>NC_047043.1:82525632-83125632 GCF_011762595.2 Tursiops truncatus | reverse complement strand
TCTTCATTCTTTTCTTTGGTTCGTATTGAATGGTCAAATGATGAGCACAGACAAAGGATAAAATGTTTTGTTATTTAAATAGGCAACGGCTACGGATTGCCCTTTATAAACAAATATTAAAGATTAAAACAATAGTACACTGACTCCTTGCCCCCTGCTGCCCATCATTCCCAGTTTAGAACAGTTGCTAAGGAAAATGGTGCCTCACACTTTGCGGCAATTACTCAATTATCCATCTCAATGAAGGTCTCCTCCCTTTACAGGTTAAGCTTTGAAATTTATGGCAGTAAGTTAATGCCACTCACAACTTAAAAAAAAAAAAGTACTTGAGCAGCATCAGTTAAAAAATATGTGGCTAACTGCTGGAAGCTATTAAAAACCAAATAAACAAAAGAGATTACACTTCAAAGAAATGTCAACAGTTTTTCCTCTCTCAGAACAGACGAGTTTTCTTTACTTATATCCACATCCACATCTGGAAAATGCTTATGGCTTTATACATCTTTTATGGTAAAATGAATTTATTGAGTTTTAAAATTTTCTTGATGGATTAATGCAATCTTCATAAAAGGTAAGCCCACACCCTAGTAAAAATCTGTCTTAACACTGAAAAATGATTTCAATAATAAATAATAGTCCACTGTTAATTTCAAGGAGCAAAATAATTTTGAGAAAGCATTTGGTTAACTAGATTTTATATTTTTTTCTATTACTACATGGAAATGAAAATGCAATATCTTATTCCCTATGACCTATCTTTATGTTGGCACAATTAATTCTTAAGTTGAGGGAAAAATAAAAGAAGCAGTGTGCAAAGCCGACTCAAAAGTTTAACTGAATACACCTACTCCAGTGAACCAACAACAGACTTACAGAACACAGTAAATTTCCTGATAGCCAGATCTCCGAGGGAAGACTTCAAAACAGTTAATGGATTTCTACAGCTCTTCACAAAATTAGACAGCCTCGCTTCCGTGTATTTAAAAGGTGAGATTTAATTTCTCATCTAAAAATATCTGCCTGCTCAGGAGATCCAAACAATTGACTTCATATGCTACACAACATTCTCTTGTGGCCCCAAGTCGACAGCCTTCATTTGATGTTGTTTTACAATTAACTGGGTAGTAGCAACTCGCTCTCTGTACACGCTTGCCAAAAAAAATACCACCTTCGGTATACAACCAAATATCCCCATGTGGACAACTGACTTAAATGTAGTAATTTACAGTTTTCATGTGGGCGGCGGGGGGGGGGGGGGAGACTTGAAATTTGCGAGAAGGTGTCATCTTTGTAAGTCAGGCCAAGAATTAAGGGGGAAAAAAACCCCAAACCAGAAGAATGTTTAAAATGCAATAACATAATTTGGACATAAAGTAAGTGGTCTGTAGTCAATAAAAAAGAGAAAGAAAAAGAAAAATAAACTCCAACAAGCCGGCTGCAGAATAGGCAAGTAGATCTATTTTGTTTATTTATAAGTGAGTAACAAGTAGATTCTTTCACACTAACTAAACCAGACAGTAATTATAAACACAGGTTGGTTAAATTCCATGCACCCTATCAAAGGAAACAAGCTTCTTTCTTTTCCAAACATTGTCCTTTGTTTATTGAGCCTCTTTGGGGCTTGGTTTCATTTAAAACTATGTAAGCACACATCTGTTACCCCCCAAACAATCTCAACCTTTTTAAGCCAAACCTGAATACTCATTATACAAAAATTTGCAAGTAACCTAACAGCAATTTCTAGAGTAGCCAGTTAGCATACTGAATATACAATTTGGATTATTTTTGTTCCATTACAGAAAAACCCTACATTAGAGTGTAATCATACAGGAAGCAAACAGTCGCCGCCTCAGTAGTTTTGGATAATTAGTTACCTAAATTTTCTGAGGTGAATTCAATGTACTTAGACTGGGGAACATTATTGCTTATATTCTGAAATACCACAATACAATCTTGGTTAACAATGAAATTATAAATATTGGAGTAAAACGTCATTTTAGAAATCATTAGGTTTTATCAGTACAGCACTACTGAGTCCCTCATTTAAGGAACTCTTTTATTAAAAAAAATGGGAACTTGTGATATTGCTTACATTAGCTCATGTAAGATATCAGACTTCAAAAAACTTTAACACAGTAGACACTATTAAAACATCATTATTAGAGTTGTCATGCTTGGGTGGTTTGAACTAAAGTGAATTTCACGTATTTGCTGGGAGACAGCAATAATAAATCCTGGAGTCTGCATTTCTAAGCAGTGACCTAGTGTCTTAGGGAACTGACTTAATGAACAGTACAACTGGATGAGTGCAGTGGGTGGGAGGGGCATTGTGGGGAGGGGCATTGTGGGGAGGGGCGGAATCTGATAAAATTTCACATGGAAATATACACGTCACCCAAACTCCCTTGGGACACCACTCTAAACAGGACAATCCACGTCTACTCTGACTTTTGTGCCACTCACGGGATCCACATAAGTGACGACTAGGTCAGCTTATCCTGCACTGCCTGTACCACTTCCCTCAGCCATGGCAGACATGTCTAATCAATCACCAAGCACTCCCTGGAGTCTGAACGGAGAGTCATAGTCTTTCTCAAGGCTACACACTAGTCAGCCACTTCCAATCAATCCATCTGCCAGCATGGCATCAGACCAGGAGTGAGCTCTTACAAAGCAAGGTCTCTACCCCTAGCACCTTGCACACTACCTGGAACCTGGTGGGAGGTGAAGAAATGTCTGTTCAGGAAATGACTACTTAACTTGCCTCAAATGGAAGACTGTAATAGTTGGGAGTACTAGCTGGTGCCAAACTGTCAGCATTCAAATCCCAGCTCTGCCACCTATTTATTCTGTGACTCTGCGCAAGTTACTCAACCTTTTTGTTTCTCAGTTTTCTCATCTATAACATGTGAAGAATTAATATAGGTTAATATAGGTGGAGCGCTTAGAAGAGTATCTGATACATAATAATCACTGCTGGCTACTATCATTACTTTCCTCATTATTGTTTACTGAAAGGGCCTGTCTACATGAAGAAGTTCCACGTAGCTTGTTCTGCTCATGTATCCCCCTAGCACTTGATAAGTCACCACACAAGTGCTAGAGACACTTTTCTGCAACACAGATCTCAGGATATCCATTTCTGTAAAGCCCTGAAGTGACTCCCTGTTGTTGATAACAATATAGCCCAAAGCAACATATGTCACTTTCTAAAAGGTGAGGCCAACCTATAATTTCAAACCTATCTTGGGCTCCTGGACCTCACTCCCTCCCAGCTCCCTGCACCCTTATTCTTGGGTCGTGCCTAAATTCTTCTTGCCCTCTGAATGAGCTAGGAGCTCTCATTCCTTTCTTTTTAAAATCTATTTTTTATTTATTTATTTATTTTTGTCTGTGTTGGGTCTTCGTTGTTGCGTGCAGGCTTTCTCTAGTTGCGGCGAACGGGGGCTACTCTTCGTTGCGGTGCGGGGGCTTCTCATCTCAATGGCTTCTCTTGTTGCGAAGCATGGACTCTAGGCACGCGGGCTTCAGGAGTTGTGGCTCGCGGGCTCTAGAGCGCAGGCTCAGTAGTTGCACGGGCTTAGTTGCTCCGCGGCATGTGGGATCTTCCCGGAGCTGGGATCGAACCCGCATCCCCTGCATTGGCAGGCGGATTCCCAACCACGGCGCCACCAGGGAAGCCCCTCATTCATTTCTTCTGCTGAGCCACTGTACTTTCTGTTCAGTGCTGCACAGGCAATTCTGAGACACCATTCAAACATTACCTCCTATGTGAAGCATTCCCCAAATTCCTCAGTGAACTGGTTGCTTCTCTGCACATTTTATTTATCTTCATTACAGCATTTTTACACTGCCTTACGTTGGCCTCTTGCACTGGCCTATGAGTTCCTGCCATCCTGCTTTTATACATGTCCCTTGTACTTAACACATAGGAATTACTCAAGTATTTTTTGATGAATGAATCATCCAAATCCCCCAAATAATAAATTTTCTAAGGCTATTTTTTCTTTGTTTTTACTTAAATTGTTAAATTTCAGGTACTCTTGGCTGGTTTTCAACGCATAGGACTAATACATGCCTATGGTAGGAAGTGTGACAAAAGCTAATTCTTGTCCCATCCCCATGCAGTCCGGCTCCCGGACATAGCCAACGGTGACAGTGCGGTGTACATCATCACCTATCTTTCTGCGTGCGTGAACATGAACAATCGTAGGCACCAGAGGCCCGACTTGCCCTGTAAAAATCTAGATAGCAAATATTTTAGTCTTTGCTGGTAATATGGTCTTTGTAACAACTTCTCAGATCTGCCCTTGCAGCGACAAAGCAACAATAGACAACTCATAAATAGGCATGGCTGCATCTCCCCAAACTGTACAAAAATAGACAACCAGCTGGATGTGGCCTAAAAGGCCTACTTCGCTGCCCTGTGACTGAATATTTACACACACACACACACACACACACACACGCGCGCGCGCGTTTTATCTGTTCATCTGCCTTTAAATCACAAAGCATCAAACCATACAAATTACATTGCAACTTTGCTCTATCAACTTCCAGTAAGTTAATAGAGTCAAATAGAATTTCTTTTTCCTCTAATTTTTTCATACATATATAAAACGTATACACAGATTACATATGCCATAGTTTCAAATAAGTGGGATATGTCATATGTACTGTGGTGTGTGAACGTGTGTATATATTCTTTTTGGTGTACTTAAACAGTTTTTTTTTTTTTGCTTGCCCCTTGCACATCATAAGTTCCTTTAACACTCATGTACGTTCTTCTTTAATTTCCTTAATACTCATGTATCTGATTATGAAACATACACACAGACCTCTATGTATACTGTTAGCGTTAACTAAAATGGGACCATATGGCACACCTATCTCTGCATCTTCCATTTTCAGCTCAAAGCACTCTTGGAAACTCTCCCAAGTCAACTGGAAGAGGACTAATTCATTCTTTTTAATAGACACATGAAATGGTGTGGATGTACCATAAACATTATTACCCATTCACTGGTTCTAGCTTTTGGCTGCTATAAACACCATCACAGTGGATATCTTTGTACGTACAGGTAAGATAGATCCCCAGAAATGGGTGTGCTGGTTTCAACCACGTACACAATTTATTTTTCATGAATGTCACTAGCACTGTATTTCTACTTAAAATGTCTGAGGTTGCTATTTTCTGTGCATCCCTGCAAGCAACTGTACTATCACTTTAAATAAAATAGGTACACCTATTTTAAACAATTTCTCATATGGCCTAAAGTCTCTGGAATATTTTGACAATCTGTTAGGTAGTAACAGTATCTCACTATTACTTTAACTTATACTTCCGAATACTCATGATTTGGAGCATCTTTTCATGGCTGCTGATGACACAGATATGCTCTTGTTGAACTGTCCACTCATTTTTTGAAACTATAGCTTTTTATTACCAATAAGCTTGAATCACACTATCTTCAGTTATCTTCATGTTTGATCTCCATTGCTGTTAACTCCAGATAAAGTGAACATCCTGACTCTATTTTCTTTGTTCTTTTTGATCCTGCTATCTGGTGTCCTGGTGGATGTTCCCACCAAGTGACCAAGATACACCTATTTTAACTATTTTTCACATGGCCTAAATTCTCTGTAATATATTCTTTTTTAAGTAGTAATTTTAAATGTTCACAGCCACTGCGAGTTTTAAAAGTACACTAATCTGTTAGAAACGTGGTAGGCTCACCATTAAAAACTGTATAACTGTATAACTAAATAATCAATAGTATTTATTGAGCTTTTACTCCATAACACACACTGTGCTGAGCACTTTATATACAGTTTCGTATTTAATACAACAATCTTATGAGGTAAAAGTTTCTATTACCTACATTATGGCAATGGGCTTTTGGGGTTTTGAGAGTGTAAATAACCTACCCAGCTTCACCCTGATCATCTGACGCGCTCCAAAAGTTCAGCCCTTAATATTGTTATCCTAACAAATTGAAGACATTCAACAGATAGAAAACATGAACATATTTTAAGTTTTTGTTGAAAATGGGGACATATCTTAAGTTTTACCTTGGATAATTTGTCTGATTAGTCCAGAGATTGTACATGAAAGTAAAATTTTTGTCATTCCAGATCTTAGAGGATTAGGTCCATAACCCCAATGTTAAATTGTGAATCTACCAGTAATTGTCAGGGAGCAACCAACTACAATTGAAAAAAAAAAAAAAAGCATTAGATATGGAATTGGAAAATCCAAACTCAGGTCCTGACCAAATCAGCTATTAGCCAGGTGATCCTGAATGACTAACATCTGAGTCACACTATCCTCATCTGTATAACAGGGAGTTCACTTTTTGTTGTTGCAGCTTCACAAGGTTTTGGGGAAGCTGAAACAAGATGAAGCACTTTTTGTTGTTGTTTTCTTCTCTTTTTTTGAGATTTAATAATTGTTTATGTTTCGCATATTTGCATTGCTATTTTCGATGAATTCTTTTAAATAAATTACCAACATTCCATTATTCCATTCTTCTTAAATACATCAGACTATAGCTCAAAAAAAAAAGGACAGTAAGAGCCACTTTTCAAACTCAAAATCATGATTTAAGAAATAGTAGGTATTACGATTACTCTGCATAATCCATTTTGAGGAATCTACTTAACTTCCTTGTACTACTGAATTCCACCTGTACCATAAAGCCTCTGTGAAGAATAATGCCATGTTCTAAGGCTGCTGAAGAGCTTCAGAAGAAAAAAAAAAAACCCCACAGTACTCATATAATCACCATCTATTCTTTCCATCTAATGGCTGTAAAAAGAGAATCGCTCTCAATCATACTTTTGAAGCACACATTAAAAGCAGGACACATTCAACGACTCAAGATAATATGCTTTGGTCTGTCTGTCCTCGCAGACACAGAAGAGGGAATTTCAAGTAAAGGGAAGCAAAGGTTCTGCCACTTACAGCATCTGAAGAAATGAAATAAAATGTATACTCCTGGATCTCAGGGGAAAAAAAACATTTTCCCACATCTTTGAATCTGCCCTGTGTAAGCCCATGGCACCTAGGGACAGCCCCATGCTCCCTGGAGGAGCTCAACAAATATTACTTGATGAAGATAAACACCTGCTGTATTTAAATACGAGATGAAGAAGTCGGAGCGTAAATGAACCTAAGAATAAACTGGGCGTGTATGTGCACACAGCTACTATGAGCATTATGGGAAATTATATTCCTGCTACTATTATGATTATCATTCTAATGACAAAGGGCTACATACTGAGAAAGGGAAAATTATAAAGAAGAAAGGAATAAATCTGTTAAAGAGGAGAGTGAGTTTAAAACACACATAAACTCCTATGCCCAAGGGCCCCCAAATAAAGCAAAAGGATGTGATTTTATATTAAAAAAATGATGGCAGGGGTGGAAATAGAGGTCAACACCATGAGATCACAGGGAGGAATAGCTTGAAACTGCGGGAAGGAAACGTATACCATCTTCCCCACGAGGCCTCAGTCCTTCTTCTCCCACCTGAAATGTCCTCGTCCAGCATCTTCTGTTAAACAGATGCCTCATTGCCTTATTTTCTTTGTGGTTTGTTCATGTCAATAACGACTAGAATCAGATTGTTCAAGCCTGAGCTAAGTAGAGCCGCACAAAGGTTTGCATCGGCAGACAACGAAGAAGAGAAAGCACGGAGCGGTGCTGTTAATAAAGAATGGAACAACAAAAAAAAAAGAATGGAACTTAAAAATTGTACGGGCTTGTCCAGAATTAGGACTTTATCTACTTAGGAGGCCCACTGTAAGCTGGAATCTGAATAAGACCGTTTTCTCATGCTAAGCAGTCACTGTTTTAACAAATAACCTCTTTTCCCAATAATATATTGCAAGTGAGCACCACAGTCTGAGACTATAAGTTTCTGGATGACACGGAAATTTCCAGTACCTTCGTGCTTGCTTGAATGCTTGCACATAGGGCAAACTTCTGCCGTCCAAGCCAGGGGTGAGGCTGCCTATAGAATATGGTACTACAGTGTGGCCTTTCCTGGGGAGGAGCTCTCTCTAAGCGACAATCACAAACAGTACTTGAGGAAAAAACAAAATCATCTGCTTTCTTTTTTTTTTTTTTTTTTGCGGTACGCGGGCCTCTAACTGTTGCGGCCTCTCCCATTGCGGAGCACAGCCTCCGGATGCGCAGGCTCAGCGGCCATGGCTCACGGGCCCAGCCGCTCCACGGCATGTGGGATCCTCCCGGACCGGGGCATGAACCCGTGTCCCCTGCGTCGGCAGGCGGACTCCCAACCACTGCACCACCAGGGAAGCCCAAAATCACCTGCTTTCTTGCGCCTGAAACGGCTCCCCAGTCAATGAGGCCAACGCTTCCAGAAATAATTTCTCAGGGCAGAGAGGTCCGATAGGAGTTAGCAGGTAACCATTTCTGCAGATCTGCTCTGATCCTTCGGTCAGACAAAACCAAACAAAGCACCAGGTCAGCACACAACTTAGTAAGGCCTCACACTGTGAGTAAGGAAAACAGACAGGGATACTGGGAAATCTAGGGCCTCTTATTTTTTAAACGCCCAAATGTTTACCAGCTGACCTTCCTCTTTACTGCGGTCTGGGAAGCAAGGTGCATACAATAAAGTTCAAACCAATCAACTGCTTTCAGCTGTTCTTGTGTAATGAATTTTTAAACATTTGGTCATTAGACCCAATATATATGCAGGTCAGTTTCTGAACAGGATGGGAACAGTTTGGGAGCAGATGCCATGGTACTGCCTTGTGGAAAGGGGATAGTAAGGAAGCAAAGAGGATATTATATGGCTCTACCCATCAGGTTCAATGTCTTCCAGTTCTTTTGCCTCCCAGCCCCCTCTTTACATTGCTTCAGTGATCAGGAATAGTTATTAACTTCTGTTGTCACTTCTTTTCATTAATTGAATGGCGACCTGAAGACCACGAAGGGGAGACCCTGGGCCAGTTTTCTCTTAAACGGGCCTCTCCATGAATAGTCTGAAGGTGGTGTAGCTGAAAATTGGCCTTGTGTGTTTGGTAAATGGCACATTGATTTGTTATTTTCTGAGCAGTCTGTTCTAGATTCTTCAACTTATTTCTGAACATCAATGAGCTGAAAGCTTTCAGGGGTAAAGAATTTAAATCACTTAACCATTTCCCTTTGTTGCATTCTGGTGGCCATATGTACGGGGGTAGCTTTAATGCTGATAGCGGGGGCGGGCGGGGGTCAAACACAAGATTATATTGAAGATGGTAAAAAAAAAAAAAAAAATAAGATGCAGTATCCTACCAGTCAGTTTAAAAGGTTATCTTTGTTAGTCAGTCCAGCAACCTAGTTCCAAATGGTTGCATTCCTCATAAGGAACTTCTAATAGCAACATTCACCAAATTTTATATATTATAAAATATACATTGCCCCTCCATGCCCCCAAACCAAGCAGAAGGGGAAGCTGCTGGAGTTTATGTTTTAGATTAGGACATACATAAAAGCTCATCTAGAAGTTACCCTGACAAATAAAACTCCAACGTAGCCAGGTATGTTTGGATGGTGGAAAAACAACCAACCACAGCTTGCTGATAAAATTTTAAAAAGTAGTGGTGAGGGAAAGGCAACAACTTGCTTTATAAGGCGCAGATGGTTAGGTACAGAGCTTTTTGTCTGAGTACAGCAGCTGGTAGTTTGGTTTAAATTATATCTGAATAGCTAGTGATCTTGATACTATCAAAATTGTAACAAAGCAATAAAGCCAGGGTGTTAAACCTTTTTTTTTTTTGGTGGTAGCTCAATTCTGTACTCCTCACAAACTATCAGAGACGTAGACAATTATTCATAAATGATTGTTTCATCAACACAAATATCATTTCTAGTATTCGGTCTTAAAAGTAAACAAACCCCGAAGATTTACATCAAGTTAAGGTGTTTTACCAGTGGAAAATCATTACTGATAGATATCTTTGTAGAATGACTATGGGTAGGGAGGTATGGAGAGAATTGTCTATATTTTAAGTAACGCAAATATTTAAAAATTGTGAATACACTGGTAGCGTGTCGATATTTGTATGCACTCAAATACCAAAGTTTTCCTTGTAAAATCAAGGAGAACTGGTAAACCAGGAGCCTCGTGACAATCTACTTTAAATACAAGAACGTTCATTTTGAAGTTCTAATTTGAGAAGAAGCCAAATTATAGAAAATGTTTACAGGCAAAATCATTGAGTGGTCTCCGGGTTTTTCCTAGAGCAGAAATCTATATGTATGAGAAAAGTAAGGTTCTTTCAATGAAGAAAAAGAAATTTCCGATTGAAGATCTAAATTTTTAAGGAATGAGGCTACACAACTGCTCTTCCCCCACATATGTGGAGTACGCTGCCCTTCATTAGTGATTGAAAGGAGGAAACGACCAAGAAAAGGCAAGAGAAGGAGCAAGGGGCATTCTAAGGGCCTTTGCTAGAACTTCATAAATACGAGATAAGCCGAGAACAATCATCAGGTCAGCTCACTTCTCCCCATCATCAAAATATTTTTCCTAAATCATGACTCTGTTTCTGACAGAATTGTAAAAAAGAAAATAGGACTCATTTTAATAGTTATGACCTGAAAAATGACTTCCAAAATCCAGCTCCATGGACCTTTTTTTAATCTATGCCATGCCCCCAGGAAAGTTTATTTTTAATGCCCGTGTTTTGTGTGTCACAGAAAACAATGGTTTGTGCTCCCTCTGTTGGCTTTTCAGTAGCAGTTAATTTATAAATTCCATTCCTGGAGGTCCCCTGTCATAGCAGGGCGCTCCTGCAGCTGCAGCAAGGGACAGGATGTGTCAATAATTGGACTTTATGTTCCCTTTAAACAGAAAGTCATTCTAATTTCATTTCTTGCAAATAATTCAGAAAACAGAAGATGACTTGGTAATAGAGCAGAGCCACTTCACAACTAAAGAAGAATGTGGATGCCCCTAAAATATTAGGTCAGATTTTTTTTTTTAATGTATAAAAAATAGTTCTTCTAACCATTGGAGTTGGTGAGAAAACATATTAATGGAATAATTGATTTTCCATTCATTCTCTTAATTGTCTTTGTCCCTGTGAGAGCTGCAAGCTTAACATAAAAGGACAGAAGAGTACTAAAAGAAGAAACGAATCATTTTCACACCCCAGTCAGGGTAACTCAGAGGGAGAAAAAAACCTAGAACTTCACTTAATTTATCTTCCTGTTTAAAAAAAGGAAGTTTCAGACCAAAATTATTCTATGTACTTCATTACTATTCACCTTCATTTAGCCCAGCAAGGCCTCCTAAGGCTCTTAATGTACGGAGGAAAACCTATTCATGATGGGTGTGCTATTCTCCAAGTTTTTTTGTTTGTTTGTTTTTTCGTAGCTATTGTCTAATTGTGTCTTAGGATTTAAAAGCTAGAATATGTACTCTGAGAATTTAAAATCTCAAGCACATCGATATTTCAGACTCCTGTATTTGTGGTTTAAATTATCTAGTTATATGTCATGAAACCATGTTGGCCTTTGTAGAGATCTTCTCAATGTTAGAGAAGGGGATTCTTTTTAAAAGATGATTAGAAAATAATCAGAGCCACTACTAAATGAGCATTTGCTATGTGCCAGGCATCATGCTAAGCTCTGCATATGCATTATCTCATGTCATCTTCAGGACAATCTTTTATGGATTACCAGAACCATTATCATCAGACTCACTGGCAGGAAAGGACACTGAGGATGAGAGAGATCAAATACTTTGCCTAAAGTTGCCAGCCTGATGCAAAATAGAGCTGGGCTTTAAACCCAGGGGAAGTGATACCAAGTCCTTGTTCATAGAACCGTGGTTCTCCAACTTTAGCGAGCAAACGAATCCCCTGGGGATGTGGTTAAAGTGCAGACTCTGTCTCAGTAGGGTAGGACCTGTGATTTTGCATTCATAATGAGCTCCCAAGTGATGCTGATGCTGGGGATTCTCCCAGCATCCTATGAATGACCAGGCTCAAGGCCAGCAGTTCTCAAACTGTAGCGACCTCAAATCAACTGAAGGGCTTGTTAAAACACAAATTGTGAAGCTCCACGTCCCAGAGTTTCTGATTCAATAAATCTAGAGTGGAATATGCTAATTTGCATTTCAAATAGTTCTTAGGTGATGCTGATGCTACTGTACCACCCTTAGAGACTTGCTGTCATAAGGATGAAACCCGGCCCGTGAGATTCTAACTCTGTAGGCGTTGGGAGGGGCTGGGACGAAGAGTTTTCTCCATCGCCCCAGGCAATTTTTATAATCAGGTAAATTGGCAAAATATAGTTCTAATGTACACTATCCAAGTAGTATGTTACATTGGAGTGTAGTGCTGTATAGTAAGGCTATGGTATAATAGATCATACTTTATTACTCACCAAATACAATAATACTTTATATTATTCAAAGAATATATGTACCATAGAGACCACCGACCCCCTTTAAAAAAATATATGTACCACTGACCCCCGACCACCTTTAAAAAAAATGATGATTTGCTTTTAACTGTCTTTTGGTGGGAGTGTCTTTGAAGCTATGTAAGATTCTCAGAGCAGCACCGGATGTGGCAGTTTCACATCTGGTGGGTTTTTAAATACTTTTTGGTGTCAGTGTGTCAATGTGGTATACATTTCTCAAAATGCTGACTATTGAACAAACATCCACTTAACCCGCTTCTGCATACATTTCAATCTGATAGCTATGACATTGCAATTACATTGATGGGATGTTTGAGATCTGCGTATGTGTTTGTTCTAGCTTGGACAGAGCAGCAATCAAAACGGAACCCAAGTCAGAAAATCATTTTTGGAGACATCAGGCTCTGTTGCATACCAACAAGCTCTGTCTGCACACGCACCCAAGGCAAACCAGTGCTGCCCTCTCCCCTTGCGAGATCTTCCAGTTTGTATGCTCTCTGCCCTCTTCCTGGCATCTAGGTTTGGGCTGGGCTTTGCTGCTACTAAGTTACTTCATCCCTCCTTTAAACAGGCGTGAACTAAACTTTACTGCAAAAGGGGCACTACAGGAAAAGTGGAGACAGAGCGAATGTTCCTTCTGAAAACAACTTAAATGTCTACTCACTATTTAAAACAAACAAACAAACAAACAAAAAAACCCACGAGGAAATAAACCACATAGCCGTGAGTATAAGCCTTATTCTCATTGATTAGAAAATTGACATTTGGCAAACATTCTAAAATATTTCGGATATACAATAAGTATATAGAGTAATTTGACAACTACAAATATATATACCACCTAAGTTAGGAAATAACACATCATCAATTTAATTTCAATCCTTCGTGCCCCACTCCTAGATCATCTCCCTCTAGCCCTCCTTGGTAAACAATATCAAGCAAAACTTATATTTATTATTTTCTTATATGCCTTTAAACTATTATTACATATGTATGGAGACTGAAGGAATAAACAATATTGTTTTGGAGGTATTTGAACTTTACATGGTGGTGTCATACCGTATGTATTTTTCTGCAGTTTCTCTTTATCACACAATGTACTTTTACATGAAGTATGGCTCTACCTCATCTATTTTCATGTTCTGTCGTTTTGTATGATACGAATATACTGCAGTTCATAAATGCATTCTTTTGTTGATGGACATTTGCATTGTTTCCATTTTTAAAAATCTGTAACAAGGTTTCAATGAATATTCCTCAAACTCCCGGTACAAATTTGCAGTGGTTTTCTTGGATACAATACGGATTTTTACTAGATGTGGACTTGTGCTCACTGGCCAATATGGTAGCTGCTTTCTGAACCCTTGTGGCTATTAAGCCCTTGAGATATGCCTAGTCTGAGTTGCAATGTCCTCTAAGTGTAAAATACACACTGGGTTTCATAAACAGTATGAAAAAAAGAACATAAAATACCATTAATAGATTTTTAGATTGATTATATGCTGAGATGATAATATTTTGGATACCCTGATCTAAATAAAATACATTATTAAAATTAACTTTACCTGTTTTCTTTTACCTTTTTAAAATGTGGCTACTAGAAAATGCCATTTACATCTATGGCTCACATTTTATTTTCTTTAGGCAGAGCTGGTCCAAATAATTTCCTAAGTAGTTATACCAATTAGTCTCCCATGAGAGATGTTAAGAATTCCCCCATATTCTTGCTTATACGTGGTACTGTTACACCCTCATTTTTGCTATTTTAGCTGTGAAATAATTTCTATTCGTGGTATGATTTTGCATTTAACTCATTATTTATGAGGTTGAGAATCATACATATTTATTGTCTATTTTGGTTTCTTCCTCCATTGATGTCTCTTGACCATTTTTCAATTGGGTTATTTTTTATTTTCTTATTGATTTGTAGGAGTTCTTTATATTCTCCCAGTGTAGGTCTTAAAAACTTTTTTTGTCATAGTCTCTTTTGATATATAGAAATGTTTAATTTAATGTACCCATTTATTGACTTTCGGAACTTGAGCTTCTCAGTAAATAATATTTTGAAGCGTTTTAACAGGGGTAGAGTTTTTTGTTTTGTTTTGTTTTCATAAGTGTTTTATCCCCAGCACCTAGAACAGGGCCTGGTATGAATAGGCAGTCCATAAATATTTGTGGAATGAAGTTATGTCACCTTTCTGTGGATTCTCCAGTCCATACTATGCCTTTGTCATTAGCTTCCTTCCTCAGGATCTAGAATCACCTTCCTGTTTAGCTGAATGTAGCTTGCTTTCATTCCCTTTGAAGCTCACTGGTTTCGTATTTTTCACTCTTCTGACAAGTTGTACTTACACAGTGTTTCTCAAAGTGTATTGCCTGCAATAGCAGTTCCAGAGGATGATAAAAATGTCATGTGAAACATAGATTATCATAGACAAATCGGCTTTGGGAATGAAGGTGGACAGTTTTGGGCATTACAAGACTTCTGGAGCCTTTGATATACTAATGTGACTGTGCACATCTAAGAGTGGGATAGATGGGGGTTACGTTGCCCAAACCTATTTTACCAAGGGCATGTGTGTTTAAAAAATGGTATCGTGCAACTCCTGCTCCAAAGAATATGACTGTTTAAAAGCTATGGCTGGACCTACTGGAGGACTGAATTAAAAACCCTAAGACTCAGGGTATATGCCCAGTAGTGGGATTGCTGGGTATATGCCCAGTAGTGGGATTGCTGGGTATATGCCCAGTAGTGGGATATGGTAGTTCTATTTTTAGTTTTTTAAGGAACCTGCATACTGTTCTCCATAGTGGCTGTATCAATTTACATTCCCACCAACAGTGCAGGAGGGTTCCCTTTTCTCCACACCCTCGCCAGCATTTACTGTTTGTAGATATTTTGATGATGGCCATTCTGACTGGTGTGAGGTGATACCTCGTTGTAGTTTTGATTTGCATTTCTCTAATGATTAATGATGTTGAGCATCCTTTCATGTGTTTGTTGGCAATCTGTATATCTTCTTTGGAGAAATGCCTATTTAGGTCTTCTGCCCATTTTTGGATTGGATTGTTTGTTTTTTTTTTTGGTATTGAGCTGCATGAGCTGCTTGTATATTTTGGAGATTAATCCTTTGTCAGTTGCTTCATTTGCAAATATTTTCTCCCTTTCTGAGGGTTGTCTTTTCGTCTTGTTCATGGTTTCCTTTGCTGTGCATATGCTTTGAAGTTTCATTAGGTCCCATTTGTTTATTTTTGTTCTATTTCCATTTCTCTAGGAGGTGGGTCAAAAAGGACCTTGCTGTGATTTATGTCATAGAGTGTTCTGCCTACGTTTTCCTCTAAGAGTTTTATAGTGTCTGGCCTTACATTGAGGCCTTTAATCCATTTTGAGTTTATTTTTGTGTATGGTGTTAGGGAGTGTTCTAATTTCATTCTTTTACATGTAGCTGTCCTGTTTTCCCAGCACCACTTATTGAAGAGGCTGTCTTTTCTCCATTGGATACTCTTGCCTCTGTTATCAAAGATAAGTGGACCATATGTGCACGGGTTTATCTCTGGGCTTTCTATCCTGTTCCATTGATCCATATTTCTATTTTTGTGCCAGTACCATACTTTCTTGATTACTGTAGCTTTGTAGTATAGTCTGAAGTCCAGGAGCCTGATTCCTCCAGCTTTGTTTTTCTTGAGTCATGTACCACAATGTTCTTTGCAGCACTATTTACAATAGCCAGGACATGGAAACAACCTAAGTGTCCATCAACAGATGAATGGATAAAGAAGATGTGGCACATATATACAATGGAATATTACTCAGCCATAAAGAGAAATGAAATTGAGTTATTTGTAGCGAGGTGGATGGACCTAGAGTCTGTCATACAGAGTGACGTAAGTCAGAAAAACAAATATGCTAACATATATATATAGAATCTAAAAATAATAATAATAATAATAAGGTTCTGAAGAACCTAGGGGCAGGATAGGAATAAAGACACAGATGTAGAGAATGGACTTGAGGACACGGGGAGGGGGAAGGGTAAGCTGGGACGAAGTGAGAGAGTGGCATGGACATATATACACTACCAAATGTAAAATAGATAGCTAGTGGGAAGCAGCTGCATAGCACAGGGAGATTAGCTCAGTGCTTTGTGACCACCTAGAGGGATGGGATAGGGAGGATGGGAGGGAGATGCAAGAGGGAAGAGATATGGGGATATATGTATATGTATAGCTTACTCACTTTGTTATAAAGCAGAAACTAACATACCATTGTAAAGCAATTATACTCTAATAAATATGTGAAAAAAAAAAGACTGATGAACCTAGAGGCAGGACAGGAATAAAGACACAGAGGTAGAGAATGGACTTGAGGACACGGGGAGGGGGAAGGGTAAGCTGGGACGAAGTGAGAGAGTGGTATGGACATATATACACTACCAAATGTAAAACACATAGCTAGTGGGAAACAGCCGCATAGCACAGGGAGATCAGCTCGGTGCCCTGTGACCACCTAGAGGGGTGGGATAGGGAGGGTGGGAGAGAAACGCAAGAAGGAGGGGATATGGGGATATACGTATGTATATAGCGGATTCACTTTGTTATACAGCAGAAACTAACACAACACTGTAAAGCAATTATACTCCAATAAAGATGTTAAAAAAAACAAAAAACGGAAAAACCCTAAGACTGCAACTACACACAAAGCAAAATATTGAATGTGGTCAATAATTGGAAGTATCAAGTTTTAAAATTCACACACATTTAACTCAAATACCTGAATTTTTCAGTATAAGTTGTTTCCTTACTATTTTTTTTTATTTTATTCTCACTAATTTTAAATCACTGCCCCTTCACAATGTCTGGGTGGGCATGTCATCCACATTAGGGGCTGTACTTTAAATTAATGTAATTACTAGAACATAATACTAAGAGTTAGCTTTATTTTCAAATTAGAAAGAACATTTTTGAAATAAATGCTTTCTACTATGAAAAGTATTTCTGTACCTTTTGTGATTTCTCTTACATCAACAACTTAGGATAGGAAAATATTCTTAGCTCTTTTAATGTATTTTGTTCTCTTTTATTCTAAGTTGAGTATCTGCATTGAGAAAACATGTTCTCTCTTAACATTATAGAAATTAAGATAGGCAGAAGAGCCTAAGTTATGAACTTGGACACAGCAGGAACAAAGTGTTAAGTTTCTAAAATTCTTTTTCATTTGTTTCTGGTTTCAGGCTGCTAACTTTCTGTTTGGAAGGGGTGAGAGATGGCATGATCAAAAAATAGCCACGAGAAGAGATATCAAATTGCTAAAGCCAGTTTGGAGGGCAAGTTGGCAATATTTATGAAAACTAAAAATGGACGTTCCCTTTGATCCAGTAATTCCATTTCTTGCTATCTACTGTAGAAAAAAAAAAGAAATCAATGATGTTCATGAGGGTATATATTCAGAAGTATTCACTGAAATATTATTTGCAATAGTGAAAAATAGAAAAAAATATAGACTATTTAAATGTCACTAGGGAGTATTTTTAAAAACTTGATACAGACATATTATGAACTAATATGGAATGAAGAATTACAACTGTATTAAATACTAAGGAAAGATCTGTGAGATACATTTTGAGTTGTAGAACAAGGCGTGCAAAATGATCCCTTTTGTTTGAAAAGACCCAAAACTCATGTATTTCTACAGACATGCATGCTGTAAATGTCATAAGTCAATATAGTATGAAAAGCAGTAGTTACATCTGGTGAGGGTACCTAAGTTGGAGAAGACGGACAAGGGAGATGCAGAAATAATTCTTGGATTGCTTTTATAATTATACATTAATGAAAAAAAATAAAGAAAATGTTACTTATTTAAATTTCTCTTTAGCCTTTTACACATTTAACTGGACTGCAGCTCAAATTTTATTAAACCAAACTCATGGTGCTGGTTTTTGCTCTGTACAAAAAGGCACAGCTGATCCTTCTCTGCTTGTCATTTGGATATGCATACTCCTGTTACTTTAAGGACTATTTCCGGAAGATAAGGGGCAGAAATGAGGGAGACAATGGAGAAGAAAAGCCTTTCCCTCCATGAGAAAACAAGAGCACATTATGAAGTTTCTCCACTTGACAATTTTTCCCCAGGACAGGACGTGTAGGAACATATTTGGCAACAACAAAGCCACGGCTGGCTTTTCGAAACAGAGAAAAATAAAAAGCGGCCCTGAGTGAAATGCCTCTGAAGACTACCTGTTGTTGTCCATTGTCGACATTCTTCCCCTGGAAAAGAATCAGCCAATATATACGCGGTGGCCGCATCCCCAAACTGGGCACTAGATTAGAAACACGCCAGAGCCCAGGCATGAGACACACGCCAAGATCTGAATACCTTGGGCTGTAAAAACAGGTAGAGAGGCCCTCTCGGTTGAAACCTGCAGCTGGGAATTAGGGAGAGCAGAGAGGCGTTCTGGGGGAATTTATGAACCTATTTGAACATCATAAGTTTGAAATTTCCAGACGAAATTGAGCCTGGTACGGTTCCATTTATCACACTTTCCATTTCAGGCTGGCGGGGATGGAGGGAATTTAAGTGACAGCTTGCTCACCCTCCTCCCCAGGCCACCTGATGAAATTGTGGAGTGGTGCCTGCCTGGCACGTAGGAAGCAGATGAGAAGGAACTAGCAGCAGGGGGAGATGGGATGGGGGCACGTGGTGGCGGCCCTGAGCAAGTAGAGGGCTCCACGGGGCGGGGGACGGGCGGGGAGAGGCCAGGGAGGAGTCGGCTGGGAAGACATGAACACGAGCAGGAGAGGAAGGCTGGCAACTGAAGTCCCTGCACCAAGAGAAGGACGAAAAGGGATGGAGAGGGAAGGTGGGAAAGGAAAAAAGGGAAAAAAACCAGCCCAGCTGTTCAAGTACATTGAAAGTGAAGGGGATGCTGATTGAGAATAGCCATCAGTCAGAAAAGCCAGAACAACAAAAGAAACATAGAAAGGGACCGCCTGGAGGAAGAAAGTGTGCGTGGCATTTTTATGACTGCTTTTCAAATGGGAGAAAACTGTAAAGGTGGGTGGAATGATTTCAGCATCTCTTAAACATGGGGTACCTGCCCGGCTGTGGCCAGGAGGTTTGCTGGACTGCCTATCATCTCTCCTTTCCTTAGAAAGTTGGAGAGGTAGCTTTATCCGTTCCCATCAGATGCGTGGAAACCATGCCTTGATACAGATGTGCTTCACTGGACAAGAAAAAAGGGACCAAGAGTGAGAAAGTTCCCGCTTAGCAACTTATAGCATTTTCCCCCCTTCTGTTTTACCTCAGGCTACTATTTCTGTCTCCTCTTTGAGTTTCTGTTAAACACACTCAAGATTTTTTAGTGTGTTTCTGTTGTATTTTTCAAGATGCCCCATGTCCCCCCAAAAAAGTTAACTTTGGGAAGAACAGATCATGGGCTCCTAGAAATTCGAGACTGGCTTGTGCTAATCCAAGGCACATTTTTTTGAGAGGGTCACTTGAGACACATCAGTAGTACCAGTTTGTTTTGGAATCACATTTAGCAGAATTTTTTTAAAACCATGAATAAGTCTGTGTTTTTCATGAAAACAAAGAGCAGATTTTGCAAACAAAGGATGTCATTTATCCCCCAAATGCAAGTGTTTTGTATATAAACAATATGACACTTTACCTGCGAAAATTAGTGATGAATTAATGACAGGGAATTCTGCCTACGTGCATCCTCCGTATCTACTGGTGGTATAAAATTTGCCCTTGAAAGAAAGTGTAGTGTTTTCTCCTCACAGAGTCACAGAGATATCAGTCATTTCGTGAAATGAAAATTCATAGTTTGATAAGCAATTAACACGTGCTTCTTTCAGACACAGCCAAATGTTTCATTAGATTTTTAGATAACGGCATTTGAAGGCTTCTATTCGAACTCGCATGCAGTGTATTAGAAATGGTCCCATTCAAAGCTATCGCTGAGGCTACAAAGGAAGAACCTCTCTCTCTCCAGCAAAGCTCAACAAAGCACCTTTTTCATGTGAGCTTTTGCACTAAAACTCCAGGCCACCGTCAACAACAATCAATGTCTCGTGAGACTGCCCAAGTTGAAGTGATATCTGTTGGTTCAGGTAGTCATGCAGACCTGTCAGTTGTTCTCAGGCACATCACAGAGAATGCATGCTACCAAGAAAGTGAGGAAAGAAACTGGTTCAAGAGTGCAATTGATTTGAAAACGACTTAACGATCTGAAACCACACTGTACACTCACACCGTAGACTTATGGCTAGCCCGTTGTTCTCTGAAATTCAGAGGGGGAGACAATGAAATTAGATGCTCCTTTGGAATTGAGTGTGCTGATCTAGCACTTCCCTGGGCGCCCTACCAAGAGCATCAAAGCTGTGCTTTAAGAACGTAAGAGGCACTACTCTGATTGGAGGGGATGCCGTTAGATACTCCGATGGCTTACGCTTCACTTGGGATCAACTGGAAAATGTGTGTTAAGAATCTCTTTCACAATTACGAAATTTCACTTCCAATGCAAAAATATCTTGCAGGCTCACTGAGAAGTAATACCACCCCAGAGAAAAGCATTGGCTGTCTCCCAGATTAATATGGGGTTATGGTCCATGATTGGGTTAGATGAGGTAAAAATTTCCCACCACTCTTCCAGATACACAGGAAATTGTTGTGCTTGAAATAGATTCGGGCTAAGTAACTAATTAAAAGAATTTGGATCAAGAAATGTGACATGGAATGTGATGTAGATATTTCCAGTTCTTATTCAGGAAACCTTATTGCAAAAAGGTTGAAAGATAATTGAGAAAATAATTTAGATGGTGGTGAGAGTTATTTGTGTGAAGATAAAATACAGAGTCCTTTTCATTTAGATGGAGAAGCTGCCAACTAGCTCTTGGTGATAATTCTATGCACGAAATTTTCATAGTGGGCTTCAGTACCTTGCCAGATGAAAGCTTTTGCTCAGTTTAAAGTTGGAAAAGAGATTTGAGTTTCCACCAAGGATAATGTGTTAAGCTTGGTAATTAAAGACTGTTTTTCATAAATAATGCCAAAAGCACATTGGGAACACTGGGCTCATATATTACTGTATTTTAAAGAAATCAAGGGCCTAATAAATTCTTGACAGGATCACAGACACACACGTATACACACACTCACTCCATTAACATCAGGATATGAGATGAAATGATATAATTTTTCTAATCGAATATTATTAAATGACATGAAAGGAAAATATGCCTATGGGGTCTGTAAATAATGACCAGTTTTGAAAATAGAATATAAACTTTGAGTTGCACAGTTCAGTGCTACGCCAGTTGTGTTCCATGATCCGGTGCCAGTCCATGGTCAGTCCACAAGAAGATACAGAGATTGAGGCTGATCATCTAGAAACAGCTCTAGCAATCAGACGAGGACTGTGAAATATCGTCATTTAAAAATGAGCTTGCGGGCTTCCCCAGTGGCGCAGTGGTTGAGAGTCCGCCTGCCGATGCAGGGGATGCGGGTTCGTGCCCTGGTCCGGGAAGATCCCACGTGCTGCGGAGCGGCTGGGCCCGTGAGCCATGGCCGCTGAGCCTGCGCGTCCAGAGCCTGTGCTCCGCAACGGGAGAGGCCACAACAGTGAGAGGCCCGTGTACAGCAAAAAAGAAAAAAAAAAAAAAAAAAGAGCTTGTGTTTCCTATCACCTCAATTTTCTATTTCATATTCATTATACTTTTTGAATGCATTGGTCCAAAATGCTAACAAATATTTCCCTTCCCCACAGGCAATCTGAGAGACACTGACATGAACTGTGCTTTTAAGCATCTCAGTGCTATTATCTGAATTCACCTTGTCTTTGTGTTTTGAGAAGGTGCATGATTTAACCTCAGTTTAATGAGGAAAACCAGACAGGTCGGTGGAATCTAGCCACTGCGGTTCTTGCTGAACCACACTCATGCCATTCTCCCCCTCAATTACTCTACTTCACCCCTAGGCCCTTCTTTCTGTCCCTCAAACCCACCAAGTTCTTGCCTGTCTTTGAGTCTTTGCACTTACACTTCCCTTGGCCTGTAATGCTTTTCCTTCCATTCTTCCAAAGGACTGATCTTTGCTCTGGACACCTCCACTTCAATGTCACCTCTTTAAGCTGAGGCCTCCCTGACTCTAACTAAAAAATAACTCCCCTCCAAGTCACTTTGTAGTACTCTCTAAATGCCATCATGACTATTATATATTTTTAATTGTTCATTGCCTATTTTTCCATACTAGATTGTTAATCCAACAAGAGCAGGAAACTTGACTATTTTTTTTTTTTCACCACTGTGTACTCAAAGCCTAGAGCAATGTAGAGCACATTAGCATATTGGTTCATTGAAGGACTGACAGACTGTCTGAATATTTACATTCTCCTAGTAGAGTCTAAGCTCCTCAAAGACAGGTTTTATTTTATTGATTTATGTATTCCTAGCATCTTAGCACAGTGCCTAGCACAGAGAAACTGCATGAAAAATGCCATCTGAGGACAGAAGTGAATAAAATCCCTCCTGGGAACATCCATCTGCGAGTCCCATGCACCCTAGGACTCACATATTTGCATCTAAACTCATCACCCATATAAAATAGGTAGCTAATAAGGACCTACTGCATAGCACAGGGAACACTACTCAATACTCTGTAATGACCTATATGAGAAAAGAATCTAAAAAGGACTGGATATATGTATAACTGATTCACGTTGCTGTACAGCAGAAAGTAACACAACATTGTAAATCAACTCTACTCCAATAAAATAAATGAATAAACAAATTCATCATCCCCCCCTTACAGTCTTCAGTTTTCATCACCATTTACCCAGGCTCCCAAGCAAGGAACCAGTGTCAAAGTTGGTTCTGCCCTCATCCTTATGCCCGATCGTTAAAGAAAAATGAAACTGATTTAAAATCCCGATATATCTTTAGCCTTTGAGTATATTCTTATTTTTGTTCTTGAGAACTTTTAAAATTTTATTTATTTATTTATTTATTTATTACAGTACACGGGCCTCTCACTGCTGTGGCCTCTCCCGTTGCGGAGCACAGGCTCCGGACGCGCAGGCTCAGCGGCCATGTCTCATGGGTCCAGCCGCTCCGCGGCATGTGGGATCCTCCCGGACTGGGGCACGAACCCGCGTCCCCTGCATCGGCAGGCGGACTCCCAACCACTGCGCCACCAGGGAAGCGCTATTTTATTTTAAAAATATTTATTTATTTATTTGGCTGCACCAGGGCTTAGTTGCGGCAGGCGGGATCTTTCATTGCAGCATGTGGGATCCAGTTCCCTGACCAGGGATCGAACCCGGGCCCCCTGCATTGGGAGCACGGAGTCTTAACCACTGGACCACCAGGGAAGTCCCCTATTTTATTTTTTTGATGGAGGCAGATTTACAATTTTTTTCTCTATGACTTGTGCTCTTCATGTCTTGGAGAGTAAGTCCTGCTTATTGGTTGTGGTGGTGGTGGCACTGTGCTGCTTTACCTGCTTTCCTTGGTCCTTCTTACCAGTTCTACATGCCCACCTCCCCACTTCTGTTTGCTTTGCTTCCAAAGCTTCCTCCTTGCAACTTTCCTCAGAAAACTGAGCCGGGACTTTCTATCTCTCTGTGGACAACATGGAGGCAACATGGCTCCGACTGTCTTGGGCGCATGACAGCTCAGCATCCTTGCCTCGAGGCAGGGCAAACTCTGAGGGACAGTTAATTCTCTAGAGCTCCGTAGGGATCAGGCTAAGGCTGGGACTTCACCTGATTCTAGTTTTACTTTTATCTTTCACTAAGGGAAGCTAACCATGTTAAGGAAGCAGCAACAGAGTTACTTTTTTTTTTTTTTTTCTAACCGATAGCATAGGAAGGGAATTACTTTGAATATTTCTTAAGAATATTAACACTGTGGGGTGGAAGGAACAAAATAACAACCTATCAGTTGAAGCTTCCTATGTACCCCTGTTTCATGAGGCAACTCATTAAAGCCTCTGCAAGACTGAGAGAGAGGATAACCTGTCATTGGTAATGCAGGCAGAGCTTGAGGAAAAAGAAGAGTGTCAGGACCATGGATTTGTCTGAAAACGATGAATGGGAGAATTTAGTAAAATACCCAGTAATATGTTATGGAGACAGAGGAAAGCTTATAACCCGCATATACTTTGCTACTGATCTATATATATATCTCTCTACTTAAACTCAAAAGCCTTTTGACTTGCATCCAGAGCTGTATCTTACATAAGAAATAGAATAAGTCAGTGTATATGGTACATGTTGTTAAAATATAATAAAACATTCAAGCACACTCA
The DNA here is from genome assembly GCF_011762595.2 of Tursiops truncatus. NCBI lineage: Eukaryota > Metazoa > Chordata > Mammalia > Artiodactyla > Delphinidae > Tursiops > Tursiops truncatus. Next base: position 83,100,877 of record NC_047043.1, on the reverse strand, counting down.
TTGTGAGGAGATGATGATCCTATAAAAAGCACCCAAGAACTGAAACCCACAAATGGAACAACACATTCGTGTTTCTCATATCATATTCGCACTAGGGTAGAAGCATATTGAGCGGATGGGAAGCAAAATCGTGACATTTCTTAAGTTGTTAGTTTTCTGTTTCATACTTTGTTTCACTCTTGCTGACCTTCCTCTCTTTAGGAAACAAAACTGAATAAATGTAAGTGGATTAAATGTTTACATGATATTATAGCAAATTAGTATACCAAGATGATTCCATTGTAAGAAAATCAAATCAGTTTAAAAAAAGTAAATGAGGAAAGTAAAGCACTGGACAGAAGAGTCCATGGAAGCAATTTCAAGACAGAAGGGTCTTCATGTATCTACCCGAATTCCCCTTCTTGGGAGGGCGATTAAGACAACCATGAAGGAGATAAAAGTTTTTCAGGGTTTGGTGCAAGGTCTACAATTGCTTTTTAATTACAAGAACCCATTTAATTAATTTTTTAATTAAGAATTTTTAGCAGTAGGGAAAATTTGCACACGTACAGGAAATGGATAATTATTTTAACATTTGGTGGCCTTTTATTAAATATTCTGAAAAATATAAACTCTGTAGATGCCAAATTTTGCAACATGATCTTCCTCAGTCTGTTACAATACAGAAGTAAGCAGCTGAGTGGAAAGAAAAGCAAGGTTTCTCCGCTCAGAAGAAAGATGGCTTTTATTTATCTGGCCTCCCATGCTTTTCCACTCTGCTATTTTAGAAAGATTATACTTGTAAAAGGTTTACTCATGGTACCATCTTAGACCAGACTTATTAATAGATGCCCTTTTTTAAAAAGGATAAAAAATGAATAAACTAAAGAACAATAAAAACACAATGCAGTTAGGTTTAATACATGTTTATCTTGATCAAAAATTAATATCTTCTGTACTATTGGTTAAAATTTCATCAGCTATGTTTCTGCATAGAAAGTGGTTATTTTGATTTTTTCTAAGAGGGGATAAAAATACATACAAAAAATACACAGGAAACCCAATATAAAGCCTTATCATTGGAAAGAAAAGCAGGATTCTGCATTCACATATAGTCAAACCCAGGAACATGAAACCATGGAGGCTGTAGGCATCGAATATAAACATACTGGCTGCTGACTTTGGAAGCTCTGGTTGGTCTAATGGTGTCTCTTGCTAAGTGTGTGTGCTTGGGCCAGAATTTTAATGTCTCTGAGCCTTGTCTGCAGAATCAGGATGTTACAGTGCAAGACCACTGTAAGGGTTTAAAGAAGTGATAAGTGAGAAGCACTTGGTAGCATCTGGGGCCATATACACTTAACATAGGTTAGCTATCGTTAATGGTACAACTTCAGAAAGCCCTTTCCTTGGCAGGTATCTGTCTCGCTACCATCAAAATAAGACGGCCGAGCAAAATTCATGATTCCCAAAGAACAGGCCTGCAAAACACTGGTATTAAAATCAAGACAGTGTAACGAGTTACAGGACATAATACTGAATAAACTTGAATCTCAATCTGAAAAGGATGCACTCATCGCAAACCTCATCCAAATCTTCTCATTAAGTCAAACAGCACATCTTTGTTTAGTGTTAAGATGACTTAACATGCTTTATTTTTTTATCATATTTATTTTTGATGACCTATTTATGACAACTGATACCACTTTTATATTGACAATAATACTATAACATTTTCTTTTTAATAGCTTTATTTGAATCGTAATTGTTGAGACAGGCAGCCTTGTGAATACAGTCTTTCGACCCCAACTCAGACACAGAAGAATGGGCCTTGGGCATGGAACAACGCCTTACTGAGAGATAGAGTCCTCACAGCCTGTGCTGGGCTTGTTACCTTGTGTGGGAATATCTTTCCCTGTTTCAGACTCAGTGTGTGCTCTATTGTTCTGCTTAAGCGTGTACATCATTTGGTGCCTGGCCAACCTCACTACTCTGTCTCCTTCAGGGAAGGGACAGGGTCCTTCATCCAATGGCACAAAAGGGGTATGTGCAGGCCAACTGTCCTGTGTCAGCTACTAGGAGGGTCTACTTGGCCATGAGGGATCAATGCCCATGACTGAAACAGATCTTCCTAATGCCTCTTCTCTATATGAGTCAAGCACTGTTTCATCCAGGGCTCAGCTGTGTGGTGTTTTCCTTACTGACTCTGATACCGAGATGCAGTGGGCAAAAGTGCTCAGACTTCTACTATTGGTGGTAGGTGATAGATTTTATTTGCTTCCCTCCAGTCCCCAAATCATGACTGATTTAAAGAAAAATAAAGTAAGATAGTACAGGCAGTGTGCAAATATAGCAAAAATCTTAACGTTGGCTTGCTAGAGACTAAAGTTTGGAAAATGCTGGATTGAGCTAATATATTATATTTCTATGGGGAAGAACTAATTCTCTCTGGTGACTGTCTCAGCAAGACTGGCTTTAGGGTCAAGCGGATTCTGATGGCTTTACTTTACCAGTCCCGAGCTCGGTTGGGGGTGTTTCTTTCTAGGGATCAGACAGGTAGAGAGCAACTTGGGGATCTTAAAGAGACAAGGCAACTCTACTTACAGGTGCTTAAAAAAAGCAAAACAAAGCAATACACACACACGTACACGTGCCCACACAGAGATGAACACAATCAGATCACTCCACTGTACCACTCCAAATACCACCAAGGAAAGGTGGTAAGACACCTCACCCTCTCAATTTATTGGCTTTTATTGTGGTTAAATATACATAGAATTTACCATCTTAGCCATTTTTAAGTGGATAGCTCAGTGGCATTAAATAATTTACAATGTCATCCAACTACCACCACTGTTCACCTCTAGAACTTTTCATCATCCCAAAGAGAAACTCTGTACCCATTAAACAATAACTTCCCATGGCCCCTCCCTCTAGCACCTGATAACTTCTACTTTCTGTCCCTATGAATTTGCCTATTTTAGGTCCATCATAAAAGTGGAAGTATATATTATGTGTTCTTCTCTGTCTGGCTTATTCTACTTCATGTGTTTCCAAAGTTCATCCATGTTGCAGCATATATTAGAATTTCATTTCTTTTTATGGCCCAATATTATTCCATTGTACCTAAAGATATTCCACATTTTATTGATCCATGCCTACGTTGATGGACACTTGGGTTGTTTCTACCTTTTGCCTACTGTAGATAATGCTAATGAACATTGCCCCTTCTAGTTGATACTCAGATAAAATGTTCTTTCCTTCTTATTTTAAAGACTGCCCTTGAGGACTGTATTAGTTTCCTCTTGCTGCTTTAACAAATTACCACAAATGTTGTTGCTTAACATAGCACAAATTTATTATCTTACAGTTCTGGAGACCAGAATCAATCTTACTAGGCTTAAAGTCAAGTATTAGCAGGGCTGGTTCTTTCTGGAGGCTCTAGGAGAGAATCTATTTCCTTGTCTGTTTCAGCTTCTAGAGGCTGCCCGCATTCCCTGGCCACTTGCCCCTTCCCCATTCTTCTAGGCGCATCACTCCAATCTCTGATCCTGCTGCCTCTCTCTTATAAGGCCCCTTATAATTGCATTGGGCAGACAGGATAATCCAGAATAATCTCACGAACTCAACGACCTTAATTTAATCACATCTGCAAAATCCCTTTTACCATGTAAGGCAACATACCCACAAGTTCCGAGGATTAGAAGGTGGACACCTTTGTGCAGTCATTTTTCAGCCTACCACAATGGTTTTCACCACTAGCAAAATGGCAGGAGGGACCTAGAGGGGGCGGTGATACTTTCCCATTACTTACTTGGGATGAGCCTGGGGTACCGATTCCCCTAGGGATGGCCCCCTAAGTGATTTCAGAATGTGAAGCAGAGAACAGTCACACTTGAGCAGTCACAACTGGAATGCCAACTCAAGGGTAATTTGCTTAGGCCACTGAATGGATGGGAAACAAAGAGAATAGATCAAATATTTCTTTGCTGCTTACCAGGTGCCTGACATGTGCTGTCTCATTAATCCACACCACATGGCCCCAAGATCGCACAGCAAGTACAGAGTGAAGCTGGAGATTCAAATACACGGTATCTGACTCTGCCGAGCTTTTCTGTAGCTCCACTATGACTGGGTTTATATGACTTTAACTGGTAACAGGAAGAGGTTATAGGTTCCATTCACTAGAGCTCCCCAGTGTGGCTCAGCACAGGCACAGCCAGGGATTGGCAGTGTCTTTACCGGGTTGAGGCTTTCAACTGACCATTACCTCCACAATCTCTTATGCACAACTGCGAAATGCACTGCTCTGAAAACTAAAATATTATTTTCTTGCCTCTGTTGGAAGCAAAAATGTCATCAAACCTCAGCTAACGTAAGGGACTCATAGATTTCACTTATCCCACTTGGTATGAATATTCTTTCATTTTGCTGAGGAAGTGTTAACATGTTTGATTACGGTGTGCTGCTCAGAACCCCAGATTCTGAGGTGTTTGTTACATAAGGTGTGGTATATGCATCTTTGTACCTTTCAGAAGTCCAAACAATTCTGAATTCTGACATATATTTAACCCAAAGGCTTTTGGGTAAAGGACTGCGAACTCGTATTTCCCACTAACATTTCGTAGTCAACTCAGACACACAACGTGACTGCATCAGGTAAACTCTTTCAGCTGCAAGTACTAGACACCCAACCCAAATTACTTTAAGCGTAACAACAACAGAAACAGCAACAAAAAAGAAGGAACTTGATTTGCTCTCATAACAAATGTACACTTCTCGTCTTCTGGGTCCTGAGGGCCCAAATGATTTTTTTCTGGCATTCCCCCGTTAAGCCTGTTGACTTTATTCGTGAGGATATTCTTGCACCACATGGTGGGAACGGTTAGCAACCCCAAGTTCACATCCTCATGGCTTATGATCCAAAAGGAGCACATTCCTCCCCTCCAGTGTCAAATATCAAATGTCAGGGAGTATCTGATGGAGCTGCTTATCCCTAAACCAATCAACCTAGACTGACATGGTTCTCTGGCCAGCATGGGTTGCAGGTGCCACCTCGCTACTGTGGCAGAAGGAAGAGGCATGTGTTTTACCCTATCACCAGGATTTCAGGGAATGGGGAAAATCTATAACCTAATTTTTAAAAGTGAGATGGTTTTATAAGCAGAGGGAGAGGAGATTCTGGGCAGGCAAAATAAATAAACAAACAAATACTACTACTTTCTCTATTTCATCATATACTGTTACTAAAGGTTTGCTTGATACCAAATATGGGATTTCTAAAGCAAACTACTCTATTCTTAAAAATAATTCGTTCAACAAGTAGGTATTTTGTATTTTTCTCTCAACTCATAATGATCAACTGTATTAGAAAACTTTCTTACTTTTCTAAGCTAGGGCCCTGGCAACCATATTTGTATTATTTGTATTAAGTACTCTTAAATATCTGATCCAAGATGAACCAATTACATTCTTTCTGTTAGATTTAGGAAGGGGAGCGAGAGGCAATTGAGCATCTAAGCTGGCTTCTTGAATGAGAATGTATTCTCAGGAGCCATGGGAGAGTCTTTATTCCTTCATATGCACACAGAAGTTGAGAAAGCTGATGTGCAGAGAGAAAAGATTCAAGCAGTAGAGAATAGAAAAGACAAGAAAAAGAATGCTGCCTGGGTTCCTGTTGAACACTCAGCTCCTTACTGTGGCCCCTTTCAGAGCCTCAGTCTTTCTTGCCCTTGGAATTCAAGAAGACACCTTGCATTTGTAAAACAATCCCACTTCTTGCTTAAGCTAATGTAGCTTGTATGGGTTCCTGTTCCTTGTAATTAAATAATCTTAATTAAGCAGATTTGTTTCAGTTTCTTAGATCTGAAATATTCTGGAAATAAAAATGATAGAGGTACTATATATATCCCAAAATAAGTCAACTCCTAATCACAAGTATCCATTTGCATAACATGAGGACATTGCTTTAATTACTGTCTAATTCAATATAAAGTAATTGGGAGTTCACCATTACACAAGACAGATTCCTTCTTATTTCGAGCAATTATTTTAGGGGGAAAAAAATCTTGTCTTCTAGTCAGACATATGCTAACTAGAGGATGATTTGATGCTATCTAACTAGATTGATGATAAATAACTAGAGGGTGATTTGACCACTGTTAAGGTGATCACATTTTCCTTCTAAGATGACCTCACAATTTTTCTGAGAAATGGAACATTCAGAAGGTAATAACACATGTTGCTGCTCAGTACACTGTATACAGCATCTCTGGCCCGGGGTGTATGTGATCTTCCTGGCCAAGCCTTGAGGCTGGTAGAAAAGCTCAATACAATAATGAGAGAGGAAAGCTATCCTTAAGGTAATAAAGCCCCACAGGGCAAGTTTATTACCAACCCACCCATATAGCTGCAGAACAAGGAGAAAATTCAAGTTTAAAATGAAACGAGGAGCTTACAGAGAGCTTTTCATTCATGTGACACGATTTTGTGATACATTACTTCAATGTTTTCCAAACCCTGGCAAATGGATTGATATGATCACAGATTTTGTTTTGTGGCTTATTTACTCCCTAAAATTAAATTATGAAGTGGAAAGGGCGTTAACTCTTTTAGACCACTAGAAAACCATTGAGGGCACTGGACTGGGGAAAGTACTAGGGATAATGACTTGAGGGAGGATTTCTAAGCCTCTTTACACACCTGAGGACCTTACTAGAGTACAAAAATCACAAAGACAAGGGATTAGGAAACAAACACCCCAGTAAAGAACAGTTAACACTTGCATGTATGAGGATTATGCTAAAATTCTTGTATCACTGAGCACACACAGTAACTGAAAACGCAGTGGAGGACAGCGGATCTCAGCATGTGGTCCTCAGACCAGCAGCAGGCACAGCGCCAGGGAACTTGTTAGAAACGCAGATTCTCAGGCCATACCCAGGCTTACTGAACTGATAATTCTGAATTATGTTTTAACAAGCTCTCTGGGTGATTCTGATGTGCATCAAAGTATCAGACTCATTTGAACAGAGGTGAAGAGGAAGGGCTTTGCAGTTGGGCAGATGTGGGTTCAAATCAGCTTTTCTTCTTACTGGTTGGTTGATTTTGGACATTTGTATCATCTTTCAGAACTTACATTTCCTTATCTGTGAAAGGTGAAAAAAAGATTCCTATCTCACACTAATGTAAGAATTAAATTGTATTGCTTATGATAGGGCTTGTCAAAGTGCCTGATCCACTCAATTAATGGTACCATATGATTAGCTCCATTTTACAGAAGTTGTATATGGTAAATCTAGGCCATAAGCCTAGGTCAGCTGAGCCCATGAACCATGCTTCTCAGCTACAACACCGACTGCTTCTCCTATTGCTAAAATACTGTTTCCTCCTCCAACTCCATAAGCATCATCTTAATGGATTTTTTTATTCTCTCCAATTACGTACGAAACAATGCCTAACGTAGGAGAAGATAGAAAAACACAAAATATGGACTCCGAGAAAAAGTCATTATAATTTTGACTCAGAGATATCCACTACAAATTTCAGGATATGGACTACAAACCAATTTTTTGTTATAAAATATCTTAAAGGCTGTTTTATTCCACTCAAAATGTTAATAATTAAGAGCCCCTCTGTCATCTTGATAAATGCACCTACGATTTTGAAAGCAATTTGTGCTATGTGAAACATGTTAGCATATATGCCATCAACAAAAAGTAGTATATTTTCAAAATTTTGAGTGTAATCAGAATGGGCATTAGAGCCGTCATCCCAATATCCACTGTCTCTTCCTCCATTATGTTGCTACCCAGTGACTTGAATGCTGCCAACACCAGGCCCAACACTAGGAATGAACCCTAATTTGTTTAAACCAATAAAAATTATCACATTTCTCTAGTCACATAATTAGCTTAGAAAAGTGCACTAATCAAAGCTTTTCTATTTCCTTTGAATTAGAAGTATACGAACTCAGGGGCTTCCCTGGGGGCTGAGTGGTTGTGAATCCACCTGCCAATGCAGAGGACACGGGCTTAAGCCCTGGTCCGGGAGGATCCCACATGCCACGGAGCACCTAAGCCCGTGTGCCACAATTACTGAGCCTGCGCTCTAGAGCCTTCAAGCCACAGCTACTGAGCCTGCACTCTAGAGCCCACAAGCCACAACTACTGAGCCCATGAGCCTAGAGCCTGTGATCCGCAGCAAGAGAAGTCACCACAGTGAGAAGCCCGCACACTGCAATGAAGAGTAGCCCCCACTCACCACAATTAGAGAAAAGCTCGTCCGCAGCAATGAAGACACGACGTAGCCAAAAACAATAAATAAATAAAATAAATTTATAAAAAAAAAGTATACTAATTCAAATTTGGCTCATGAATGAACATATGATTCGAGTTGGCCCAGTCAGAGGGAAGCTATGGACTTCTGCTTGAGAGCAAAAAGACTTCCCTCTAGACATAAAGGAACAAAGATGTGACCAGGAGGCACTGACAGTCATCATGTGACTAGGAGGAGAATTAGACTTAGATGAAAACTGACTAAAGAGATGGGAAGATGAATCTCACAGAATCCCTGGATCAATTCAGTCCTGAAGCCTATGATGCCACTAATTAGTTTACTCATAGTTTAATTCAATTTGATCTCTGGTTTCTATTATTTGTAACCTAAAGTATCCTAACTTATATAATAAGTGTAGAAATATGGAATCTAGAATTTGAGAAGGCCCTGAGAGTCTATCTAATCCAAGTTTCTTCTTTCCAGGGCCAGCCTGATTTTATACCCACAGAGTACTCTTCTCCCTTTAACTGGAGTAATTTAATTCTCCTATAAGCTTTAGCCCCATGACAGGCTCTGGGACCAGGCTTATCTACATATTGATGAGATATAAGACTTAAAAAGTTTTTCTGTTTCTGGTCATGACAGAGTAACTGTACTGGACCACCACCCCTCCCTCTGTATACAACTATGAAATGGGACAAAATCTATGTAATAACTGTTTTAAGATGTTGGAATAAAGCCAGCACAGAACTAAACTATGATCTCTGAGAGAAGGTAAGCAAACAAGGTGAGACCCATAGTCATCCTTTCTGCTTAAAGACACTTGCAGATTGTGGTGCAAGGTGAGGAAACCCATACAGAGCTGGGCAATTCTGCTGAACTGAGGAGACAGAGAACTGAGCTTGGGGCTCTGAGATGACTGGAATATATGGGTTCCTGTCTAAAGAGTTGGGCAAAGCACAAGCTCTTAAAAATTCTGTGTAGGGATCTCCTTGAGCCACTGGCCAAATACTAAACATCTACATAATAAAACAGCATTCACAACGTCCACCGTAAAGTAACAATTAATAGACACAGGAATGGATAGGAAAATGTTACTCATAATGAGGAGAAAAATAATTAAACTGAAAACTGAGAAATTACAGAAATGATGGAATTGTCCAGAGAAGGATTTTAAAGAGCAATTATGAATATTTCGAGGATTTAAAAGAAATTATGCAAGATCCTTTTTGACCCACCTCCTAGAGAAATGGAAATAAAAACAAAAATAAACAAATGGGACCTAATGAAACTTCAAAGCTTTTGCACAGCAAAAGAAACCACAAACAAGACCAAAAGACAGCCCTCAGAATGGGAGAAAATATTTGCAAATGAAGTAACTGACAAAGGCTTAATCTCCAAAATTTATAAGCAGCTCATGCAGCTCAATAAGAAAAAAACAAACAACCCAATCCAAACATGGGCAGAAGACCTAAATAGACATTTCTCCAAAGAAGATATACAGATTGCCAACAAACATATGAAAGGATGCTCAACATCACTAATCATTAGAGAAATGCAAATCAAAACTACAATGAGGTATCATCTCACACCAGTCAGAATGGCCATCATCAAAAAATCTAGAAACAAGAAATGCTGGAGAGGGTGTGGAGAACAGGGAACACTCTCGCACTGCTGGTGGGAATGTGAATTGGTACAGCCATTATGGAGAACAGTATGGAGGTTCCTTAAAAAACTACAAATAGAACTACCATATGACCCAGCAATCCCACTATTGGGCATATACCCTGAGAAAACCATAATTCAAAAAGAGTCACGTACCAAAATGTTCATTGCAGCTCTATTTACAATAGCCCGGAGATGGAAACAACCTAAGTGTCCATCATTGGATGAATGGATAAAGAAGATGTGGCGCATATATACAATGGAATATTACTCAGCCATAAAAAGAAACAAAATTCAGCTATTTGTAATGAGGTGGATGGACCTGGAGTCTATCATACAGAGTGAAGTAAGTCAGAAAGAGAAAGACAAATACCGTATGCTAACACATATATATGGAATTTAAGGGAAAAAAATGTCATGAAGAACCTAGGGGTAAGACAGGAATAAAGACACAGACTTACTAGAGAATGGACTTGAGGATATGGGGAGGGGGAAGGGTAAGCTGTGACGGGGCGAGAGAGAGGCATGGACATATATACACTACCAAACGTAAGGTAGATAGCTAGTGGGAAGCAGCCGCATAGCACAGGGAGATCAGCTCGGTGCTTTGTGACCGCCTGGAGGGGGGGGATAGGGAGGGTGGGAGGGAGGGAGACGCAAGAGGGAAAAGATATTGGAACATATGTATATGTATAACTGATTCACTTTGTTATAAAGCAGAAACTAACACACCATTATAAAGCAATTATACTCCAATAAAGATGTAAAAAAAAATTATGAACATAATGAGTGGACAGTAAAGACTCTCAGTGGACAAACAGAAACTATGAAAAGAACCAAACAGGACTTTTGGAAATGAAATTACAATATCTGAAATAAAAAATTAACTGACAAGCATAACAGCAGATTGGATACTAGAGAAGAAAAGATCAAAGGATGTGAAGATACAGTAATAGAAGCAATATAAACTGAAGCACATGGCAGGCAAAAAGAAGCAAAACAAAACTAAACACCACACCAGAGCCTAAGGAAACTGTGGAACAATATCAAGTTGACTAACACACACATAATTGGAGTCCCAGAAAGAGGCTGGGGCAGAAATTTTTTTAAAAGAAATAATGGCCCCAACTTTCCAAATCTGATGAAGAATATCAGCTCACATCTTCAAAACATTCAGTAAATACATGCAGGAGAAAAAAAGAAAACCACACCTCAGCACATTATAATCAAATTACTGAAATCGAACAGTAAAGAAAAAAATCTTAAGAGATGTCACAGGAAAAAAATATCTATAGGAGAACAATGATAAGAATTTCTGTTGACTTCTTATTGGAAACAATGCAAACCAGATGGCTAGGAAACAAATTTCCATAAAAATAACTGCAAGTCAACTTCTCTTAATGGTGGAAAAGTGAAATGTTTATGTTCACCCTTTCAGGTAAGAACTAAAATATATTATATTTAAAAACCTACTTAAAGGCACTAAAAACATCTAAGAGCAGACAGAAACTAGAGGAGAGTTTAATCTCAAGTATTGCAACTGTAAGAGATAAGAATTTGAATTTGAGAGTCTCCAGTTTAATAACATTGCTTAACTCTCATGGCTATGGCTGAGAACAAGACAGGGGGAAAAACTGTAGCATACTGGCTAAAGGTATCAGAGATCAGACTACAGGTGTAGGGAAGAAGCTGGAAATCTAAAGGGAAAATATGAGAATTGTGAGAACCTAAGAAAATATGAGACTCACTCCCCAAAACAGAGCATAAACAAACCAAATCACTTGTAGCTAAACTAGGGGGAAGTGTGAGGGTGGGAGATGCTTAAGAAAGCAGGCAGAGACCATAGAGAAATACAGTCTTAAAAGACAGAAATACATGAAACCTGATCTGGGAGTTTGATACTTAACTGGCTGTGTGCTATAACCCTTTGAAACCCTAGTGACAGAAAGGTGAAGTGCATGGGCTTGAGATGTTAGAATACAGAGACTGAAGCTGACTGAGCAGCTGGGAATTAGGGACTGATTCCTCGAAGCAGACTACAAAGAGAGCAATTCTTATTTCTAAGGATTTCAACTCCTTGGTTTTAGTCACATTTTGCAGGTACTGGGAAGAGATTTTTAAAAAGCAACAAGGAAGTCATAAAATGGATATCAGCAATTGCATATTTACTAAGAGTCAATGTGGTCACTTTTAATCCAGACAAGTTTACTGTCTCCTTCAACAACAACAAAAAAACCGATTTTCAATAACCTTCAAAAGATGTCAGTTGCTATTGTATTGTAAACAATGTAAACATTGCAAACAATGTTCAGTTTTCAACCAAAATTTACCAGATGAGAAAACAAACAAGAAAGTGTAATCCATACTCAGGAGAAAAAAAGCAGTTGAAAAATATACTGACTCTGAATAGGTCCAAATGTTGAATTTACTAGAGAATACTTCAAATCAGCTATTATAATTATCTTGCAAGAATGGAAACACTTTTAATGATTAAAGAAAAATATGACGTTCGTGAATGAACAGAGAGGGAATCTAAATAGAAACAAAGAATCAATAAAATAAATAGAAATTCTAAACTGGAAAAGCACAATAAATGCAATAAAAATTTGTAAGGTGATCTCGACAGCAGCAGAAGAAATATTATACAAACTTAAGACAGAGCAATAGAAATTACTGTTTGGAGAAAGGAAGTAAAAAGGATACAGAAAAAAATTAACAGAACCTTAGATATATATATAGGACTGTATAATGTGGTCTTACATATATTATATGTGATGTATATGTATATGTGTGTATGTATCTGTGTGTATATATATCTCCACATTATGTAGTCCCACACACACATATATATATATATAATTAATATTATATATGGATATTATATATAGTATAATGACTTCCTTGTTCCTTTTTTTAGTCTGTTCCCCTATGCCTGCAGAATGTGGCTACAATCAAGGAGCTGGCTAGGAGTGAGGATTGCGGTCTATGTAGTTTCCTGCCCCTAAGGATTGCCCACCCCAATTATATACATTATACATATAATTGTATATATTGGGAGCTCAGTAAACTTACCAGTTTTTTTTAAAATTAATTATTTATTTATTTATTTTATTTTTGGCTGCGTTGGGTCCTCATTTCTGTGTGAGGGCTTTCCCTAGTTGCGGCGAGCGGGGGCCACTCTTCATCGTGGTGCACGGGCCTCTCACTGTCGCGGCCTCCCTTGTTGCGGAGCACAAGCTCCAGACGCGCAGGCTCAGTAGTTGTGGCTCACGGGCTTAGTTGCTCCGCGGCATGTGGGATCTTCCCAGACCAGGGCTCGAACCCGTGTCCCTGCATTGGCAGGCAGATTCCCAACCACTGCGCCACGAGGGAAGCCCCGTAAACTTACCATTTTATTGCTAGCACCATAAATCACACAGACTGTTTATTGGATGTTAGGAAATTTAGCTCAGGTACATGGAGCAAAATACAGCTAGATCCCTTTGTGATACTATATGAAAATGTGGACTTCACATGGATGAAAGACGTAAGTGTGAAAGGTAAACATGTAAAGTAAGTAGAAATCAACGTACGAGAACAATTTTAGGACCTAAATTAGGGAAGGATTTCTAAAATAAGTGCCCCCAAAGTATAAGCCATAAGTAAAAAAAAATCATAAATTTGATTATAACAAAATCTAAACATCTGTTCAAATGCAAGATGTAATGGGCAAAGTTAACAGAGAGGTGGAAGATAGGAAAAATATGTCTTCAATGTCCAAAACTGAGAGGAGACTCATACTGAGATACACAAGTAGAATTTCTGCAAATCAAGAAATAGAAATACCAGTGAAAAGATAGGTAAAGGATATGAACAGGCACTACAGAAAATTAAAAACTTGAAATGTTGACAAACATATATCAAGATACCCATATTCAAATATTGACAAGAATTAGACAGCTAAATAATGAAATTATTGGCAGGAGTCTGGGAATATAGGACACTTCCCAGACACTTCTCTTGAGAGTGTAAACAGGAGGAACCTTTGTTGGGGGGCATTCTGGAGTTGTTAGTTAAGTATATTTATACTCTGTAAGGAGACAACTGCACTTCTAGGTATATGGATACCAGAAAGAGTCTCAACGCAGGTTGATAAGGGAACACGTATGAGGATGTGCCTCTTAGTTTTATGGTAGTGAAGAGTTGGAAGCAATCTACTTGTTCATTGCTCGATTAAAGGATATAAAATTTACAATGGGTTAACGCTTTGGAATACTGTGCAACCATCAGAAGCAACCAGCCAGAGGCACAAACAAACTGGCAAATATTAATAAAACGGTGCTGAGTAAAAAGAAAGCCTAGGGGACTTCCCTGGTGGCCCAGCGGGTAAGACTCTGCGCTCCCAATGCAGGGGGCCTGGGTTCAATCCCTGGTCGGGGAACTAGGTCCCACATGCATGTTGCAACTAAGAAGCCTGCATGCCGCAACTAAGAGTCCTCATGCTGCAACTGAAACGATAACGTGTGCTGCAAGGAAGATCCCGTGTGCTGCAAGGAAGATCCCGCATGCCACAACTAAGACCTGGCTCAGTCAAAATAAATAAATAAAATAATATTCATTTTAAAAGAAAGCCCGAAGAAGTTATGTAACGTGGTACTGTATGCATTAAAATACATGTAAAGGGAATGAACAACAACGCATGCTTTAAGAGAGCACATACTAATAAAAAAGAGGTATCAAATGGATTAGAATGATTATCTGTGGTGGAGAGAAGGATGGGAGTGAGTCCTTTGAATAAAAGAGAATGCAAATATAAATGAAGAAAAAGGAGACTCACATAGTCCGAGATGGCAGGGTGTGATGATCCAGGAGATATGATAAATACAACCCTCTGCACCTTTCCTCCAGCCTACCCGTATTCCCCTCACCTCCTGCGCAGAAATACAAATCTTATTTTGTTAATTATAACTGTCGAATGACTTCCCGTGATTCTTCAAACCAAACCCAGACACTAACCTGGACTACAAAGCTCACTTTCTGTACCTCAAAGCCTGGAACAGTGAATGGAATTATAGTAAGCACTCTATAAATATTTGTTGTATACAAATAATGACGGAACCACAATGATCATTGGGTTTTTACTGTATTTATTTGTCTGATTTCACAAGCTAATTTGTAAGCCCCGGAAAAGCTAAGAGCTACTTGCCTGCCTTTTCAGGTCCCCAGAAAGTAGAACTGCTCAAGTGAATGTTCAAGCCAAGTCAGTGAATGGCTTTTTCAGCAATGCAGTAACGTAAGTAAAAGTATGCAGGACTACAGCAGGTTCAGGGAAATAAAGTCTCAAACTTGAAAATATTAATTAACGTTCAAAAGTGTTACCAAATGATAATCCCAATCACTCTTATCTATTCATTTAAAGGAGGTTTCAAAAGCATCTCTCCTTGGCAACACTTGATGCCCTCTGGTCCGCTAAAGCTTGAGAGGTACTTTGAATTACCAAATATGGTGGGGAGTTAGGATATATACTTTCTTTAAAAATATTCTATAATTCTTTCTTTTCTACCAGTTAAGTCTGGCTTTCCACCAGTTGGTCTAAATTAGATTTTACTGTATTTGGCCGATCTTTAGTATTATATAAATCACTCTCTTATTAACATCCTCTCACCACTAATTAGTTAAGGGACTGTAGCCACTGCACACATGTAACCCCCACTACCTTCATGAGGATTAAACGTTCATACCTTAGGGCAAAATTGGCATTTAACAAGAGAAATTGTTTCATGTGAATTAACCTTGAGGATGGGAGATAAATAATCCCGAAGGTCCATGAAGATTCCCGAGTGCCCTCACTGGGGATTCCATAATCTTAAAGAGTGGCCCAAATAGCAGTGGCATACTGAGCAATTTACACTGCCTTGACTGGTGTACAGTCTGTGCTATTTATGTTAAATTTTTCAAGCGCCAAATATTTCAAGAATACCTCGTTATAGAGGACACAGTTTGGTGGAACCCATATTGTAACTATGAGGGCAAAGCATATTCACACGAGACAGAAACTACTTAATTTCATGCATTTTAAATTGTTCCAATCATATGTTGATGATTTGGTTAATACCTAAGAAACTCCGGAGCTTCTTTTTTGTAAAAAAAAAAAAAAAGGCAGAAAATAAATTCATTTTGACTAATTTTGTCAAAGGTTACAAAGTGTTGGATTTTGCAAAGTTGCACATATAGAATTTTTAGTAATACTCTGTGTCAGGCATCATGTTGAGAGTTGTATAAAAGCAGTCTTTAACCACAAATTGATATTAGGATATATGCAATGAACAATGGAATGAGAGCTACAACCTATCACTAGTTTGAACAGAGAAATTCTGCCTGTGAGGGAGGGGATAGGGCAAGCAGTTCAGAAAGATTCAAAAAAAGGTAATGTTTAAGCTGGATTTCAAATGGGAAAAGTGTGGGGTGGAGCTAGGAGAAGAAAGTCCAATTGGGAGAACAGGAAGAAGAGAGTCATGGAGGCATAAAATAGGAGAATACTGGCAGTGAGGAGGTGTGTGTCGGTAAGGCTAGTGCGCAGAGAGGGAGGATGCAGGATATATATACAATCCTGAGTTTGTCCTATGAGGAAGAGAAAGCCATTTTAAAAAACCACATTCATGTTTTTGTCTCAGAGTCTACTTCAGGGAATGGAACTCAGGAGAGACAGTTTAGATCTAAGATGCTTATATGCTATCAAAGTGAAGATGTCAAGTAGATAGTTGATCATATGAGTTTAGAACTCAGAAGAGAGTTCATAGCTGATGAGAAAAATTGGGGAGTCATTAGTGTATAGATGACATTTAAAATCATGGCCATGGAAGGGATCATGATACATTAGAGAAGTGAAAACGGAGACCACAGTGACCAGAGTGCACATGGAGGGAATAAGAGGAGACAAGAGAAGAAAGTAAGGGTCAAAATGATGCAGCACCTTATAAGTTATGTACAGCTTGAGTCTTTTTCCTGTGAGTGAAACCAAAGGCAATTTTCTAAGTACTATTCACATAGCAACACATTGATTTCTTACTGATATACTCTTCTTTCTGATAGTCTCATCTTACAGATCAAGAAACACTACACAGAGAGGTAAAGTCACGTGTCTAAGATCACACAGCTAGGCACTAGTGAAGCCAGGCTGTAAACCCCAGCTGTCTGAATTCAGTGTCTGTGCTATGCACTATTAATAGATTGATTCAAAATGTGATGATATTTCACATAAGCACAGTAGTTTAGAGATCATCTGTTTCATGGCTATTCAGAGCCCCAAAACTTTAGTAACTTGCAAATAGTTTAAAGGAACAGAACAGGGACTCATGCTTGGGTGCGTTGACTCCTGAGCTGGTGTTATTTGCTTGTTTAAACTTGATCGAGGTATAACTTTCATGCAAAAACTGCAGCTACTTAAAATACACAATTCGTTGACTTTTGAAAGATGTGTGTATTCAGGAAACACAGTCATACTCAAGATACAGAATATTTCTATCACCACAAAAGATTTTTTTGGCCTCTCTGGAGTCCCTCATTCCTTCCAACTTGAGCATTCAGTATCACGACAAGGATATTATTATATAAGCATTTGTGTTGCAAGTTTTTGTGTGGATGTTTGGTTTTATTTCTCTTGGGTAAATACCTACGAGTGGAATAGATGGATAACATGGTGGGTGTAATACTTGACTTTCTAAGAAACTGAAAAATAGTTTTTCAAAGTTGTACTATTTTACTTTCCCATCAGTGGTGAACGAGAGTTCTAGTGGCTCTACAGTCTCTCCAACGTGTACTACTGTCAGTCTCTTTCACTTTCACCATCTGGTAGATCCTTACTGTGGTTTTAGTTTTCATTTCCCTGATGACTAATGAGGTTAAATAATTTCTCATCTGTTTATTTGCCATTCATAGGTTTTCAAATCTTTTGCCCTTTGAAAAACTCAACTGTCATCTGTTTATTGAGTTCTAAGAATTCCTTATGTACTCTTGATACAAGTCTCTTATCAGATACGCATTTTGTAAATATACTTTTCCAGTCTGTAATTCACTTTTCATTTTCTTAAGAGTGTCTTTTTAAGAGCAGAAGTTTTTAATTTTGAGGAAGTCCAATTTATCTTTTTTTTTTTCTTTTTGGTTTGGACTTTTTCTGCACAACCTAAAAAGCTTTGTATAACCTTATTTATGATTTTTTTTTTTTTTTTTGTGCTACGCGGGCCTCTCACTGTTGTGGCCTCTCCCGTTGCGGAGCACAGGCTCCGGACACGCAGGCTCAGCAGCTATGGCTCACGGGCCCAGCCGCTCCGCAGCATGTGGGATCTTCCCAGACTGGGGCACGAACCTCTGTCCCCTGCATCGGCAGGCAGACTCTCAACCACTGCGCCACCAGGGAAGCCCCTATTTATGATTTTTTAAAACACAAATTCATGTTTTTTTAAAAAACATTTTGTTGTTTTGGGTTTTTCTATGTCTATGATTAATTTTGAGTTTATTATTATATATTTATATATTTTCTACATTTTTCTGTAGTAGACGTTTACTTTGGGTGCATGCTATGTTAGGCAGATAATATACCTTATTTTATTTAATCCTCATAGAAACCTATATGATAGGTACTACTATTATCTCCATCCAATTGATACAGACATTGAGGCTTTGAGAGGCTAGGAAACTTACCCAAGGTCATTAATCTATCTGAGGACCAGGAATTCAAATTCAGATATTTTTATTGTGGAGTTTGGCTTTCACCCACTACACTCTACCTACAGCGTAACCACATCTGTGATAAGATGAGGCCCTTCTAGATGGGCTTCTATACTCAGTTGTGCTTTTAGTAATTACAATGACTTACTCTGAGCTCTTATGGAGAAGGATTCATACTAAAACATCTCAGTATTATAAGTATTTATTCAGGAGTTGAGATGGGGGACTCACCAATTATAAAGAATAGTAAAAATAATTTTAGCCTAGAAAACAACTATATTTAGACTACTCCTAATAAACCAGAGGTATAGCATTTTCCCCTATTTTTACAAGTGTTTAGATAATTTGACCAAAGGCATTTTAAACTTCTTAAGTGAATAGTACCATAGAGTCGGCAGAAGAATAGTAATCCTGGAAGATCAGTAGGTCTGTTTCCATTCAAAGACATAAAACACTTGAAAGAGAAGTGGTTGAGAAGAAAGTTTGAGGAAAGAGATCCCATGTCTGGTTCTACCATTAGTTAAGTAACTTGGATTACTTTCTAGGGCTGCCATAACGATGTACCGAGACGGGGTGGCTTAAACAACAGAAATTAATTTTCTCATAGTTCTGGAGGCTAGAAGTCAAAGATCAAGGTGTTTGCAAGGCTGGTTTCTTCTGAGGCCTCACTCGACTTCTAGATGGCTGCTTTCTCCCTGTATCTTCATTCATACTGTCTTCCTCCGTACAGGTCTGTGTCCAAACTTCCATCTCTTCTAAGGACAACAGCCATATTGGATTAAGGGCCAACCTACTGATCTCATTTTAACTTAATTAACTCTTTAAAGACCCTACCCATAAATAGAGTCACATTCTGAGGCACTGGGAGTTAGGGCTTCAACATATGAATTTGGGGCTGCTGAGGGGAAACACTTAACATTACTAAACCTCCGGGATTCAGTTTATTTATCCATACAATGGGAATAATGAATGAGATCAAGAATTCATCACCTTGAGTTTTAGGTGGGGTTAAGGAGGGTGTCCATAAACCCTGGGGAAATACCATACCACATTTTGGAAATGTGGAAATACCATACCACTTTTTCTAAGGAGGAAACTCTACAGTATTAATTAGATTCTAAAAGGGTTAGATGACCCCTCAAAAGATGAAGAGGCAATGAATGAGATAATCTCTCTACTTCTCCTCAGATCATAAAATGGAAGAACCTACTCTGTGAAAAGAGAGGACAATGTTCTATGCTTCTGTTACACTCACAGCCAGGAAATTCTCCCTAAGGCCTTTAATAAACGCTTTCCATTGTAAATACAATTTACTCCATTTTGTTTTTGTTTTGGTTTGGTTTTTTTGTGGTACGCGGGCCTCTCACCGCCGTGGCCTCTCCCGTTGCGGAGCACAGGCTCCGGACGCACAGGCTCAGCGGCCATGGCTCACGCGCCCAGCCGCTCCACGGCATGTGGGATCTTCCTGAACCGGGGCATGAACCCATGTCCCCTGCATCGGCAGGTGGACTCTCAACCACTGTGCCACCAGGGAAGCCCAATTTACTCCATTTTGGACTGACTCTAGGACAAAGGTAGTCCAGAGAGATCATTGGTACCTTCTTTAATGTCTCTGTTTGGTCATCACTGGAATATTAAAGTCTAATTCCTTTACTGTTTTTCTTGGAGCTGAACTCACTAATCTGCCAACATTTTTTTATTCTTCTCTAGTCATTATCCTTGCCCTTTAGAAGGAGAACGTGTGATGAATTGTCATCCGTCTGTGCACACACACCCATACACGTACACGTACAAATGGCAAAGCATAAACAAAGGCAAAATGAATAGAGTACTACACTGAACATAATAAAAGTTTATCAGCATTTCTTGAATAAAAAATAAATGAATGAGTTGAACCCTACGGAGAACAATTAAATTCAGTTAATAATTGAATAACTACTTTCAAAGCCCGTAAATAACATGGCTGTATTAGTTAGACTTTTGATTAGGAGCAATTACTTTGTGGATCGTTTCAGGCCGAAAACATAAACCCAGAAAGATCAGAGGGTATGTGTGTGAATGTGCATATACTAGATTTGTTTGTACATGTCTTTATATATCACTTACTTAATATTTAGAAACGTGTGTGCATATGTGCGTGTGTCTGTAAGTAAGTAATCAATTAAAGAAAGAGCAATGCAAATTGCACCACTTTCACTGGTGGAACTGGTGGAGTGAAACCGATGTGTTTATTTCCTCACCCCTGGTCTCCCGGAAGCAGGCTGGATTTTTTTCCTTACTGTGATCCCATGCTTACTGAATAACACGTGAAGAAAAGATGTACCACGTTGACATTTCTACGCCTCTTTCTCACGCATTAATTCACCTTGCTTGCCCGGGCGCATCTGTGAGTGGTGGTGAAAGTGGAGATCATAAAGGGACGCAGAATTAAGACAGGATATAGAGGCTGCTCCACGATTTTCACTTTCACCATTTCCACGAGGGCTACATTTCCATAACACATGAGTTTCTTATGCTTTCCAAACATATTTTACTGACTGCTTCAGCATATGTAATGTCCAAAGGCTCAGGATTTCCCTAACGCTGGTGAGAAGGTTGGAGGTCTGGATGCTGTCATGGCTCCCAGCAGACTTGCCTCCCATTACACCTGTTTGGGATCTTCTAGTGTTTGGCACAGTTTGTCTTTTTCAACACGTTTAACCTCCTCCTCTATCATAAACATTCTCTCATGCATTTGGGGTTAGAGGACTAATGAGAAATATGCTTTGGATACTGTGGTCTATTTTATTTGGGGATCATTAATGTCCAGAAAAACTTAAGCTTTCAAGGGTTCTGCTGAAAGATCACTGCCCTGTCAGGACTACATCACAGGCACTCAATTTATCAGCCTTCCGCTGGGGTGACCCGGCTCGGATTTGAACCTCTGGCTCCAGGGAGTCTAGGTTGAACTACGGTGATGGGGAGGCCACTCAGCCACTGCCTCCAGCCAAAAAAGATTAGTGTCATCAAAAATAGATTAGCGAGTCAGTTAAAAAAAAATTAAGTAACTCCTTTGTTCTAAAATATTTGTCGGAGTAAGCAAAGAAATTAGCTTTCATTTCAGATTAATTACTGAGTAAATTAGGATTTGGGGCAAGAACTTTGTAGATTTTTTTCCCCTTCAACTATGGAAATGGAGAAATGTGTAACATTTATACTAACTATCTTTGAAGGCACGCGTATTTATGCAAAAGCCTGACAGAGCTTACCGGAGTTCCTGCCTGTGAACTTTTTGTCATTGCAGAATTCCTGCAATGTAGACTCTGCCCTTACCATTATGGAAAGAAAAATGTTTCAGAGGAAAGAAATGAAAAGTTGGCCTTTGGCTTCTTCTGATTCTGACTGCCCGGACCATGGGATCTCATCCCAGCTACCCCCGTTTGGTATCCTTGACCAAAGTGAATTGGGGGTCCCATTCCCACAAAAGGATAATGATAAATCTGCACATTTAGCGAGTACAGGCTAGATGTATCCAGGGGGGAGAATCGAGGCACCAACTTGCTCTTTTCAGGGAAAAATCTGGGAAATTAACAAAGGCATCTCTTTCAGCAGGGGCTGTGTGGGCTTGGGCAAACAGAGAGGCAGTGCATTGCTCAGCTGCCTGACTTTGAGGAAAGAAATTTAGTCTATCAGCACTCATTCATTCATTCATGAACAAATATTTACTAGGCTTCCATTATAGGCCAGGCATTGTGCTAAGACTTGAAAACATCAGGATGATCAAAGATAGAAGAGTAATTTTATAGATCAGAGTAATTTTAAATGTATATGAATAATTTTACAGAAGAGTAATTTTACAGAAACCTAGCAGATCACCTTAACCAAGAGATCACAGTGAACATCACCAGTAATTAGAAACCTGGACATTACGTACCCCTGATGGGATGCACTGATAAGGTATGACATCACTTCTGTGGCACTCTTGCCAAAAGTGTACCTATAATCATGAGAGGACTCCAGGCACATCCAAATGGAGAGTACATTGAAGACCAGTACCCTTCAAAAGTGTCAAGCTCATGGAAGATACAGGATGACTGAAGAACTGTCAGACTCTGAAGAAAACTAAGGAGACAGGTCAACCAAAAGCAATGCGGGAACCTGGACTGGATCCTGATCCAGAAAGAGGACACACGTAGGAGAACTGGAAATCCAAGTAAGGTTTATGGTTAAGAGTACTGTTTATCAGGCTTAATTTCTTGATTTTAATAATTGTACTACAGTTATATAAGATGTGAACTTCAGGGGAAAATGGGGGAAGAACATACGAGACGTCTCTGTATAATTTTTACAACTTTTCTGGTAGTCTAAAATTATGTCAAAATAAAGAAAAAAATTTTTAATTCCAAAATTAAAAGAGACGTAGCCCCTGCCCTCGAGTTTGCCCTCTAATGGGGAAGATATTCAATCAATCAAACACACAACTGAATACGTATTTACCGACGGAAGTGTTTTCAAGGAAAGCAACTTCATGGGAGAGTATCAGTAGGGTAATCATGAAGAGAAAACATTTATTTAGAGCATATTATGAGCCAGAAACTGTTTTAAGTATTCAACAGATATTAATCATTTAATTTTCCCCTTCACGTTAATCACTATCATTTCAGTTCTGGAGAAGTTCTCAGTCAACATTTCCGATATTTTCCTTTGAGTTTTTTTCACATGTACAGTCAACCGTTGCTAGATATCGCTACATGGATATTCCAAGGATACTTCAAACTCATCAGATCCAAAGTGAACCAGTACCTCCCCTCTCAAATCCTCTCCTCTTCCTACCCAAGACCTTGGATGACATCACTCTCCACCCAGCCACTCCAGTTAGAAACATCTCCCTCACTCTTTTCCTCTAATCACACCCTGAGAAAGGTATCCTGCGTATGCAGAACTTTTTCTAAAAGGCTAATCTGATCAGACCTTTTGTTTCCTTGTTTATTTTACTCCGGTAGTTTATTTTTATTATCTATGGGATAAATTCTAAGCTTTCTCATATGCTAGTAACGTCCTCCATTGTCAGCCCTTTGCACACACCACGCCAGCCTCTGGTCTCTCTACCCCTGAATGACCATCTCATCACTGTTGTTCTCTCGTTTGGGGTGGAGAGCAGTGCCCTTCAGGCACTCATCTTCTACCCTTGTCTCACCTCATCATTTTCTCAGGCCCCAGATAAGTGCCTTAATTTTGTGCACATCAAAGTCATTTTCATTACACTTTATGAGTGTGTCACAATTACACTTTAACTAATTTAATTGCTTTGTTTACTGGTAGGCGATTTTATATTTGTACCCCGGGATAACTTTTTCAAAGTCTGTGGACAAACATTCATGGTCTGGAATCTCCCCCAAAGTATTTTTTTCTTTTCTTTTCACATTTGTGTATATCTGATTGGTCTCACTGCCCTACAAGATTCTGGTTTCTAAACATGTACCATAAATAGCTTGTAGAAAATGAAAACCAACCACCACCATGGAGTTTTCCCAACAGCAGAGTCAGGCTAACATAACCACATCTCATTATTGAGATTTCCACCTGCTTGTGTCTGAATTGCAACCTGACCTTAAAATATTCTGATGAGAGACGGGGACAATGGTGCTTCTGTGAGCCACAGCCCCAAGAATCCGGACCCATTTCATCATTGATAGCCAAGCCACGTTTAGTAGGAATTTCATGACTTTCATCTTGGTAGGAAACTTTCGCAGCTGCCTGCGTCCCTACGCTGCCTGCTTCCTCTAAATAAAACAGTGGCCGTGGTGGGGGTGACTCTGAGTCGTAAACACTCCACCACTGTAACATGTCAAATCTGTCCCAAAGAAACATTTTTATGTCTCTGATTATTTTATCATTAGTTTAAGCAGTTTCCTTGAGCTCCCAGGAAAGCCAGGAGGAAGGGCGATGCACATACTCATCTATTTGATGGCTAACGCCTCCCAGACATGGAGCATGCTGAGATAGACAAGGGATCCCCAGAGTGCTCATCTGCTACAGGACCTATTTCATACTGGATCAATTATGCAAATTGAGATGTGAAGATAGCTCCCTCTTTTAGCAAGGCGTGATTACCCCTGCACTCGAAATTCCAGTGCAGCCTCACCGGAAATTCCAGTCGGATTCTGAACCACCTGAACAACCTGTTTCCATCTGGAAAATGTGTTTTCTTAACTGCGGGTGGGGGGGGGGGGGGGAAGAATTTTTTTTTTTTTCCTACAGCATTACTATTCATATACATTTAACATCATAAAGTGTTTGCCATTAAGTGGTCCAAGGAAAGACATTTACATATGTGTGTTTTGATTTTGCACTAAAAACTATAGAAGATAATGAATATGTTTAAAAAGTTTAACAATCTTAACACTTATTCATCATCTCAGACACTTGGAAGCTGGGATCATATGACAGGTTCATCCTTTAAGATAATCTTTTAAAAACCCTTTTAAGGAACCACTAAATAGAAAATGTTTAAAATGCCAAAGAGTAATTTACCTGGGCTGGGAAAATGACTGTGTGGTTCATCAGAACATAATGAGATCAGAGTTCGAGAATAACTGGAGAAATGAAATCTGGTTAGAAAACCATTGGGCAATAGTTATTATTGCTAGAAATGTGAATTATTCCCCTCCGCTTCGCTCTCTGTGTCCAGCACACACACTTCCCACCTTCCTATCCTGTAACCACATCCTCCCCTCTTCATAAAATGTTTGTCTTGAGGAGAAAACCTTCTTTTATTTTCCTTATACTACCCAGCTGGTCAATTCTGTATCTTCTTTTTCTGGGCAAGCCTCTAAAATGAAGAGAATTAAGCTGAAGAAAAGTAGGCACTCATTCATGTATTGGGAAATGGCAGAGCAATCTGTACTCCTCCAAGGTACTGGTTTGACCAAATTCCAGTGGTTTGCCATGGGTAAGATAGAACCATTTTTCAAAAGATAATCATGCCTCAGAGTAGAGACCTACAAGAGCGTGGCCCAAATTGTCCTCTTTTGTCCTGCTTTGATGCAAACCAGTAGCTCAGAGAAATCGGGAATATTTGCCCACTTGAATAATTGCATACTTACCTAATTTTTAAAATGACACACCCACACACAAAATTGACAAGTCCCAGGTATAACTCTCAACTAGTTGAAAATACTTTTATTTCAGGGCACATAAATTTTTCTAAGTCCATCCATTAATTTTATGTCATTTTAATTACAACTTGTAACCTCTGCAATTATTACAAGCCTGGATGTTTCCCCTAATGTCAACAGATGCTGATGAGAAGTGTGTACCACAGAGCAACTTTTGCTCAGCTGCATAGAGATCCCTTGCCCCTTAAATTCCTCTGTGTTCAGTGTTTACAGTTCATTCCCATTTTCCTGCCTCAGTTTCCTTACATGAAAGCTGCGGGTTCTGGAGCTTCTCACTTGCCTCACAGAGACAAGAAAATTATTTCAGGTTTGCAAGCTTTTTACAAGATTCTTTTTTAAAAAAAGCTCTTTCTGTAAGTGCTACCTATTGCTTTCAGAACTAACCTATATTTTATCAAATATAATGGAGTCAATTATTTAAAAATCTAGACTGAAACTTGTCTACGGCTGACTAAAATGAAAGGAATTAAAATATAAACCTTTTAGGTGTGTGTGTTTTATAGAGCTCCTAAAACACATGCCACCTAAAATCACAATACTAGAATTTTCCTGAAAGTTACCGCTACACCTGAAAATCACTTATACGAGAAGAATTTGTATTGCATTTGTGAAAGCAAAATTACAATAGCTGACAAAACATGAAAGTTTCATCGTGGTGGATTGGAACGTCGCAAGGAACTCAAAGGAATTTACCGTTATTCAACATTTCAGCTAACGTGCTTATAACGTCTCTTCTGGGAGCAGGTTTGTCTCCTCACCCTGTAGGAAGCCAATCCACATAAAAAGGTTAGATTAGAGACACATAGTAAATAATATAACAAACAGTTCCTGCCATGTTAGACTCCACTCGGCATCGAGCAGGCAGGCAATGTAATGTTCAGATCCCTGCTCTGCTGGCTGGTTCGTCACCCACGTGGCGGGATGGCTCCCCAGTGTCTCACAAAGCTCAGCCTTGGGTGAGGCACTGCCTTTCAAGATGGTGTAGGACCGATGTCACTTTTTCCCTCATCAAACATAAATAATGCTTGTAGATTTCCTCTGTCCTCTGCTGAGAGTTTGACTTTAGGAAAGACATTAGGGGAAGAGAAGAGATGGAAAACGTTTAAAAGATTTGGGTTCAGTGTTTTTCCTTTTTCGTTTTTCTTTCTTAACCTGGAGAGGAGTTTTAGTTTTTTTTAATGGTACTGATTGGATGTCATTTCCACTTTCCTTACAAATCCCTTCCCCAGGTGCCTTCCTAGGACCATTTCTTTAAGAACACTGACCACATTGGGAGAGAACTGAAATTTCTCACTTGATTGTCTGCCCCTAGACTAGTGATTTTCTCATCTCCTGGGCTCATGAGTTCTGTCTTAGTTTGAGTTCCCCCAGAAACAGACCCAGAGACAAGGATTCCGGTGGGCGTGGTTTATTTGGGAGGGGGTCCCAGGAAACATGACGGGAAGGAGGGGGAAGAAAGACGGGAAGAGGAGACAGGCAGCAAAGTGGTCCTTATCTAGCAGTAACCACTATGGGTTACTGGAGCTTAATCTCACTGGGGAACTCTCGGACTCACTACAGAAATGAAGCCTCAGAGCTGTCTCACCAGGTGGAAAGCGACGTAGATTATAGAGCTGCGCCCATCCGTTATTGATTAATGGCTGCTTGGGGGAAGGGCATGAATTCTCACTTCCTGCCTGCCCTGTGCAAGGTCGGAGAGGCAAGATCTTAAGGGGTGGAAAGGAGAGGGGAACCAAGACCAATTCGAGTAACTAATAAAACGTGTGAGATCTCTACCCACCCCTCCCATACCAAGAGTAAAGCCAACCTAAGGCTACAATGTATACTGATTGAAAGAAAGATAGGGAAAAATATATACTACTAAATAAACACTTAAAATAGACTAGAAACATCTTCAGGGTAGAGTATGTATACTTCAGCATTGTTATATTCTTACTACCTGGTACTATTTCTAGCCCCCAACAGGCTCTCCAAAACATTTGCTCAATAAATAAATAAATAAATAGGAAAGGTGCAGAGACGGTATACTCAAATTATTCACGTACAGATGATTTAAAATTAAGCAGAATTATCCATCGTGGCGGGAATGATCTTGGTTTTCAGAAACACTGATGACTGAGATAGGCTTTAATTTATTCAAAAGCACGCATAGATTCTCAGAGCTGAGAAGTAGTTTGCCTTTCCATGGTTAGAAAGATTATGGAGTTAGCAGCTTAGTAAATAACAGAAAAAAACCCATAGCATATCAGTTCTGCATCCCAAAGATTTTGGAAAACTTTATATATGAATTCACTTCCACTAGGAAAAATATGAATGAAATACTAGGAACCCAAGCTATGTGTGATTCTAAAAATTCTGGTTGTACATGGTCTCTTGGGACTATGCATTCTGGGCTGCTGGGTCAGGTACTAGCAGTCCATAGTAGACAACTCTACTGTATACAGAGAGAGTCTGGCTCCCTGCTCTTCAGCTGCTGGAACTTGGGGATTCCATCTAGATCTGGCCAACCGGATGCTTTCTCCTGGAACACTGAATCTTGGGTGAGTGATGCAAAAAGGGATGGATGCTTAGAAATTATTCATGGGATCCGGCAGAGCTGTGAGTCCTCCAGGGGCAGCGACAAATATCCAGTACCAGTGGGAGCATCGTGGGGTGTGACTTCAGATGTATCCTGAGTAGACCTTCTTAGTCCCTTGACAATTTATTGGCCTCTTTTCTCCCTCGGATTGACTCTATGAGCTATTTGCTATCCTTCCAATGACTTTTTTTTTCTGATCAGGTCACTCCAGAGTTGGTTTCTGGGGGTTTGTTTGTAATCAAGAACTCTGACTGATAAGGTGTCCTCGAGAGACTGTTTGCTGTGAAAGAGTTTTTAAGAGTCCGACTGAAGAAAAGGACCTAAGAACAAGGGTGTACAGACTTGGAGAAAAGGACCCCTACCTGGAGGTTGAAAGGCACAAAAAGACAGTTCTGGGGACACAGATGCCCCTTCTAGAAACCAAGAAGATGGGGTATACTTGAGAGTTGCCAAACGAAATACTTCATGCCTCCTGGTATTTGAAGTTTATTTAAATTACATCTGAAATGACTCAGTACAGTGGTTTGCAGAATCTCTTAGGTGTACCAGAATCTCTCTGAGAGTTTGTTTAAAAAGCTTGCTGCGCTCACCCCCCTCAGAGTTTTGGATTCACAAGGTTACGGAGGTGCCTGAGAATGTGCATTTCTAACAAGTTTCCAGGTGATATACTTTGAGAACCACTGGGTTAGTGGATTCAGAAGCCCAGAGTCAAGGCAACCTAAGGCTCCAATGAGCTAAAAGATGCAGAAGAACCCTGGAACAATCTGGCTAGAGTTGGCCTGGGTTGGAATGCTGGTTCTTTTACTTACTGCTAGTTAGGGGACTTTGGGAAGTTCTTTATGTGCCATAGTTTCCTTATCTATATGACATTAGAAGCACCTAAATATCATTCTGGAGACCAGAACTTGAATTCCCCAACACTCACGTTAAAAAGCATGTTCTTGGGCACACTCACCCCAGACCGACTGAACCAGAATATCACAGGCCAATGTGATATTCAGCCAGGTCTGGGGACTCCTGGTACACTATGCTTCTCTCTTAGGCAGAGCATAAGAGCATGATTTAGTTTTCCCTGAATGACTGAGGCTCATCTTAATGACCATCAAGTACCGTACAGTCGTTTTATTGCTTTGTCTTGTTGCTGTCTCTCACATCTGCAGCTTTGTCCTTGCCTCGGGGCCCCCACCCCAACCCCCCCACTTCTAATTTGCTCTGACTAATGTGCTGTGGGATGATTAATCAGATCGCCGGCGCTGTCAGCATGGGGGGAAAATCTGAATCAGGAAGCTTTGCCTCATGCCTGATGAGAGTCTCTGGAACCCACTAGCGAAAGCACAGGGCCGAGGCTTTCTGGTTCAGAGCTAGGTTTTCGGAAAGGTGATGTTATTGGAAGACTGGTCTCCAAAACACACACTGATTTTGCCTTTGGGCCAGGCTAGGCACCACCATCAGATCAGCACACGCTTCCAAATCTGGTAGAAAGAACCAAGCCTTTCTTGAGATACACATACAGGGCACTGTCAACATTTCAATCCCAGTACGAATACATAATATTATCACACATCTATGTTTACCTTCTTATTATGGTCTCCGTTAAAGACAAATAAAATTTAAAGATCATTTTTAATATTAATATAATTTGAAATATGAAAGTCTGCTAATGATGGAAGCATATTTGTTTTTCATTTGGGGGCCGATTTCCAGATATTGCGGCTACACTGATGAGGTGGGGCAGGGGAGGGTATCTTAATTTTTCAGGTGTTTTAAATGCCAGTGTTTCAATTTCCTACCTTTAGAAAGGCCTGCGCTCAAGCTTTCTTCCCACAAAGTGACAACATTTACCTCACCCACAGTCAACGGAGTAAAGGGAATCACCAAGAGAATCCATTTTGAACTCTATTTCCCGTGGTTTTATATAATATTCAAATTTTTAAAAATTTCTTCCTGAAACTCTAAAAGCTGTAACAATATTTACTTTACATATGTTCTTTGTTCCCAGAGTAAAATTATATTCTTGGTAATTTTACAAGAGCGACTACAGACCCCATGAAGCCATGACGACGCTGTTTTGTCTTTTACAATGTGCTGCTAATTATTACTCTCAGACAAAATGGTTCAGAAATAGACTGAGGTTCCTAGGCTGGGGGAAAAAAAAGAAATGCATTATGAAAATTATGTATTTGCCCTCTGGGGACCCCACCCCCTTTAGGAAAACTCTTGCCAATCAATCCACAGAACAGAATCTGACTCAATTCTGGGGCAAACATTTGCCTGCTGTTGAAGCTCAAGAAAAGAAAGATGCTTCATGTTTTGGTGCCAAGAAGGAAAGTGGGAGAAAATGGGAGTTAAATCTAGGGGGCAAATAATGAAGTATGTACATGTGTATTTATGCATTC
This sequence comes from Tursiops truncatus, assembly GCF_011762595.2. Classification (NCBI taxonomy): domain Eukaryota; kingdom Metazoa; phylum Chordata; class Mammalia; order Artiodactyla; family Delphinidae; genus Tursiops; species Tursiops truncatus. The sequence goes on along the minus strand of NC_047043.1, from coordinate 83,070,122 downwards.
TGTATTTTGGCTCTAATTGCTTCAAAGATTATTTATTTTTCTTTTTTCCTTTCATTAAAAAAAAAATACCTTCCAGCTTCTTAACATGTTTTTCAAAGTAGGAGCTGGAAGGCATAATAAAAAGCAAGCAGGGATATGCTTTTTGAATAGAGTGAAATAATTAATGGAAGAATGCTTCTGTTTGGGCATTTTTTTTTATGAAGTGAAATATATTATTTTTGCTTTTAAAATGGAGGTAATTGGTTACACAAAAGTGGTGTTTTCTTTAATCTGAAAATAATACTAATTATAACACTATTTGGGAGCTGGAGTTTTGAAGCCTAAAATTCCTTTTGTAGTTTGAAATTACTTAGCTGCCATAACGAAACTGGCCCTGCTCCCTGAATATTGTCATTTCTTTAGGCATTGTCCCTTCTCCGTCACCCGGCCACTCTCCTCCCTAGCTGTTCTATGGAATGCCTCTGAGCTCCCCAGGCTTTGGCCTACTGGTATTTATTTTCTTTAATTTAATTTATTCCCTTTGCAGTTAGGTACTGTTCCTTAAGCGATCCACAATGTCTCATTGTTCAGCAGGAGACGGGTGGTGTGGCGGGACTTCTGCTGCTTACAGAGAAGGGAGCAGTTTCCTCTTCACTCTGGAGGGTTCTAAGGCCCTCCAGTTTGACACCTGTCCCTACTTCTCAGAAACAAAAAAAGGGGCATCTGATTAACCTCCTGGGGCATCCCCTGGGGGCAGAATGGTGGTCCCTAATTTGTAAGTAAATTGCTGTCTGACATCTCTTTCAGAATCACAAAAAGACAGGGGGGTTGATACTCAATAAGTTACTGCTTCCAGAACTTGGAATTTACCCAAATGTCAGAAAAATCTTAAATTAGGCTTTGCTTCCGCATGGACATGGGGTGTACTCTGAGAAGACCTGGGCCTAAACTGTACACAGATTTCTACTCTGCAAATACAGACTTCTGATGATTAGTTATCATTCTTTACTTTCTTATTGTGAAATAATAAGAAATGTATACTGGTCTCTGCCCTCAGTTCCTCACACAGAGCTCCTAAAACCCCTTGTAAATAGGGGTGTAGAGGAATCTTTTGTTCTAGCAGTTAGACTTCGACCCCATTGCTGACACAGAGCTCCTAAGACTTCTGTAACTTCCTCAGGGATAGGAGTGTCTGACACTGAGCTCCCAAATCTCTTGGAATTTTCTGGGTGATAGGAATGTCTTTTGTTCAAATAAGGCCACTCTCGGGCTCTTTGATAGTTTCAGGAAGAGGGATGGTCACTAGAAAAACCAAGCCATGATTAAAAGCTTGGAACTTTCAGCCCCGTCTCCCATCCTTTGGGGAGGGAAGAGGGACTGCAGATCAAGTTAATGACTGAACATGCCGAGGTGATGAAGCGTCCATGAATATCTCAAAATTACAGGCTTCAGATGGCTTCTGCATTGGTGAGCACATCCACTTGCCAGGAGGGTGGTACATCCCAACCCTATAGGCACAGAACGCTCCTATGCTCAGAACCCTTCTAGACGCTGCCCTATGTATCTCTTCATCTGGCTGTTCATCTGTATCCTTTATCAGATCCTTTATTATATAAAAAATTGTAAATGTAACTGCTTCCCTGAGTTCTGTGAGCTATTCTAGCAAATGACTGAATCCAAGGAGGTGGTCATGGCAAACTCCGACTTGTAGCCAAGTCAGACAGCAGTTGTAGGTAACCTGGGGACCTAGTGTTTGTGATGGGCATCTGATGTGGGGGGCAGTCTTGTGGGACTGAACCCTTAACCAGGGGGATCTGCTTTAATTCCAGTTAGTGTCAGAATTGAGTTGAATTATAGGATACCCAGCTGGTGTCACAGAGAACTGCTTGATGTATGGAAAAACCACACATCTCATGTCAGAAGTATTGTGAGTGAGGCAAGAATATACAATGGAGAAAAGACAGCCTCTTCAATAAGTGGTGCTGGGAAAACTGGATAGCTACATGTAAAAGAATGAAATTAGAACACTCCCTAACACCACACGCAAAAATAAACTCAAAATGGATTAAAGACCTCAATGTAAGGCCAGACACTATAAAACTCTTAGAGGAAAACATAGGCAAAACACTCTATGACATAAATCACAGCAAGATCCTTTTTGACCCACCTCCTAGAGAAATGGAAATAAAAGCAAAAATAAACACATGGGACCTAATGAAACTTCAAAGCTTTTGCACAGCAAAGGAAACCATAAACAAGACCAAAAGGCAACCCTCAGAATGGGAGAAAATATTTGCAAATGAAGCAACTGACAAATGATTAATCTCCAGAATTTATAAGCAGCTCATGCAACCCAATATCAAAAAAACAAACAACTCAATCCAAAAACAGGCAGAAGACCTAAACAGATATTTCTCCAAAGAAGATATACAGATTGCCAACAAACACATGGAAGGATGCTCAACATCACTAATCATTAGAGAAATGCAAATCAAAATTGCAGTGAGATATCACCTCACACCAGTCAGAATGGCCATCATCAAAAAATCTACAAACAATAAATGCTGGAGAGGGTGTGGAGAAAAGGGAACCCTCTTGCACTGTTGGTGGGAATGTAAACTGATACAGCCACTATGGAGAACAGTATGGAGGTTGCTTAAAAAACTAAAAATAGAACTACCATACAACCCAGCAGTCCCACTACTGGGCATATACCTTGAAAAAACCATAATTCAAAAAGAGTCATGTACCACAATGTTCATTGTACCTCTATTTACAATAGCCAAAACATGGAAGCAACCTAAGTGTCCGTTGACAGATGAATGGATAAAGAAGATGTGGCACATATATACAATGGAATATTACTCAGCCATAAAAAGAAACGAAATTGAGTTATTTGTAGTGAGGTGGATGGACCTAGAGTCTGTCATACAGAATGAAGTCAGAAAGAGAAAAACAAATACCGTATGCTAACACATATATATGGAATCTAAAAAAAAAGGTTCTGAAGAACCTAGGGGCAAGACAGGAATAAAGACACAGACATGGTGAATGGACTTGAGGACATGGGGAGGGGGAAGGGTAAGCTGGGATGAAGTGAGAGAGTGGCATGGACTTATATATACTAACAAATGTAAAATACCTAGTGGGAAGCAGCCACATAGCACAGGGAGATCAGCTCAGTGCTTTGTGATCACCTAGAGGGGTGGATAGCGAGGGTGGGAGGGAGACACAAGAGGGAGGAGGTACGGGGATATACGTATATGTATAGCTGATTCACTTTGTTATAAAGCAGAAACTAACACACCATTTGAAAACAATTATACTCCAATAAAGATGTTAAAAATTAAAATAAACTAAGAAGTATTGTGGGTAAGTAAAAAGGATACATGGGAGGAGTGTGTTTTTTCTAAACAAGGGTCATTTTTGAGGATCGGATGAAAAAGGTACACACATAGACATATGCATAAAAGTTGGTGAAATTTTTAAAAGGATTCACAGATATTTCCACCACCCAGGATCAAAGTCCCTCCAAAGGTTTCTTGGTTAAAAAGAACTGTTTACTGGAATACCCATAAGACCTATTGCATTCCTGTGGCATTCATCTCTGTCCTCACTTTGTGCCATGCTCCCACCACTCACAATACGTCTTAATTTTCCTGCAGTGTTCCATGTTTGTTCCTGCCCACAGCCTCTGCATTAGCTCTTCTTACTTCCTAGAATGCCCTTTCCCCAGAATGGCTCCATATTATCCTCTGGATGTCAGCACACTCACCCCTTCTTCCGAGAGGCCTTCCTTGACCATCCTAACACAAAGCAACGACACCCTTTCTTTTTATAACATTCCTTTGTTTTAACTGTCTTTTGAGCACTATTATTTCAGAAAATACTTGCCGATGATTTGTTTACTTGTTTATTATCTATATCCCTCCCCCTCTGCTGTGTAAACTCCAGAAGTGCTGTACCTCAGCCCTGATAACGGTGCCTGACACTTAGTGAGAAAACGGATTTTTCAACCTCAACAGTACCGACCCTTTGGGCTGGACGATGCTTGGTTGTGGGCTGTGAGGGGCTATTGTGTGCATTACGAGAGGCTGAGCAGCCTCCCTGGCCTCTACTCACGAGATGCTAGGAGCATCTCCTCTCCAGCTGTGACAACTAAAAATGCCTCCCGCAGGGCAAAATTAACTCTGGTCATGAACCACGATATCAGAACAATGAAGGGAAACTTCCGTCCTGCAGATCTTCTGATTCCCTGGATGGCAAGGAAGACTGATGTATGAAACAACTTGAGAAACCTAAAAATTAAGAGTCTGGGAGAAAGATCCCATGGTATTAGAATAGAGCCATAGAGCCCATGGCTTGAGAAGTAACTATTCTCCTAAATGTCATTACAGCAAAGGAGGAATGATTGTTTCCTGGGGACCTGACAGAGGCCGTATGCATAAAGGAGCTTCCTTGGGCCCCCTAAAGGGCAAAGGCGACTCAGTAGAAGGGGGACCTCTAAATGTCTAGGAGCTACAGAAGGTGTCAAAAGCAATCAACTGGAATTGAAGTGGATTCACCATGTCAAATGAGCTTTAGGAGAGAGATGCCTACGGATTGGGTATCTGTTAAGAACTCACAGAAACACCCGAAAGAGAAAGGGTCAACTTGAAACCCCTGCCCAGAGAACATTCATGCTGGATCACCATGACAGGTGAGAACATTCCTGCATCCTTTTCCTCCCCTTCTATGCCCTGCTCCATGTCTGCTGTGCTGAATCTGAGGTTAACAAACACAGTTAGGAGGGATAAAGTTCAAGACAGGGAAAGAAAGCAGGCCACAATGTCTTCCCCACCTGCAGCCTTTCTTTCTGCAGCAAGAACAAACTGGAGAAGAAGCAGCTTCAGATGTAAAGCAACTGTTAGGTGACTAACACATGAGCATGGACATTTAAATTATTAGATTGTTTGCATGGCCTAATAATCATCAGAAAAGGCTTGAGAGTATCTGAGCTTTCATCTAGGAAAGCTTCTGCCCACTGATTAAACTGAAGGAGACAGTAGGACACAAAAATAAATTTCGTTTATGAATAAATCCCGTAAGTTGTGCTTGTTTGACCGTATTCACCTCTAGGTTCCCCATGCCTGGCACATAACAGACAACACATATTCACGTAATTATGTGCTTTAAAACGAACCTGTCCAAACTTCTGTATATTTGCGGGCATTCTCTGCCATGCGTTCAAAAAGAGATGAATTTTCTGTTTCATGCAAGTCACCAAAGGACGGAATGGTCTGTGGCCTCAAAATTCTTTGAAACTCTTATTAAGCATTTTCCTTTGGTTTGATTGGATTCTAAGCTTTTCTATTCAAGATCAGGGCACAATCCTCTTCACTTTCTTTTCCTCCTTATGGCTGGTCGTCTCCTCTATCAATCACTTGCCATTGGCAACTCTGACACTATGCAGTAATTTACACAGCTAAACTCAGCTTTGGTTTCCCATCAGGGCTTATAAGGTAAAACACTGTAATCATTAGGTCCTGCCTCTAAACTGGCAGGATGTGACAGACAATCTATGACCCGGGATAAGGCCAGTGTCAACTAACTGTGACATTCTATCAAATAGAGCATCCTTAATGTCATGGAGAGTTACTCTCTGCATGGGTGATAAAGTATGGGGACGCTGACAGGCTCTTCCTTAACTGTACTCATTGGCCTTGGTACGTTCATGCCAATTCATTGTTTTATAACAGATTGGCTCACATTGAAAATGAGGATTCAATTTGAGATTTTATTGTTAACCTTTAAGGTCCTTGGAGGCTCTGTTGGGCTCTTCTGCCGACAGGAGCTAACTGAAGTTTATGCTCCCATTCGTCGGTGTCTTTCAACCATGATTTTACATTGACACGTCCACATCTTTCTCCCGTGGCTTTCCAACAATGCGTAACATAAAAATTACTTATTTTCAGATTTGAATAAAAATTGGCGACTGGCATCCCATACTTGCTGTACTTTCTAGTGGAGTTCATTTTTGGATATCAACCTATCTGACTTTCTTTTTGTGCTGGATGACACTTTTCCCCATTTAGTACTGTGACTTGAATCTGAACAGAACTAGAGCAAAGTCTTATGAAGGGTGACTTTGAATACTGCTCCCAAGCCAATCATGGAAATAGTTTCCAGATTTCTTTTTTAGCATCAAACCTACCAGTTCTGAGGCCCTTTGACTTTATTAAAATAAATGATGACGACAAGTCTGAAATGAGTCTCAGGAAAGAAGCACAAGAAAAAAAGAAGGATATACTTGATCTGAAGGAACATCAGGAACTACCGAGCACTGAGCTTGACCAAAGTGCACCTAGAATTGCAGTATTCATTTTAGGCCTACAAGTGCTTACAACTGACTAGGCAACAATGGCATCAAGGCACCTCAGGAATGATGACGACAAGTATTCCAGCCAAATCTCAGAAACTCTGTAAAAGTAAGTTGGATGAGAAAGGCCAAGTAATCTCAGCTTTCTTGATGGAATGTTTCTTCTTCTTTTTAAAGTACTGTAATGGGTACATGAGGTTCATTGGATTATTTCAGTTTGCTTTACTTATGCTCTTTTAAGGCAAATGGATGGGCAAGAAAAGAGTACCTTTTCCTGTAAATGAGTGAACTTATAAATAAGGATCTTGGTTGTGTAAAAAAACCTCCTCTATTCAGAAGGATGTGTTTTAATAAATGCAAATATTTCTAGTTTTTTTACGTGTTCAGCCTAGGTTTCTTAAGCCTTGGGCTGTTATCCAGCAGAGCATCAGGTATGCAACGAGGTCTATTGTACCCCATATTGGCAAAAAAAAACTTACTAAAGCAAGCTAAAAGAGAGATGGCACGGAGCCAGTTCTACTGTCAATTCCCCAGCTTGTTTCTCTGTTCCTCCCTTGGAACCCAACCACAACTCCCCTTTCATTTGTATAAAAACAAAGCAACCTGCCTCTGTTAGGAGTTTTCATTTTTTAGGACTGTTTGTTATAATAGGCAGTATCAATGCCTGTGGCAGTCTACCATGCTCAGACTCTAAAATGCCACTTTTCACCAGAAGGCTAAATTTCATTATGGGACACCCAAGAAGCTTAAGTATGTGAAATGTCAGAGACATCATAACAATGTACATGTGAGCTCTGAATTATGATTACTTTTGGCAAGTTTTTCTATATGACTAGACTTCTAATAGGTGGGGGAAGAAATCAAGTGTTGCTTAGCGGGAAGCAAACAGCGTATCACTCTTTGAGTGCTGCAACTGGTTGAATGATTCTCATCACCTCAGAGCACAGCAGAAGATTTCTCTTTGGTGGATACCTATAATAATGTTATGGAATATGTCAAATATCTTCCATTTCTTCCTTTAGGTCCTTCTTTCCACCCTTCGCCATCTGCTCTTTTCTCTGAGAGACTGGTCTTTTGGCTTCTCGTTGGATTCAGTCAACGGTGGACCCCCTTCAGAAGCTTGGTGTAAGTGAAAAGAGCAAGGTCATGTATTAGTTTGCGAATTCTCAGTTCCTTCCCTGTGAGTTGCCTTGACTGGGCAGCGTACCTTTGCAGAAGATAATTGCTTCTTTAAAGGTAGTTCATTCTATACAATTCTCTCCTTCCCCATTCTGATAACCAGTGTCTCTGCCTGTTTCCTCAGGCCTAGGGTGGTACTAGCTAGGATACTACCAGCCTCAGTTACAGTTATTCGACACACACATCTTTGAAAATTCCCTTTGTCAACAAACCTTCCTTAAATCATCCTGAGTGTCCCATCAGTTTCCTAATTTTACATTTTTGCAGATACGTGGGGCAGTAGAAAATTGGAAAGATGTTACATATAACCTGAAAAATCAGGAATAATGTATTTGGAAGTGAACCTCATCCAAAAGGTGACTACTAGATGGGGTGAAGAATGAGGTCCAAGTACAATTCTATCATTCGATCAAAGAAAACAGAATTTGCAGAAAAGATAATGAATATGTTTAAATGTCTGAGGAACTATTATATGAAGAATGAATTAGATCAAGCTGCCTTTGCAGAGAAGAGGATTTGTAGCATATTTGTGGAAGTAAGAGAGGTAGATTTTGATTGAATATAATAAACCATTTACTTTTGTTTAGAATTGAAATGATCTGCCTCATCAGGAAACAAATATTTTACTATAAAACCCACTGAAATGGTGGTAGGGAGATTTTTCTTTTTTTTTTTTTTGAGATGAAAAGATACATTCTTGTATTGGGAGAGGTACTGGACTGCATATCTTTAAGATTCCTTCCAACTCTAAGATTTGGTGTTGCCATGGTCTCATTGTAACCCAAATAAAACACAGGGCCTCTTCTGATTCATTTTATGGCCACGACGAAAGAAAGAGACGATAAATTGCAAGGCACGTTAAAAGTAACTCCAACCTTTTTTTGAATTGCTTGGACACCATTAAAAGGGATTCAATCAATTTTTTACAATAAAGACTTCTGAAGTTTTCATTTCTTCCTTCTCTCTGAAAGCTGCTTCTATCAACTCTCTTATTTTCTATTGTCAAATCTTTCCATCAGGGCTTCCCTGGTGGCACAGTGGTTAAGAATCCGCTTGCCAATGCAGGGGACAAGGGTTCAAGCCCTGGTCCGGGAAGATCCCACATGCCGCGGAGCAACAACTGAGCCTGTGCTCTAGAGCCCGCGAGCCACAACTACTGAAGCCCGTGTGCCTAGAGCCCATGCTCCACAACGAGAAGCTACTGCAAAAGAGGTCCGCGCACCGCAATGAAGAGTAGCCCCTGCTCACCGCAACTAGAGAACGACCGTGCACAGCAACAAAGACCCAACGCAGGCAAAAATAAATAAATAAATAAACTTACTAAAAAAAAATCTTTCCATCAATATTCTCCTAGTTACCACATCTACTAAGGCATTGTCTTCTTACTCACCCACCCAACTTTTGTACTTTTTTTCTTTCCCTCTGTACTAAGAGGTAATTCTCTATATCTTCTACTTGATTTTTCTTTCCATTGACCACACCTAGGTACACAATAGGATGAACATAGTAATGTAAAGTGCTGTGTTGTGTTTTAAATGTCTAGGTGAGGAAGAGAGTGGTAGTATTGGATAGAGAGGAAAGATAGGAAGTTTTGATTCATTAAACAGTTTTGTCCCCATCACATTAGTTTCTCAAATAAGTAAGGTAACTGGAATGGCAACATATTACTTCTAATATATGATGCTTATATGAGAATTTATTTAGGAAGATTGTTGAATACAAGAAAAAATATTGATATGAATAAAATTTGAGGCTAATAATCACAAAGTTTTAGATGAAGCTTTTTTTTGGTTGAACTGCAACGACAACTTTCCATGCATTTAAGTCCCACCATTTTATTTACTGTCTGCATCATCCACCACTTTGGGCAAGTTAGCTGAGTTCTCTCTTACCTCAATTTCCCCACCTAAGTAACAGTGAAAATAATAATAGTATCTATCTCACGGGGGAAACTATGAAGTTTAAGTAATATATTTCCATAGAGCACTTAGAACTATGACTCAACAAAGGTCACCATAAGTATTGCTATCACTGTTATAATTTTTATTATAGTAAGTATTATTATAGCTACAAAGCTCTATATGATATACATATTAAGCTTTAGCTTGAAAGTTTTTAGAGAAATAAAGTTAATCTAAAAGTTCTGATTATATTTATGGTAAAGATTGGCTAGGTTCAACTATGGTAAAGATTGGCTAGATTCAACTAGTTTTCTCTTTTTCTTAGACTAAATTTTCCAGTCTCTTCTGAGGTTAGGTGTGGTCATACATCAGAGATCTATCCAATGAAATGGTATTGGAAATAATATGTATCACTCCCAGGACTGGCCCATAAAACTCCTCTCATGCCCAAGGCTTCATGATCGACACCCTTCTGCGACATGATCAACCTGAGATGGCAATGTTGGCAGCCACATCTTGAAGATGACAGAACCACAAGTTGGAAGGAGCCTTGGGTCCTTGAATTGCTGCTTGGAAGAAAGTCACTTGTCAATTTGAGACACTTGTTTTAGACTTTATCTGAGGGTGAAATACACTTCTATTGTCTTCAAGCCCATTCATTTCTTACTTTTTTTGCTATAATACCTAGGGTTACCTCCCAGAGAAAACTATAATTCAAAAAGATACATGCACCCCTATGTTCATAACAGCACTATTTACAATAGCCAAGACATGGAAACAGCCTAAATGTCTCCTGACAGATGAATGGATAAAGAAGATGTGGTACATATATACAATGGAATATCACTCAGCCATCAAAAAGAATAAAATAATGCCATTTGCAGCAACATGGACAGACCTAGAGATTATCCTACTAAGCGAAATAAGTCAGAAAGAGAAAGACAGATACCATATGATATCACTTATATGTGGGATCTAAAATATGACACAAATGACCACATCTACAAAACAGAAACAGACTCACAGATATAGAGAACAGACTTGTGGTTGCTAAGACGGGGAGGGGGTAGGGGAGGAAAGGATTGCAAGTTTGGGATTAGCAGAGGCAAACTTTTATATACAGGGTGGATAAACAAGGAGCACAGCGAACTATGTTCAATATCCTGTAACAAACCATGATGGAGAAGAATATATATGTATATATATACATATATATATATATATATATATATATGTAACTGAGTCACTTTGCTGTACAGCAGAAATTAACACAACATTGTAAATCAACTATACTTCAATAAAATTTTAAAAAATACCTAGGTTTACCTAACTAGTACAACAATATGTTGAGCATACTGATTATTCTCTCTGATTTAAGCACCTTGCAAAACCTCTCACCAAAATAATCTTGTTGGAGTAAAAAGTCTTTGACATGATTTAAGTTAAAACAACAAACTTAAAAATTTTCATTCGTGTATCTTCCCTGTACCCTAAATATTTCTCTCACTGTATTTTGCAAGGCTTCTCCTCTTAGTTGCAAAGTGCTTTAACTCTTTGCTTGAATATTAGGTCAATATTTTACTTCTACCAGACCTGCAGTTAATTTTTTTCTTCTTGTAATTTTGATCATGAATATATACAAATGGTAGCTGTGGTTGGTGCTCAATACAATGTCCTAGAAGTAGGTATCAAATAGCTTTGTTACTAACAGGAAGTAGGATGTAAGTGGAAAACAATGACAGAAATTTGGCGCCAAAGTCCATGACACAGTGGGAAGCGCTAGTGGAAACTCTTTTGGCATTAGATAGATGGAGAAAACACGCCTTCATAAAAGTATTTCTTTTTAAATTTAGTTTTAATGGTATTTTATATATTCAGTTTCTTTGTTCCAAGTGGTATAAAGTGAGTCACAATCCCAGGGAGAGTACATAACCGAATTAGCATGACTATGACGTAACTATCTATGAACGCAAATTTGCTACACATTAATAGAAATTATGGCGATAATAACAACTCTCTAGGCTGCCTCGGAAACATGGAAGACACACCGCTAACATGGATAAAGTGCCCTTAATTGTTGAATAGGTGGGTGGTATAGTATTGTGATTTATAATAAGAAATATGTATTTCTTAATGGGGTCTTCAACCCCATTCCTGGCACAGAGCTCCTAAAACCCTTGTAATTTCCCAAGTGATGAGAGCTATTAAGGTATCTTTTGTTGTGTTAATGAGGTGACTTTTGGACCACCCCTAAGGATAGGAGCTGGTAACCAGAAGAACCAACCAGGTGATTAGACACTTTCACCCCACCCTCCCCCCACCTCTTCTGGGAAGGGAGAGGGGCTGGTGGTCGGATTTCCAATGGCCAATGAGTTAATCAATCATGCCTCTGTTTTCACGCCTCCATAAAAACCTGAGAGGACAGGATTTGGAGAGCTTATGGGCTTATGAACACGTGGAGGTGCTAGGAGACTGGCGCACCCAGAGAGAGCACGCACGCTCCATATTCTTGCCCCATACACTGCCTTATGCATTTCTTTCACCTGGCTGTTCCTGAGTTATACCCTTTTATAATAAAAAAGGAATCTAGTACGTAAAATGTTTCTCTGAGGTCTGTGAGGCACTCTAGCAAATCAACTGAACCCAAGAAAGGGGCTGTGGGAACCTTCAATCTATAGCTGGTCAGCTGGTCAGAATCATAGGTGACAACCTGGACTTGGGATTGGTGTTGACAGTTGTATGGGGTGGGGGCAGTCTTGTAGGACTGAGCCCTTAACCTGTGGATCTGATGCTATCTTTCGGTAGATAGTGTCTAATTGAGTTGAATTATAGGACACCCAGCTGGTGTCTGAGAATTGCTTGCTGCTGTGGGAACCCTCTCCCTCCTTCCCCTTCCCCCCACCACATAACAAACACATTGGAACTGGGTCCTTAATTCAAGCCAAGTCTCACGCATTAAAATGTAGTAATCCTGCCCTCATAAACATATAAATTATCTATGGTAGGGAGAATACTTTTATTCTTTTACTCCTCACCCACAGATATGAATTTAATGCTGAGCCTTTGATTATTTAACTTACATCTATTAAATAAATGAAATTCTCATCCTTATTCTAAAGAGACTATATTGAAGAAGGGCAAATAATTAATATATTTTCCTAAGGACAAGACATCCTTTACTTAAAAAGTTATTTGTGTCAGTAGAATTTTATTTTCATATACTTAACACTTTTTTCCCTATTAAGTTAAACAGGTTTAATGTTTTCTGTGTTTTTTAAGGTGTTTTCTTTTTTTTTTTTTTTTCGGTATGCGGGTCTCTCACTGCTGTGGCCTCTCCCGTTGCGGAGCACAGGCTCCGGACGCGCAGGCTCAGCGGCCATGGCTCACGGGCCCAGCCGCTCCGCGGCATGTGGGATCTTCCCAGACCGGGGCACGAACCCGTGTCGCCTGCAATGGCAGGCGGACTCTCAACCACTGCGCCACCAGGGAAGCCCAGGTGTTTTCCTTTATAATGCTCTTTCAATGGATATGCTCCAAGTCCTAAGAATCCTTCATGAATTCACATTAATTAGAAAAGTTTGCTGATGATCAAATCTGCTACACTGTGAATAAGATACTACAGTAGAAGTTATTTGTCTTAAATCTGATAATTTCATTCTAAACAAAGATAATTTTATTTCCTGTGTGATGTTTTACAGTAAAAGTCTCATGATTTCAATTTACTGTAACTCAGAACATTTCTCAGATTTTAATACGTTTCACAGTGTCTGCCAGAGTGGAAAGAATAAGAGAACTTTGGGCTGGGAAAAGAAGAGGACTTGTTTCTACCTTATAGTCGGAGAAAGTGAGGCAGACAATGACTCACGTACATGGAGAAAATCACAACGCAAAGCTCTGAAGAAACTGTGCCACGCTTTTCCACTAAATGCCCAAACTGTAAAGCTGCCACAGAAATACACGTATTTTCAGAGAAAAGAGGTACTCCCGTTATTTTAAATGTCTTTTAAAATAACCATTAGCTTTCATAGGAAGTCATTAATATTTTCAAAGATGCAACAGTCTAGATCAATGTCAATGAATGGACCTTCATACACATATATGATAGATATTTTAAATTTTATTGTAGTTTTCTAGTTAAATCATATTGCTTATTGTTGCTGCAGCTCCAAGTAATATACTCTGATTTCTTGTGCCCCACCTCCAGCATAAATAAATAAGCATTATTTTCACTTACACTGTTTTCTAGAAAGTTATTCTTAATTTATTTTTCAATTTCCCTTCAGATCTGTCATGTCTATCAGATTCTCTTAAATACAAGAATTCCTAATAAACTTTGCTTTCCATCATCCTCCCCTGTCCTCCAAAGGAATCCTCACTTCCACAGTGCCCTGCCCTCTCGTGTGTAACAGGATTCTGACTTTCTGGGCCTGCAGCATCAATTGTATAATTTGAGAAAAAAAATCATCCTGTAAAAGAAGACTATTTCTATGACGCGTAAAGAAGAAAAAAAAGGGTGTCACCCTAACAGCTGTAAAACTTAGCACTTTGTCTTTCCTTGTGGCTACACAATGCTAAACATCCAGATGCAGTGTCATCGTTTCAGACAAGCAGCTGGGCGCCTCACAACAGGAGGAGTTTGGTAGCTGATAAACAAAGCCGCCTGACTGACTGGCTTTGCTCATTTGCATCCGGCTATTTTGACACTCTCCAGACATAATCTTTATCATAACATGCCCCAAGATGAATGTGAGGTCTGGGTCCAGTGATTGGAGGTGAGCAGGATGTGTAAAATTACTCTCATTTACTGTGAGGCCTTAACGCTGCTCATTCTAAATTCTTAGAAATTTTATACCACGTTAAAAAAATTTCAGAGGGCTCACATCCTCGAAACAAAATTTTAACTTAATAAAATCATTCACTCTAGGATGCTCTTGCAAGGAGCATGTCTCTCAAAACTTTTCCTAACACCCATCTTGCCTTAAAAAAAAAATTAGGTGTCATATTTTGTTGGGAGAATCCAGTTAGACTGTTAGGAAACAGAAAGAATTCCTTTATTCTTATTTATTTCTACTCCAAGTTTTATTTCTCAGCATTTAGACACAGGCTGAATGAAGTAAATCATATTTACAATCATAATGGATTTTAAACACACTCTTCGCCAGAGTTTTCAACAGTAGAAAGTACAATTTAAAAAAGAATCAGGGCTTCCCTGGTGGTGCAGTGGTTGAGAGTCCGCCTGCTGATGCAGGGGACGCGGGTTCGTGCCCTGGTCCGGGAGGATCCCACATGCCGCGGAGCGGCTGGGCCTGTGAGCCATGGCCGCTGAGCCTGCGCGTCCGGAGCCTGTACTCCGCAACCGGAGAGGCCGCAACAGTGAGAGGCCCGCATACCGCAAAAAAAATAAATAAATAAAATAAAAATAATAAAAAAAATAAAAAAGAATCAGTCTTGTCAAAAAACTGTTCTCTTTCCCTGACGCAACCTCAGCAAGGGTGGTACCCTGGCCTCTTGCTTAGTCTTGTAGTAGGAAAAGGAGGTCTGAGATTTAGGTTACAGAGAGGAGGAGACAGGGCACGAGGATTAATGAAGCACATCTTCAAACAATATTTTCTGGTGTTAAAATTCTAGTTTGACAATATGTGATGGGATTGTATTCTGTTCCCACTTTGGGGGGGGCAGTCTTCCTTTGAGGAACTATTTTGATCCACTTTTGTTTCACCAGTTGGACAGTCAGGAGAGCCAGAGTTTATTGTCTCTCTAGCCAGCAATGTACCTAGATAACCGACAATGAGGACAGTAACTTCCAGTAATCTTAACCCTTTTATGAGTGCAAATTGATAGCTTAACATTTTTTAAAAAGTCCATTTGGTATCTGACCTGTTAACCTTCACATGACGCCATGACATCTTAAAATCAGAGAAACTATTAGAAAATTATGTCTTAAATATGGGCCTTTGTATCTTTCACACATCCTCTTCTTCAGGGGTTATTACCTAATAATTTTTGACACTGGTGATTAAACATAAAGTTTTACATTTTATGATTCTCTTTCAAACACACAATTGCTACCATATATATCAAGGCAAAAATTAAGCATTCTTAAAGAGTCTGTAATTATATTTGTACATTAAAATATCAACTGGGTAAAAATGAGAAACTTCAAACAAGATTTTAATCTAATTGTTTTAAAACAAAACAATTAATCAGTATTTTATCATCACTCCTAAATAACCTCATGTTTTAAAAAATAGAAAGGGACACTGATATCCTTCTTCTTATTAATTTGAGAGGTGATCATCATTAGGAAAATTCAGTTAATTATTTGATATTTTCATAACCACCTCATATCTTTCTGATTAAAGAGTAGTCCCTAATCGTTTACAACGTGATTACTACAACATTTATTATGCTATCATTTATGCCTGAGTCTTCAGAATTTGAGGCCCCTTCTCAGGGTTAAGTCAGTGTTAAACCCTTCATGTCTCAAAAGAAAAATTTCAGTGCAGATTGTTCCATATGCTGGTAGTCTGTACTCAGTGCTGAAACTTAGGGTAAGGACCTTCTGAGGTAGAAGCTTTGTTTTGGACAGAGGAGGAATTCTTTGGGCAAAGTTAATCTTCCAGAACCCCCAGCCTTCACTTTCTGCACTTCCTTCCCTTCTTGAGAATAAATAACATCCCCGGGTTCTGAGAGTCTTCAAGATTGCTTTCTACTCCACACGTTGATTGCTTTCTACTCCACACGTGGTTTGTTATGTGTATCTGCCTACTCCAAGGAAGATATTTAACGAACTCATTCATACCGAGATGTAAATGGCTCATATTAAAAAGTCACCATTTGCCCTTTGGACTAACCAAAGAACTCACTGGTAGTTAGGGATGTTCCAGCATCAGCAAGTCAGAGTAAATTCCTTTATTCAACAAAGCAAACGTATGAGCCTAACATTCTTAGCAGAGCAGAAGATAAAAAAAAAAAAAAAGATGAACAAGACATTTCTCCAGACTTCAACGAACTTACAATCTAGTCAGACTAATGAAACACACAAATAAATGAGATTAGATGTGTCATCTTTCTTTGAAAGGCTTTTTGCCCCACGGGTAGCTCACAAACTCCTTCTACAGGATCAGTCTTGCGTGCTAGCCTGTGTTTATCAGAGCCCTTAAAATACTTCATGTGTCTGCTGACTGCCAAACTGTGAAATCCTTGAGGCCAGTGACTTTTATTTCTGAGTATCTAGCATGTCACAGTAGGTTTTAAGTAAGTGTGTGTGTTTAAATGAATGGATATATAAATATACTCATTAGCTATTCAATCACTTTGTGTTTCTGGATGCTATCTGTAGCAGGCAGTAATTGAAGCTGTCTATGGCAGAAAGAAAAGAAGAGGCTGAAGAAAAGAAAAGGGGACAGCTTGCCTATAAGGCACAGGAAGAAGTGGAGAAACCTAGACAATTGCTGAGGAAGGTCGAGGGGCCCACATTCCCCTCAGAGACACAGAACTAGTGTTACACAGCTTGAAATACCTGCTCACAACTTTGATTGTGAAAGAGACGTTTACCCTATTACCAAGGGATTGAAAACACTTCTTTGGAAAAAGTAAATGCCCAAATATGTGATATAATGAGTGGCAATAAAGGGAGTATCATTCTTCAAGCCAGGCAAATAAAAAAAAAAATGAAGATCTCTGAGCTCAGAATTATAAGAGCTAATTCATTAAAAGTATTCGCAGAAAAAGACAAATACTATATAATATCACTAACGTGGTTGGAAAAACAGAACTAGTAAGGACAGAGGGTAGAATGGTGGTTACCAGGGGCTGGTGGGGGTAGGTGGCAGGCAGGGAACTGGGGAGATGTTATTCAAGGGTACAAACTTGCAATTAGTACATAAATAACTCCTGGAGATCTGAGATACAGCACGGTGACTACGGGCAACAGGACTGCATTACAGACTTCAAAGTTGCGAGGAGAATAGATCTTACTTGTTCTCATGGCTAAACAGAAATAATATGACAAGATAGAGGTGCTAAACACTATAGAGCTAACACTATGATGGTAGTTGTATTGTAATACACAAATGTATCGAATCAAGACATTGTACACCTTAAACCTACACAATCTTATATGTCAATTACATCTCAATAGAAAAAAGGATTTTCTCTTATACTGTATTTGGGAAATGATCAAAGAAAATGTACCATGAAAGCCCAGACTCTAAGTTTCTCTGCTACTTAGTTCTGATGCTACTAATAGAGAAATTGGGTTTCCGAGTAATAAAACTTGCTAGCATTATTTAATTATACCATATTCAGAAATTAAAAGGAACTCCTTGATATTTTGGAACCATTCTTAGTTTAGATAATTAATTTTCTGGTGTTTTAAAAACCACTCATTATTACCAGCTGTAGGGAACAAATATTCTTATTTTTTGCTCAGTGCTATTATCCGACGAGGCATCTTTTGCCAAACTACACGTATGTATCTTTATGTTTCTTTGTACACCCTATGTGTACTGCCAAAGTGCTCAGGGACATCTTGCCCTTGGAATTATTCTGTTTAAAAAAAATAATCTCTGATTACTCCTTAGTACTTGGTTGAGAAGATCTTGAAAAAAGTTTTTTGTTATGAACATTTTTTGAACCCTATGTATTTTATGTATTATTTAATCCTCATCACAGCCCTTCAAGTTAAATATTTTTGCTTTCTGTTATCTCTGTGTTGTAATTTAGGAAACTAAGGCTTAGACGATAAATCTTTGAAGGGGAAGGTCACATATAGTTCTTCGGTGGTACAGCCTAGGTTTAACCCTGACGTCAAATTTCATCTTCTTAGCCACAAGCTATACTGACTCCTTTGGCCTTTGGGAAGCTGCTTCAACCGAGTTACTCAGAGTACAAATATAGATCAGTTTATCTGAAGTATAGTGAATTATAAATACCTATTGGAAAAGTCAGAAAAGCATATAGAATAAAAGTATATGTTTATTCAAATAGAAGTTTAGTTTCATTATCCTTTCTAATGGATATATATTTATATATCCGGGAATATATATTGAGTACCTGAAGAAGTAGCATTATTACAACTACTGCTTTTAATACTACTCCTACTACTGCTACTACTACTTCCAAAAGCCGATCATCAATGTTCAGTTGTGCTACATTGTTCTCAGATAGTTTTATAAGTGACCAGTGAGTTGAATTTTCAACTCTTATTCACGGAAGACTTAACGGCTGGTAGAAATTAACCCCTGGGGTAGTGAGGAATTTGAGCTGGCAGCTGTCTTTTCTGCTCTGCTTCTTGCCTGCCTCCATGCTTCTCTCCCTCCCTGCTAGAGACTGCTGGCTGCCTAACCCACCTCTGCTCCTCCCTTTCACCTTTGTAGGTTCATTTCCATCCAGCTAAAATACCACATTTCCATGCCTCTCTTGCAACCAGGGCGGCCATGTATTTAGGATTTGGTCACTGAAATGCATGTAGAAATGTTGTATGAGGTATTCTCGAAATCTCCTCAGACACGAGAGGGCTTGCTTGTCTTCTCTTCCTTCCTTCTACCGCTTGGAGCTCTGATATGATGACTGGGGATCAAGCAGCCACATTTTGCAATGAGGATGAAGGCTGTGCATAAGGATAGTGAATCAGGCGTTCTAAATGATTTGGAGGAGTTGCTGTTTTAGTCTAAGGCTGCTGAGGGAAATAAACTTACATCTTTTTTATGTCATGATTATTCTAGATTTTGCTTTTGCTTGTTATAAGCAGCCTGACACTAATCTTACCTGATAGTTACTAATTATCTCTATATTTTGACTTAAAAATTAGCACATATTAAATATATATGTATATATGAAAATAGTGCCCTCCTTCCTTAAGATCTAGGTAAAATTTTGGTAACAGTGCCTAACTGCTTTATGTTCTAATTTGGGTTTCTTCCCAACAGTTTCCTTTCACCACACTTTTATAAAAAGGTGGACCATTCTTGATACTTTCTTTGAAATGAGATATGAGATAATGCACGTGAAATTACTGATAAATTATGCAGTGTTACATGGAGTTTCTGGACTGTTACTTATAAGTCCCATCCTCACACACTGAAGTTTGAGAACATCTGACTGCATCCCAAAGTATAACCAGATCCTAGAGGGTAGTGAGTTAGATGTACAGGTTTGGGGACAAATTTCTCATTAGTACCTCATGAAAAGTTGTGTCAAAAGGCAAAAGAATTCTAAGTCAAATTATATTCAGGCTCTAACGGGAACCAGAAATCTTTTATTCCTATTTTTTTATGATTTTGCTTATTTATGGTCTGTGTGACCCAGGGCTCTACAAGAGAGATATTTTATTAATCTACAAAATAAGCAAGTTCAATGGAGTTTAGTTATTATTTTTAATGTATCAAACAATAATACAAACAAAATTTTGGCTACCTCAAAGCCTATAAATAGGAAAAATATATACACAGGGAGTGAGTGCTGGAATCTATGAACATGTGGCTATCCAATGTTAGGTCATGAATAGAAAAGCAATAGCCTGGGACTTCCCTATAGCGGTCCAGTGCTTAAGACTTCATCTTCCAATGCAGGGGGTGTGGGTTTCAGCCCCAGTTGGGAAGCTAAGATCCCACATGCCTCATGACCAAAAAAAACCAAAAACATAAAACAGAAGCAATATTGTAACAAAATTCAATAAAGACTTAAAAAAAAAAAAAAAAGCAATAGCCAGGTATCACCAAGAAGAAAACAAATAAGTAACTCATGTCAAAATGACAATTACTGTGACCAAATTATCAAGGACTCATTCACTGAGATGCTTCTGAATATTTAGATTTAAATTTGGAAATATGTAACTAAAAGATGCACTGTATAACGTCTACATCAGGGTCTAACTGCCAAAGAGAGAATAAAATACATCTCAGTACCTTGTTTTATCTTGGCAAAATGTAAAATGTATTTGCAAATCGTACAGGTAATTCTATTTTAAAATTTTCTTCATTAAGCTCTTTGGATTTTCATAGGAAATCCTGAATTATATTAGAAAATAAGACAGGCAGAGGGAAAATAAGAAAGGGAAGAAAGAGAGCCAGGTAGCAAGAGGAAAAGAAAGAAAAGAATGTAGGATTTCTAAGAAGACATAAAATGAATGAAATTACAAAAAGTGAGCAGAGAATAAAGAATCATATGGCATATATTCTACACAAGAATATGTAACTAGTTTCGTTATTTCTAACATTACCATTTGATTCACATATTTGAGGGTTTATTTCTCTCCCTTTAGAACCAAAAACACAGATGGCAAGGGCGTTTTTACATGTTATTTTCATCACCCAGCAAGGGCTTAAAGGTTTAATGTTAAAGGAAAAAGAACAAAAGACAGGCTAATTAAATGTAAGTGGAAAAGAAGAAGAAAGAATGGGAGAAAATGTCTGCAAGAACAAACATAAGATTTTTCTCTATGACTTATCATTACTGGCCCCATATTCTTTATGGCGCTAATGCTTTCAGTACTTATTGATTTACTATACTGGTAATTATCCTAAGATCGACCTGCATTTTCCTTCCCTGTATAAATGCTGAATTTGTTTAAAAGCTGGTGTGATCAGGTAACTGTAATGCCAAAATATGACACAGTGGACATAGTGAAGTTCTACTGTGTGCAAGGCTCAGTGTTGGCACTGGGGTTACAAAGAGCCCATTTAGCCTGAAGTTTTAATTTGAAGAAGCAATCACACTACTGTAGAGATTAATTATATTTTCAACAAAATTATCATGCAATGTAAAGAGAATCATAAAAATATGAACATTTGCTGTTGGGAGCTTTCAAAGAAGAGAGAGCACTTCTTATTTACCAGAATTTTTTAAAAGCACAACTTGTAAAATAGGTGGCGTGAAAATTGTGTGACCTTCACCAAATTACCCGTGCTCAGTAAACCTCAGTTTCCTTCCTTGTAATATTTACATAATAATAACACCTATTTCATGAGACTGTTTTTAAAGGACTAGGTAAGATATAAAGTACCCAGAACAGTGCCTACACATAGTAAGCACTCGATAATAAATGTTAGCTCTTAACAATTTACAATTATTATAGTTACTGTTATTATTAAGCTTGAACAGGTACTCTCAGGATTCTAATGGGACCCAAGGTACTTTCATTTTTTGGTCGCACCTAATACATTAATAAAGAAATGACAAATAGGGTTGTTAGAGAATGGACGTGTATTTGAAACATTCACATATAAGAAATTAAGGCTTTCACCACCAAGAAATATAACATCTCTCTCTATTTGACCATCATTGGAGGTAAATTTGAGGGGCTTTTGTGCATGTAAAGCTCTAAGGCAAATGGCCCTCCTCCCATCCCATCAAAGGCCCTGATACTGAAAAAACGAACATAAATAAGAAGGTAGGGATGGACAGGAGGCATTTCTGGTAGAAGAAATAAAAGGAGCAGAGGTACGGAAGTAAGAAGACAGGGTGAGTTTGGGGAATATGGATTGTTTATTTTAGTTGGGGCATAGGCTGTATCTAGGAAAGAAGATAGATATTTTGGGGACACAAGGTGGTAGATCTTAAAGTATTCAATCTAGTAGGGAATGCAATCAGTTTCTTAAGTCTCTGTGTGTATGTATATGGGTGTGAGTGTGTGTGCTTGCCTGTGTATGTGTGGTCATGGTCATATAATTGAAATTATATTTTAAAGGGATTAATTTGCAATAGTATAGAGTGTGTATCTTATAGAGATGAGTGGCAGATAAACTCTCGGTCAGAGAGTTGCAGTGAGGACTTGGATATGACACTGGGAAGAAAAAGGGAGAAGTTATGAAAGAATGGTCTTGGGGATGTAGATCTACAACATTAATTTCTGCCTCACAATGGTTTACTAAGACAGTCTACTTATCTCCTATCAGTATAAAGGGCAGCCATTAGAGAGGAAAAGAAAACCAAAGAGAAAACAACAGAACCCTCAGCAAATATTCTTTCTCATTGACAGTCATTTTCACTCACAACTATCTTCCCCATTTTCCTCCTGCCCCAAAGGAAGGAGAATGGCTTTCTCTTCCATAGTTGAGTCCTTTTTCCCAGATAAACTCATTCCGCCACCCAGGAATGCAAAAATATCTTTCTATAGAAATGTCTCCACTCTAGGCCGAATCCCTTTTGCTTCTAACCTACACAGAACTTCTCAAATCCATTATCTTCTACTGCTTCTGCAACCACTCCCCTCTCCGGGTTCCTCTCCCCTAGACTTTACAGCCGCTCAAAACGTTCTCATTTTTGGTTTCTAGCTTTCTGGCCCATTCCCATCCTCTTCTGTTGAATTTTTGTTGTTTGCTTTCATCTGCTCCACCAAGGGTCCATTCTTAGGTCTTATTCTTTATTCATCCTACACACCTCATCTATGTCTATGGGTTCAGTTACCACCACTGTGTTTATGATTCTCCAATATCTATCATAAGTACCATGAAATATATCCAATGGATTGCTGGGATGACTGGTGTATCCCAAATGAAACAGATTATCTTCTGTTTCCAGACTCTGTGAGACTCCATTTGAGATTCAAGACTCAGAGAAAGCAATTATATGATTTCCCAACTTGGGTAACTTTCCCAAGTCTCAACCAGGGGCTGGTGGGACGTCTGGATAGACAGTCCCACCAAGACTGCATGCATGACAAGGGGTGATGGTTCCATGTGTCCTCTCACATTTCTAAGCCTCCCTGAAGTTAAATAAGAACATGTAGCTCATTCATGTCTTATGAGCCAATGAGACATGAGAGGAAGTGACATGTCTAAGCTATCATGCCTAAGGGAAGGCAAAGAAGGGCCGCTTCAAGGCCCTCTAGCTATATCTGCCATGTGTTCCTGATGGTGTAGCTGAAAGAGGTGGAACCTTGGTTCCTGAGCGCTTGTGGGACAGTGAAGCCCTCTTTATCTGGTACAGAACATGTAGCATGAACAAGAGGTAAAATTTTGAGGTTGCTTTTATTTTAACTTATCCAGACTAATATATTTCTCAAACTAAAATTGAAGCAATGTCATAAATAAAAAGAGGAATGGAAGATGAGCCAGCAAAACCGGCAAGTGCCCACTCAATCCACTGAGGCTTCCTGACCTCTCTGGAGAGAGTTAACACTTGCCTACTATGAGAACATGCAGTACTTTGGTATATACCTTAACTAGCACATGTTAAGTAGCTGTAATTTTTTGATTTTATGATATTTTTCTTTCACCAGCTGCTGACCTTGACACCTAAGAGAGAATGAGCAAATATTGGAGAGATGAAAAAAAAGAATAACTGAGTGAAAAGGGAAGAAGTGAAAGAAAGACAAATCTGATAATCGGCTAGTCACCTCTGTTACACAGAGCACCAGTTTTCTCTTAATGGTTTTTCCTTTTGTGCACATTCATGTTGTGATTCAATCTTTGGTAAATAACAGACACCCCAGTACACAATGGATAAGGTGCAGCCTGCTGGTCTACCTAGCCTGTAAATGTGATTTTTTTCTGCTCAGCATTTTAAAAGATCATTTTTTAAATTGAAGTATATTTGATTTAACAATATTATATTAGTTTCAGGTATAAAACATAGCAACTTGATATTTCTGTAGATTATGCTCCATAAAAAGTTATTATAAAATATAGGCTATATTCCCTGTGCTGTACGTTACATCCTTGTAACTTATATATTTTATACCTAGTAGTCTGTACCTCTTAATCCCCTTTATGCATTTTGGACTCCCAGCACCACCCCTCTCTCCTCTCTGGTAACCACTCATTCGTTCTATCTTTGAGTCTGTATTAGTTAATTTGTTCACTTGTTTTATTTTTTACATTCCACATATAAGTTAAAACATACTCAAATCAAAAACAGTATGATACTGGCACAAAAACAGAAATATAGATCAATGGAACAGGATAGAAAGTCCACAGATAAACCCACACACCTATGGTCACCTAATCTGTGACAGAGGAGGAAAGAATATAGAAGGGAGAAAAGACAGTCTCTTCAATAAGTGGTGCTGGGAAAACTGGACAGCTACATGTTAAGAATGAAATGAGAACACTCTCTAACACCATACACAAAAATAAACTCAAAATGGATTAAAGACCTCAGTTTAAGGCCGGATACTATAAAACTCTTAGAGGAAAACATAGGCAGAACACTCTGACATAAATCACAGCAAGATCCTTTTGGATCCACCTCCTAGAGAAATGGAAATAAAAACAAAAATAAACAAACGGAACCTAATTAAACTTAAAAGCTTTTGCACAGCACAGGAAACCATAAACAAAACGAAAAGACAACCCTCAGAATGGGAGAAAATATTTGCAAACGAAGCAACTGACAAGGGATTAATCTCCAAAATATACAAACAGCTCATGCAGCTCAATATAAAAAAAATAAAAATTAAAAAATGGGGAGAGGACCTAAATAGACATTTCTCCAAAGAAGACATACAGATGGTCAAAAACCACATTAAAAAATGCTCAACATCACTAATTATTAGAGAAATGCAAATCAAAAAACTACAGTGAGGTATCACCTCACAGCAGTCAGAATAGCCATCATCAAGAAAATCTACAAACAATAAATGCTGGAGAGGATGTGGAGAAAAAGGAACCCTCCTACACTGTTGCTGGGAATGTAAATTGGTACAACCATTGTGGAGAACAGTATGGAGGTTCTTTAAGAAAACTAAATATAGAACTACCATATGATCCAGCAATCCCACTCCTGGGCATATTTCCAGGGAAAACCATAATGCGAAAAGATACAATGCATCCCAATGTTCACTGGAGCACTATGTACAGTAGCCAAGACACGGATGCAACCTTCATGCCCATTGACAGAAGAGTAGATAAAAAAGATGTGGTACATATACACAATGGAATGTTACTCAGCCATCAAAAGAATGAAATAACGCCATTTGCAGCAAGATGGTTGGACCTAGAGATTGTCATACTGAGTGAGGTAAGTCAGACAAAGACAAATATCATATGATATCATGTATATGTGGAATCTAAAAAAACGCTACAAATGAACTTATTTTCGAAACAGAAATTGAGTCACGGATGTAGAAAACAAACTTATGGTTACCAGTGGGGAAAGGGGGGGGTCAGGATAAATTGGGAGATTAGGATTAACAGATACACACTACTATATGTAAAAGAGGTAACTAACAAGGACCTACTGTATAACACAGGGAACTCTGCTCAATACTCTGTAATGTCCTATGTGGGAAAAGAATCTAAAAAAGAGTGGATATATGTATATGTATAACTGATTCACTTTGCTGTACACCTGAAACTAACACAAAATTGCAAATCAACTATAGTCCAATAAAGATTTTTTAAAAATACAGTATTTGTCTTTCTCTGTCTGACTTATTTTACTAATGGATAAAGAAGATGTGGTATGTATAGACAATGGAATGTTACTTGGCCATAAAAAAGAAAGAAATTTTGCCATTTGTGACAACATGGATGGACCTGGAGAGTGCTATGCTTAGCATCTTAAAAATTTGGATTAAATTACCATTTTTTAAATACAGGACAGTTTACCCAAGTATCTGGAATTCTAGCTCCTTTTGAAAAATTGGAACAGCTTACAACAATGAGGCCTTCCTTACTTCCTTATGGAAACAATTAGCTGGATCTGAGGAGCTTCCCACACAAAGAGAAAGTTCTTCCACTTTTAATAGTGTCCATGCAGCCTGCTTCTCCCATTCCAGATGCCTGACAGGCTTTGGTGTGCATTTTTCTCTAGGATTCCTGTAGATTCTTTAGGAAACTAAACTGTGTTTAAAAAGGCTGTCCTGGGACACCAGCACTGTTGAGGGCTGTGTTGCTGTGAGAGTTTCCCTTCCCAGATAAGAACTGATCTCTGCCTTCACATATCATGAATAAAGTGCTAAAGTTTTTTTTTTTTAAAACCATCTGAGTAAAGCATTTGTTATCTATTATGCTGTAATGGTCACTGTCTACTAAGGGTGCAGGCAACTAACTTTCACTTGGTGATTTCTTCAATTTTAGGGAAACATTTTTGATTTGGTCTGGATGTCGTTTAAATGCATTGTATGAACTTCCTTTTTCTCTGAAAGAGTATAATTTGGTTCATAAATTGCAGATAGTGGAATCATGCTAAATGAATATCCTCATTGCTCAGAAAATTAATTCTTTTGACAGAATCATTCACTTAAACTGGAGTGAATATTTAACTTTATGTATTAAGAGGTTGGCATGAAGTATCAATGCCTTCATTTTCATATACTGCCTCCCTCAATAATTTCATAGTTCATTTCTCTTTTATTGAAGTTAGGGTATTTAAGCCATATTTGTAAGTTCTCATTGCCAAACATTTTCCTTTCATTCATTCTCTATTTTTTTTTTCCTTTTGGTGTGGTGTTTCTGGTTCCCCTGCATTTGCTACGTGATGGAAATGGTCATAATCAATGTACTTTTAAAAACTGACCTTAGGCTGTACAGGACAGACTAAGACAAGGGACCCAGAGTCAGACTGGCTGGGATTTAAATCCAAGAGTGTCCATCATCTGCTGTGTGACCTTGGGCAATCAGCTAAACCTCTCTGAATAAATCTCAGTTTCCTCATGTATATGGAGAAGATAATGGGTTGTTCAAAAGAAGGAAATAGGTAATATATAGTCATAGATGCATGTCTCTATCCATCTATATAATACTTGGCCACTGGTATTAATATAATACTCACTGCAAATTCTATATGCTACTGCCAATTTCAACGTGCTGAGGAAAATGACCTTGCATGTATTCAAATTTTCCAGGTCAAAGCCCCTCCACCACCAGTGCCCACAAAATGGAATCCAGGTATTTTTCTACTTAAGGTCTTCCACATCCTAAACTGCTCTTTTAAATTCTCTTCCACTTACTCCAGGCCCCCTGAGTTTTGCTTTATTTTGGTTTTGCTTCTGATTATCCTATGTGCCGTCCTTCCTTTATCCCTCTGCTTTTGCCATTCTCCTTGACTACAATAATTTTCCTAATCCTCATACTTATCAGAATTCCTCTTATCCCTGAAGGTCTGGTTCAAATAACACCCTTTCTCTTAGACTCCCTCTCTCGAATGTAGGAGCCTTCATTTTGGAACTGTAAATTTTGCACTTCTATGTCATTTATCTTTTTTATAGTTTCTGTTAATGAAAGCAAATGGGGGGGGGGAAGATTGTGGAGATAGAAATAGATGCCCTAAATTAGGATAAAAGAAAATACATGGATTTGAACTGTACAGGATCAGATTAAACACGGTTTAGCAGGTGCCTGGGAGTTAGTTGCCTCCAAGCAGGTCTTGGCAGTAATAGCAGGAGTCAAGGCTTAAGGCAGAGCTACCCTGGAGTGACAGTGAGGTGGATACAGGGGAAGATGGAGGAAGCAGCAAATTAGGATGAATTTTCAGGAGAGAAGCAAGAGGAAATGAGGACAAACCTAGGCTCTTGCCAACCCTTACCCTTGGTTTACTGTGTAATCAACCCCAGAATGACAGAGGGATCTGCAAACATTTTCTGTAAAGGCCCAGAAAGGAAATATTTTCAACCATATCTTCTATATTGTAACTACTCAACTCTATAGTTTTAGCACAAAAGCAGCCATAGATGATATGTAAAGAAATAGGCATGGCTATGTTCCAATAAAACTTTATTTACATAACAGGAGGCAGGCGTGATTGGGGCTGCAGTTTGTTGACCCCTATATTTACAAACAAAATATAGACCCGTGAGGGCAGGGCTGTGTCTCTCTTCTGCACCTCTGTCAGTATAATTCTGATATATTTTATACATTCAATAAAGATGTATTATTCATTAAGGGTGAAGATTATTTGTGGCATAACGCATCTCATTTATAATCTATGTATGTTAATCCACTCTGATACCTGGAACGTCTTCCTCCATTGCCATATTTGTGTTGACATTTACTATTTTGGGGGTGACAGTTTTACTTCCTAAATGTGTTCTCCTCCTACATTT
Source organism: Tursiops truncatus (assembly GCF_011762595.2). Taxonomy (NCBI): domain Eukaryota; kingdom Metazoa; phylum Chordata; class Mammalia; order Artiodactyla; family Delphinidae; genus Tursiops; species Tursiops truncatus. The sequence goes on along the minus strand of NC_047043.1, from coordinate 83,041,717 downwards.
TCTGAATGTTTCATTAGTTAAAAATAATATAATTCTCTTTATTTGAGTTTTATAAAAGTGCTTCTTCTGATGATTTTAATTTCCAAAGACTGAAATATAAATGAACATTATTTATTAACTTTAAAAGAGGAACAAAAGACCATCAACTTATGTACCAACTAACTCCAACCGACTAATAACTGTTGCCCATAATTTTCTGATGATATGACATAAAGTTATAAATCCCAGGGATTGGAAAGCAGTAACTAATTGATGTTGTCTGTCATGGGTGGGTGAAGAGGTAGTGGTGATAACATTCAAATTGCATATCTGGCAACCGTGATCCAAATAGCATAAGAAATTCTATTGAACTACAAAAAATATATTTATATTTATATTCTGTGAGTATGTGCTTATGTTTGAAAGAGAGTCATCAAATTATTAACTAGGGTTATCTGGATGACACATGATACCATTTTTGATTTTGACTTTTAGAGATTTTCTAAATGTTCTACAGTGGAAAATGTTACTTTGGGGATTTCTGCTTCTGATAGTATTGTGGACTAGAAACCCAGAAGGGCCTAAGATAATGTACATCTAGTATATTTTTAATGCATTGCTTGACTCTCAGGAATGTTAGGGAAATAAGCTAATTAACTAAGCTATTTGATCTCATTAGGGCGAGAGAAGTCCTGGAAGTAAATGTCACACCAATTCTGGGGCCAGGAGGCTTAACTGTGGGCTGCTACTGTCGATGAGGCTAAACCTCTGATTCCTGCATTAAGCTAAAAAACTGAAAAATGCTAAAGTGGTCCTAGGTTAAAACTGAAAACTCCCTCTAGAATAATGAATCCCAAGTGTAAGCCATTAGTAATTCTATAGGCCAAATTCAACAAAATTTTAGCACATAATAAAAGGAATATCACCAAACAAAAAAAGAAATATGGCATAAGTGACAGCACAAACAATGAGGTTTAAGTCCCCAGCTGGAGAGTATAGCTAATGGAATTATCAAACATAGAATATACAGTAGTGATCTAGTATAAGTTTAAATAAATAAGAAGTAGAGTAAAATATGAGCAAGCAACAAAAGGTTATCAATAACGACCAACCAAACTGAATTTTAGAAATAAGAAAGGTAACTGTCGGGACTTCCCTGGTGGCACAGTGGTTAAGACTCCGTGCTCCCAATGCAGGGAGCTTGGGTTCGATCCCTGGTCAGGGAACTAGATCCCACACGCATGCCACAACTAAGAGTTCGCATGCCACAAATAAGGGGCCTGCCTGCCATAACTAAGACCCTGTGCAACCAAATAAATAAATATTTTTAAAAAAGAAAAAAAGAAAGGTAACTGTTGAAAATTAAATTCAATAGATGGATTATATAATAGATTAGACACTGTCAAAGTGAGAACCAGGGAAATGAAAGACAGATCCAAATAAACTACTCAAACATATTACAGTGAGACACAGATGCAAATGTGAGAGGTTAAGATATATGGACAATAGAATTAGAAGGTTGAGTATAGTTTCAGTACAGACTAGTGATAATGGTGGAGAAGAGAAAATGTCTGAGACCTTACTACAACTTATGAAAGATATGAGCTCACAGATACAAAAAGCACAATACATAAAGTGCAGAGATTAAAAAAGAAATACTAGACAACTGTGGTGAAACTATAGAACACAAAGTCAAAAGAAAACATCTTAAAAGAAGCTCAAGAGAAAGAACAGGTCAAATGAATGCAAATTAGACTGAGGTCTCAGCAGGAACAACAGAAGCAAGAAGGTGAATTATATTCAGTTCTGAGAGAAAATCACTGTGAAACTAGAATTGTGAACCCAGCAAAACTATCTTTTAAGAAAAAAAAAGTGAAATGAGAGCAGACTGATTCCATGGAGGAGTTTATTTGAAATTGTATTTCTTCTTTAAATAAAACTGGTGGCTTCATTTTAGCCTGGAATTTTCTTTGATGGAAGTTTTATTTACATATTCAACCTTTAAAATAGATAGAATTTCTCCTTGTATAACAACACAATAGTTGTGTTTTTCTGAGAATTTAAAAATTTAATCTAAAGTTTCAAATTTATAAGCATATGATTTTTCAAAATATTCTGTTATTGTCTTTTGAGATACACAGTGATATTTATCTTTTAATTTCTGACATTGATTATTTGTTCCTTCTCATTTTTTTGTTGTTCTGATTTGTTGAGGCTTTATCAACTATGTTTTTTTACTTTTAATCTTTGGGCCAGTTGAGACTATTTCATTTTTTTTCTTTTTAAGTTCATTTCTGCTCTTAGCTTTATTCTTTCTCTGACTTTCTTTTGTTTTAAGTTGTAATTACTTTTCTCATTCCTTGAGATGGGTACTCAGAATGGACGACACATCTTTATGATGTTCTAACATATATGATCTAACTTGGTACTTTACAAAATCAGTCCTTGGACCAGCAGCATTAACATTACCCAGGAACTTGTTAGAAATGCAATTTCTTGGGCCTAACCACAAATCTATTAAAATCAGAATCCTGATGGATAGGACTCAGCAATCTGTATTCTAGTAAGTTTGCATTTAAAAACAGAACATTGTTCATAACAGTTAATTACTGTATAAGTAGACAATTAGATTAAAACTAGGCTAAAAACAGTACATGCACATGAAATAGTTCTTTTTCTATCAGAGAAAATTATTACAGAAATACATCCTGAACTAAATTTGGCTAAGAAAACCACACCAACATCAGCAACAAAAACAAAGCAAAAACAAACCACACCCAACACAAAATTCCTACTGAAGTTGAATGGCTGATCACTCTAATATTACATGAGAAGATTCATAATTCACAATCATAATTTAATCCAATCCTGCTTTCTCATACCAAATGATCTTCCTCCTAAACAATGGAAAAGAAACGTTCTTAACCATTGTGCTGTACTTCAAGTTACATAAAAGAAACTTCCTCATTACAATCAGGCACTACGTTCCTTAAGGGTAATAAGAAGCAAAATTTTAAGCTATTTCATCAAATTATTAAAAAAATAATTTTGACTAAACACTAACAAAAGAAAAACAAAGCCACCAGTAACATTATCTCAAACAGATGGTTTCAAATAGTTGCAATGTTATTCTCTGCATGTTTCACTAGCTCCTGAATATATAAATTCATAAATATAAAGAAAAAAGCAAGCAGGCAAATTAGATATAGTACTGAACTTCACTTACAGTTGGTGTGGAGATTGCTGTGTTTTCAAAAGAAATGTCCACAACCAACAGCACATTATGCATTGCTAGATTTAACTTTCAATCATCATGAAGAAGAAAATATGCCAGAACAGCAATACCAGTAGATAAAGATGAAACATTCTGGTCACTTGAACTTCAGACAAGAGGATACCAGTGAGAGAAAATTATATATGGAATCCTGAAATCCTATTCAAATCTACAGCAAAAAAACTGTAATTCACCTATGACCACTGTGTAATTCAGGCCGAAAACTACTTGTTTCATTATTAAACCGTACTTGATTATCGATAATTCCTATCAAGATATTTTGTCAGTATGCCTAAATTCACAACTTTTTAACTTTTCACCAGGAAACCCAATGAGTTTATACTTCCATATGGAAAAAAAATCTGATCAAGACTTGAAATATAACAAATACTATTTTACTTTTTAAGCTCAAATAAAGCAAAAGAAATTCCCAAATCTGTAAATTGTTCCTACTGTAACTACAACTGTTGAAATTTTGTCAATCAGTTCAGAAATAGATATTTTCTCTTTTCTTAATCAAATCACTGAAGACTGAGTCATATTTCCCTTTTTCACTTCTTCCTTTAAAAAGTCTTCCCTTAAAATAGTTCTGAGACATTGAAAGGGGATAAATAATGGAGGAAAAGTAAGAAAGCAAAATTATCAGGATGACCTACAAAATGTAAACAAGTTTTGAACTTATGGAGAAAAGTCTAAACCCCATAAGTGCCATATGTCACCAATTACTAAGGAGATTATGACAATCAAACTTCTATGCACAGGAATTATATAATATTTTATACTTAAATCAGTAAGTCATTATAATTTCTACATACTTGACTTTATGGCGGGGATGACAATATTTTTATTTGAGATTCTACGGATGTCTTTTTCCATTATGTACATAGTAAAATATGAATATTTTACACATTGTACAAGTCCTATTAATATTGTCTTAGAGTCAGTGCATATTTTGAAGTAAAATAAAGGAATTTATCAAGTGTCTTTGTTCATTTGTGCCTTAGTTATTAAGTGAATATGCCCTAAGTAGATCTAAGTAATAACTTTTCTTATTCTTTTTATTCATATAAGTTTTATGACAAATAAGTTTCTACTATACATATTGATTTTTATTTGCCAAGTTTCTGCAGAATGAAGAAACTCCTAGAAAGATAACAACTTATACAAGTGACCTTTACTACTGTATAAATCCATTCTATCTAAAGAACTCACTATATATGGGAATACAGTATGGAGACTGGTTTAAAATTCACCAATAATAGTTTCACTGATAGAATATTTTGGTTGTGAAGAATACCAGCTGACATAGTGAGTGTAAACCATGTTAAATGTTCAAGTGTTAGCTTTGAGAAGGGATAATAATCTGCGTCCTAAATTCTATGTCAAGAGTAACAATGGCAGGGAGGGAATGAAATAGAAAGTAAACCAAGTGTTTAAAACAGAACAGAAACCAAGTGTTTAAAACAGGACAGAAACCAAGGAAAACAATGTGAGATATCAAGGCAAATAAGTAAGTGTAAATAGTGACTATGGTGGAGGGAAGTGTCTTACTGATGGTCTCTTCCTCGTTCTTTGTCTACGTCATCAGGTGGAGGAAACTGTAGTTGCAAGCTGTTCATGCATTGCAGAGGTGTGTGTACACAGCGGTAAATGTATCTCATGGCAATGATGACCAGTCAGAGCCTCAGGGCTAAGTATTTTATGCTCAAGTGGAGATATTTCTGCCAGCTACATGTTCTTGATGATATCATACCCTAAATGTTACTTGAAAGCCTATCACAGTCTGTGGACTTTATTTTCTTCCAAGATGGACAATTGTGTGAGTTGTTATCAATGTTATAATAAAGACACTGAGACTTGAGATTTTTTAAAAAATTCTTAAAATAGGGCTTCCCTGGTGGCGCAGTGGTTGAGAGTCCGCCTGCCGATGCAGGGGACATGGGTTCGTGCCCCGGTCTGGGAAGATCCCACATGCCGCGGAGCGGCTGGGCCCGTGAGCCATGGCCGCTGAGCCTGCGCGTCCGGAGCCTGTGCTCCGCAACGGGAGAGGCCACAACAGTGAGAGGCCCGCGTACAGCAAAAAAAAAAAAAAAAAAACTTAAAATATAAAACAGAAGTATGCTACTAAACCTGCAAGCCTTACTTCTCTTCAGTCGTGACATGTCGTTTGTAAAGAAACAGAGATAGGAAATAAAAAAAAAAATTCACTGTTGATAAAAGAAAGAGGACTAGATTTGGAGTCGGAATAACTTTCTTCTGTTTTTGAGCAAGTTCTTTAAATTTTCTGCCCCTTAGATTTCTTATTTGTAAAATTAGAATAAGGATATGAGTCAGTATATGTGAAAAACATCTTAGGAACTATAAACTGATACAAACAAAAGTTATCATTGATATACTATGTTAAGCCTCTCTTGGTATTCATACATTATTTAAAAAATAGTAATTAATGCTTAAAAAGTCATAATATACAACATTATTTTAAAACTTTCTAGTTACCTCTCAATACTTTCTTTTTCTTATTTTCAAGGATTTATTTTTGATACCAGAGATCATTTTTATTTGATTAATTGAATATGTTTGAGTTAAAGAAAATTTGAGAGAAAAAAATTAAGAATGCCATACATTTTTAACTTCCATTAATAAATTTTTAAAAAGCAGCTTAACTTATATTCACTCAAATATTTTTGAGGGCTGAGCATTGTTCAAAATGTTCAACACACAGTGGTGAACATGATATGGCTCCCTCCCTTGTGGATCTCACGGTCTCCTAGAGGAGACTAACTTTTAATCATAATAACCACAAAAATTACAATAGAAACACAGTCTAATGGAGAAAGATCTACTTTACATTTAGTCTAGTGGGTGATACGTTAAGAAAGGCTGGTTCATTTATCTGCTTACTCTGTACAAAGCACTATCTTACTATGTGCCTATTCCATAAAGCCTCACCTTCTACAGTGCATTTGTGGAGTAGCAGATGGAAAATCTAGGATGTCAGTGGACTTCTAGGAGGAATTTGGTTTTGGGTGTTAATTAGGATGAAAGCACCCTTACCTATCCATTCATCAATAGATACATTTTACATCAACAAACCATATGTAATTTATGCATACTTCCCCAAATGCTCAGAATTTATAAGGAGTTAAAGTAATTGAATCATTCTTTACCATAGGACATATAGTAAGGCTTTCTATATTGGATGGATTGGGGCATGAAAGTCATGGGTTTCCTCATCAAAATGTGTTTGGGGATAACAAAATTCATCCTAGGGGAAAGAAAATAAATAACTTGGCATTTTATCCTAATTTTGTTGTACTAAAAATTGCTAAAATAGTATAGATTTCATGGGCATTACCTTGTATAGTTCTTTGCATATTAAATGAAAATGTTGATCCCCTATTTTGGTATGTGTGTGAACAAGAAGAGGTACTGATAAAAACATCTCAGTTCATTGCAAATATAAACAGTAAAAAACAGCATGTGCAAAGATTAAACAATATCCTATGTAAGCAAAAATCACTCTTTATTTCTTATCATGTTATGACATAAGGAGAGAAAAAATGTTTTGATTTAAAAATCTGTCAGCTATCATGTAATTTAATATGTAGTGACATATACTGCTAAAAGGTATATATTAACATTAAAGACCTAAACTCCAATGATTAATATTATAGTGATGACAGAATGAGAGTGCCTAATTTTAATCCACTGTTTATCTATGTGGGGTAATTTATAGATCACTCGACATGTTTTAATAGTAGACATAAAAAGATATCCTCTAATACCCACTTGCTTTCAAGATCTGACATTTGCAATTACAAATAACAAAGAAATACCAGGGGTTGCCTTCATTGGATATGTATACAAATAGCTAGTCATCCCATACACAGTTTATAAAAAGTGATCTATTAATAACAAAACTGCTCCAAAGACCCAGAGTCTCTTAATATTCTAGTTGAATATCAAAAGGTTGACTTAAAATGAGGCCAGAAACACAAAGAGTGGACAACACATTGATCTGCCTGCCAAATATAGTTTTACCATCATAAATCTCAGGCTGACAACTGCACAAAGCTTTCTTCACCCAAACACTGCCAAGTAAGGGAGTTTATTCACTGATTGGCTGATAGTCACCATGACAACTGATGCCACAATTAGACAAGTACAATCCCACTTTCAAACATGCACACAATTCATTAATTCAGCAGGACTTTGTTGACGATACATTATGAGGGAAATATTTAATACTATTCAGAGACTGATATATTTGCCTCTTATCTAAGGTAAAATAAATTATAAGAAGTGATGAAAACAGCCATTTAATTAGACCAAAGTAAGTTTGACAAGCAATTCGATGAATTTAAATGTTTTTTTAATAATTTTTTAATAATTGCAGGTGTCTCATTCTGTAAACTGAATGACTACTGAATTAACCTTCAAGTTATTTTCCTATGGGCCCTTTTAAAAAAGAGGTTGGAAAGAATATGATTCCAATTTTCTACATACTAAATAAGATAACAACAAATATTTCTTTGGCACTTGAGAGGAAATAATTTTACTCAATGTTGAGTGATTATTGAATTTAACAGATATCCATCTGTAGGAACTCAAATGAAAACTGCAAAAGGAATAATTTCCTCATCTTTTGTCTACACAGGAACCATATTTGCCAGAGATGGATCCTAAGACAGACTGATCATGTAGATTCAGAATTTAAATTCTAATAAGAGTAGCCTAATGAGGAGTCTAATGTAAGGGAAAATTGTGTTTATCAACTTTTACTTAATTTTATCTCCGCCAGTCTTATCAACCAAACTCCTGGAAGGGAAATGCTGACATTTCAAAATTCATTTCCTCATACTGTGATCCAATGGGTGTGTGAAAATGCAGTTAATGAATTAAAATCTTTTATACATGTGTTTAAGGTTTGTGTTTCTCTTTATTTATGTCTGAAAGAATACACAGTGAAAGGTGTGGAAGGCTAGATACCAAATTGTTAATAAGGCTTATAATTCAGAGATGTGGGTTAGGGGATGGTGGGGAAATACTTTTTCTTTATATATATTTTTAGTAATTGATTTCATGACAGTGAGGTTTAATTTTTAACTTTAGTACAAAATCCAATAAATTACTGAAAAAGTGATCATGATATCATTAAAAATCAGGACACCAAAGTACTGTTTAATATAATCTCATTTTATTATATATGCACTGTATATATCAATGCACATCTGTGTGTGTGTGGTGTGTGTATATGTGTGTAAAATGGAAAAAAGGACTGTAAGAATGTACTCTAATTATCTGCCATTGATTATCCCTGGATAGTGGGATTATTTTTTATTTTCTTCTTTTTACTTATTTGTATGGTTTACAATGAGAATGATTTAATTCTTTTATTAAGAAGGGTTATTATGCTATAATCAATAAAAATGAGTAAATGAAACATCTGCTTTTTACCTTCTATGTATAACACTCACTGTTAGGAACTAAAGGAGATGCAAAGAAGAGTGTCTGTCTTCAAGATCATAACAATTTAATGGAGAAACAAGGTGTAAGTATGAAAAATTATAATACACTGTATGAAGAATACAGATAATGATTGTATAGCAGTTCAGAGGAATCATCGTATACCTTTTTAAAGATATACATTTGCCATATTTATACTATCATTTTTGGTAAAGTGTAAAGACTAAATTATTTGATTCATGTATAATCTGAATATACATTTAAAAAATAACCACCAAAATTGAATTTGTTTAGGCAATAGAGGAAGAAATGTAATTTCAAAACCACTTAGAAGCAGGACAACAATTTTTCAGAAAAGAATTCAAGCCATTCCTTAAGAAAAAAAGACTGTCTAAATGGGCCAAGTTTAGAAATACTGAAATACAAAATACTTCACCTTATTCTTTGACTCTGGATGAAGCTATTTTTAAAAGAATGGCTCAGCCTTTAATGAGGTTGTATAAATTAACACCCATATTTGCTATCAGTCTGCATGCTTTTATCCAACCAGAGGTTCTCCTCCAGGACTTTGAGTTCTGAACTAATGACACAGAATATGGCGATACGTGAAGTTATATTTGTGAATGGTGTTGGAGAGCTCTAATTGGTTTTGGTGTGAATGTTCTTTGCTGTTGGACCACTTAGAGGGTTGCAGATTTATGCCTGCATTTCAAGAATTGTCCTCCTGGCTGCCATTAATTTTTGTGAGCCCTTTAGAGCCTGCCAATAAATTCTATTTTTGCCCAAGATTTACCAGAATCAGTTTCTGTTGCTTGCAGCTAAGAATCCTAACTGACACAACTGCTACGTCTCAAGTTGTATGGTGCCCAAATGACAGCATATAGAACACCTAAGTTCCACATGCTTGTAAGTTCCATATGGCTTATATGTGGTCAGATTTCACGAGAATACATGTACCATTGGTTTAAAATTTATACTGTGCCTAAAAAAATTTCAGAATGCATAAAATTGATGATATTAATTAAAAATAAAATCCCAGAGGTTTCTTTTTCAGAAAGCTGTGTGATTTTTCTTCAATGGGAAGATCTATATAAAGGGTTTCAATTCTTAAATTTCTTGTAAGTTCATTTTTATAACATTTTCCCCTTAGATCAGCAACTCAGAAGACAGAGTTAGCTTTTTGCAATTGGCAAATATTTTGATGTAATAATGAAGGAGAAACAAAACCTTCACTTTGAATGTAGAGACATTCTAACTTGCTTGGCTTGTGGTATCCTGAAAAATACTGCCTCAAAAATATTGCCCATCCTCTGCACACCTTCCAGATACTTCCTTTTGTCATCTTATGTTTAAACTCACGAGTGTTTAAGGTTAATACTTTATGAGTCAACAGTCGGAAAAATAGCCCTCCAGCTCATCCTTTTTTTCTCTTGCTAAACACTTATTCTGGTTCAAAACTGGAGTGTCTCAGACACTATGTAAAAAAATGATACCTGTCTTTTTCTTGATGTCCTGTACTTTGTTTTAGGAAGTCAGTGAAGGGCATTAAACAGTAATCCTTGTTTACTTTCTTGTATTTTGCCTTAACTGGACCTTACTTCATGTAAAGTAGTTTATAGAGTGAAACTGATTCAATAGCAAAAAATGAGAACAAAATAAAAACACCTCTTCTGCTTGCTAATGGGATTCACTTGGGCTAGTCACTGACTTTCTCTGAGCCTCACTTGTCTCAGTTTTAAATAGAGAATTAATACCTGACCTTTCCTACATTAAAAAGTTGTTGTAAGACTCAGATGAGGTAATTATGTATGTGATAGCACTTTATAAATTAAAAAGTATTTAAAAAAATAAGGAGCTTCCCTGATGACGCAGTGGTTGAGAATCTGCCTGCCAATGCCGGGGACACGAGCCCAGGGTTCGAGCCCTGGTCTGAGAAGATCCCACATGCCATGGAGCAACTAGGCCCTTGAGCCACAGCTACCGAGCCTGCGCGTCTGCAGCTTGTGCTCTGCAACAAGAGAGGCCGCGACAGTGAGAGGCCCGCGCACCGCGATGAAGAGTGGCCCCCGCTTGCTGCAACTAGAGAAAGCCCTCGCACAGAAACGAAGACCCAATACAGGCATAAATAAATAAATAGATAGATAGATAGATAGATAAGGCTGATGTTCAAATAGGCATAGACAACACTGTGCAAGGCCACCCTTGTCTGAGCAATTTAACAATTCCCACAAAAGAGAATGCTTAAATGAAAAAATATTTACCTTTACCGGGAATAAAAGGAATGTACTTTCAAACAACAAAGAGATTACCACTTTTACTTAAAAAGAGAAATGTTTACAAGATAAGTTTACCCAGTGCCAGTAAGACTAGGCTGAAATTGGGACTCATTTAATGCACGTAAGTTGATAACAAACAATTTGGTAACATGTTTGTTGAGTCTTAAACATTTTGTACCATTTACCCACTTATTTTGTTCACCCAGAATCACTACAAATGCTTTGCAATGTGGTTATTTATAACAGCAAAAAGTGAAAACAAACTAAATGACCAACAATAGAAGAACAGTTCAGCAAATTTTATTATGTTGGCACAATGGACAGCCACACAATGATGCCATTAAATTATGCTTTCAGAAATTTTCAATAAGCTAGGGGAAATAGCTCTGAAATATTTTATTGGCTGTATTATACATTATGTACCTGTGTATGTGTAAGCATGTTATAAATTAAATAAAAAGGGAAGGATGTAATATTGATATATGGTATAATTTCAAAAACTTTAAATGTGTCAAAAAAAATCACACTTCAACTAGAACTAACACATAAAAATATTAACAGTTTGTCTCTGAGTGTTGGCATTATGGGAGCTTTATTGTTCTATTCCTCTTGATTTTTTAGATTTTCTATATTAAGCTTTTTTTTTTTTTTTTTGCAATCAGAAATTTAGAATTAGTCATCAGGATCATGACATATAATCAGGGTAAGACAAGATGGCTTCATGTCTTAAATCTTTGGCTTACTTAAAAAGAACAATGATACTTCAAGGACTTTTTGAAATGTAACTGTATCCACTCAGCTTCCACACAGCTGGCTCTCTTCTTGACTGTCCCTTACTCAACACACCCAGAGAGCATACAGAATTGCCATGATTGGCACTGAGCTTTCTGACAGTCCAAAGACTCCTGCTTTCATGGAAGTCTTGGGAATTGCTGTACTTCTTTAAAAATAAGTCTGGAAAAGTTCCTAGTTTATACATCTTTGCATCTAATTTATATTTCAGAGGAGACAATCTAACTGCAAGCTACCAAGGAGGCTCTCTGCTTTCATGCCTCCCCATGGGAAGAGGTCTACCTAAGAGACATGGGTGTTGTGAAGAGATAACACCATTATAGTTCAGCCCCTGGATGCAAGGTGTCCAATTCAGTCCTACCATATCATTCCTCAGGGGGAAAACATTCACTGGCTATCATAACTGGCATGACATCACAGGCACAGAGGAGAGGGGGAGAGGGAGAGAGGGAGGGAGGGAGGGAGGGAGGGGGGGAGAGAGAGAGAGAGAGAGAGAGAGAGATGGCACAAAAAAGACTCTTTTATCTACTTGTGACATATGTAAACTAGTAGTCCAGAATAAATTCTTCATAATATTCATTGTCTGGTAGTCACACAATTTCACTGAATTCAATTCTGCGTAGTTTATTTTTCTATTTCTGGCTTGAAGCAGAATAGTAATGTCTGTGTGTCTTCCAGAAATTCAGAGATTATTTTCAAATTATGTTATTGTCTATTTTGTAGAACATACACATTCAAAAAATAGCGCTACATTAGTCATACCAAGAATCTCGCCAAGAAATCTGTTTAAGTGGTAAAATTATTATAAGAAGAAATCTATTAAGAAAATTTGCATTTCCTGCTTAGGGTTACTAATCAATATCAAATCAATATCCAGGACCATCAAACCATGGCACTGGAAAGTGGGCCACATCAACAAATGGAACACTCAATCTCTTCCTGTTCTTAAGGCTCACTTGCAGAGACATTTCCACAATGTTCTTTGCCAACTAAGTAAACGGTGGAGACAAAAAGGTGGGTTCAACTCCCAAATTCTAGCGGAATAACAATTAAAGAAGTGATCAGGTTGGACGGCAGGGACAAAGCTGGGATAACTAACGGTACAAAGGAAACATTTTCATTTTGGGTGGACAATGGCAGATCATTAGAGAAGTTTAACAATGACTTTCCAACGTGAAAGAGTTGTTGGGTCTATGATAATCAAATGAGATGCATATAATAGGAAAGAGTAATGCAAATAACTGGGGCCAATTAAATGGAGCCAGTAACTCCTTTATTGTAGCTTTTAGGACATGGGAGAATTGAAAAGTTTTGCAGTCAGATACCTAAATGTTGGCAGGAGAAAATAAAAAATGGTGGAGGTGGCAGACAGTGAGAAATTCTGTAATTTTCTAAGTGAATTTGGAATGCAACAAAAAGGCCTTTCTGTGCTGGCATAGTAAGTTTTGTTCCAAATGTTTAAACTTGAGGTTGCAAACCTAAAATCCAGGGCGGGGTGGGGGGGGCAAGGTGGGGATGTAAACAAGAGATAGAGGCTATACGTGCGAGAATAAGGAACTGTGGGGAACATGGTGCACCAGAAGAAGGATGCATCCTCCAGATAGAGGGCCAGTCCCTACTTGGCTGGAAATTGTCGCCATGCAAAAGCATCACCCTGACGTGATTTTTAAGAGAAGCTGAAAAGCAGGAATATACATGAATTTTAATGGTATTTAAAACAGTGGACTGTGGGCCACAGTTTTTAACTTCCAGCTTAAAGATAGAAAAGACATTTCTGAATAACATTTTAGTCATTTAAAAAAATGAGGTAACTGGTATGGAAGAGTGACCATAATATATTGTTTCATGCAAAAACAGTTGCAATTCAAAATATATCGAGTGGTTCCACCTTGTAAAAAACTGTGTATGCAATTATGGGAGATGCAGAACAAACTATTAGCACAGGTTAGGGAATGGAGAATACCTACATAGATGTATGCAGTTCGCTTTTTCCCAACATGCATCACGTGTGATTACCAGATTTCACTGATTCTAAAATATATTTTTTACATATCACAAAAATACATTTTTTCACATTTCTCAAAATTGAGATGAGTCTTATAATTACAGCTCTCAACAGTACATAAAATAATGGTGTGTTCTACCTTCAATGCATCTTACATTCAGTAAAACATGACTGAAAAAGTTAAAAGCACAAAATTTAAAAAGATAATTCATTTAACTCTATTTCTTTTGACATCTGATGCCTGAGGAAAATAATCTGGTACTTATGTTTCTCGGAATTTAACTGATTATTGAAAAAACAATAATAATCAGATAGAAACTGGAAAGTCAGTTACCCTCTTGGTTGACTACACATGATGCCACATTTCTGTATATTGGAATGTATATCTGACATATTTCACTTTTAATTTTAATGGCTGAGGTGTCAAGAATCAAAACCCAAACTCTTCCAGTGACCCACACAATCTCAGGAACAGATTTTGGTACATATACAAATTCTTGCTTCTGAAGAAGTTATGGCCCAAACTGTTAAAGACTCTAATTGTCAGAACCTCTCATCACCCCAGTAAGCAAAAAGATCTTTATTGCAGGTTTAGGATCAGAGGTGTTATGTGCTCCACGTGGCTAACGGCATCACGGAGCTGGGCAGTTGCACTCAGCGCCAGCCGAAGCATCCACGGGGTCTAGGGTCTGTCATACTGTGAGAAGAAATTATGAATAATTCCTAGGAAATGCTTAATGAATAATTTCTTCCCCCTCATATGTGCCATTATAGCCTAGACCCTAAAGAGATTTCTAATAAAAGTGTATTACATTCTCTTTTCTTCATTAGGAACTACAATATATATGCCATTGATGTCAGGGGAGTTCAGCATAAATTCGCAATGAGGTACCTTGTGCAAGGTATCACAACAGCCAATATGAAAGTACAACACACCCAGATCTAGTGAGGTGATATATTTTTTTATGCTGTAGACCATGAAATTATAGAATCTCCCATAGTTCTGACATATTATTTCTCCTCTTAAATCATTATAATCACCAGCCCCATCTCATGCCTCAATCTCTAAATGATAATGGAAGCAGAATCACAGTATAATCAAGGAAGCTCTCAAGTTCCATTTTCAGAAAAATATGATACTCACCCTCACTAAGTAGAATTCTTCATTAATTAATTGTGTCATTGATGGCATTATGTTACCCTCCACCAAGTTTCTGAAAATCTTACTTTATGGAACCATAAAGATCAGAATCTGTGGAAAGTACTATATGAATAAATAGTCATATTATAGTCAAACAGGAACAATGGTCTGAAGAGACTCTTTAAAAATGCCTCAGTCCTCCCTGTTTTCAGGAAATGGTTCATTCTCCTGTGTCCTGAACGCATGGACTGAATTTTGGCCCCTAGACTTTTAATGAATGATGCCATGGAGAGGCTCATGGGAGGGACACGTACTGGAGACTATACAAGAGGCGGATTGTATGAACTTCACCCTCCCCATCCCCTGCATTCTCAACATGACTACCTTAGTCTAGGCTATTATCAGCTCACTCCTCAACTGTGGCTTAGGTATCAATGGAGCAAACTCATATACTGCTTCTAGATTAATTACAGAGCAATGGGATACAAAAGTGTAGAAGAGTGGTTCCTGGCCACAGCAGGTATATAATAAATATCTGTTAAATCAGTGATTTTTAGACATTGTAAATATAATACATGCTCATTTGAAAAAAAGAGAAAAAGAAGGAAGTGTAACCCTGTTGAATGTCACTCCATCCCATAATCTCTTCCTCCTTTATAGGCACTACTTCCAGTCATGTGTACAGTTGTGATTCTGTCCAGTGTACACACATACATATGAATATATGCACACCTCATTCTATAACCCGTTTTCATCTTCATAACGAAGGTGACATCTTTCTAAGTATAGAGGTCTGCTTCATCAACTGCAGTGGTTGTATATACTATTCTACATTCCTCATCTGATCCCCTACTGATGTTCGTAACAATTGATTCCAGTGATGCACTATTGTAAACAATGAACAACTTGTACGTTACGAAATACTTGAGCTTTTGTTGGAAGATGAGTTTACCCCCACTTCTGTCCCATCTTCATCGGACCTCCTTTCCCTCCTAAGTATATAAATTCGATCCATCTTGGATGAAATTTTCTCCTGACTGCTCAAAGACACAGTCTTTCATAGCAGATAAGAGCTTTGGTTTTGGAGTTAGACACCTGTGTGGTTGAATCCCAGATGTGCAGTTTACTACCTGGCTGGCCAAACCTCCTTGAGTCTTGGTACCCCAAAGCTCATCACGTTATGGGAGGATTAGAAAATGAGACGCGTGAGAAGCATTTACTGCAGTTCCTGGCACGTAGAAATTCTCTCTATTGAAGAGGTTGCTATTGCAGAAGCAGCTTCTACTACAAAATGGCTTGTTAGGGGACCGGATAATAGCATAGTAGAGCAATACCTTAGAAAAAAGTAATTTTTTCACCAAGTAGGAATTAACCCTGTCTGCCAACCACCTGTACCAAAGGACAGTACACCACCAGGTGAATTTGAGGACAGTATCCCATGCTAGGAGACTGTAATCATTATTAATACACAATGAGTACTATATATATAATTTCCCCCTATTTCTTTACTTTTATCCTAATTTACAGTCCAGGAAACTGAGGGTCAATGAGAATTTTTAAATCATATTTGTCTGACTTCTAAGCCACTGCTTTCAGTTAAAATGCTAACCTGTTTTCTATGTTATCAACTTGTAAAAAAGAACACCTTACAGGAAAATGTGAAAAAAGTGCAAATTTTATATTTATAAAAAGTAAAATGAGGGCTTCCCTGGTGGCGCAGTGGTTGAGAGTCCGCCTGCCGATGCAGGGGACACGGGTTCGTGCCCCGGTCCGGGAAGATCCCACATGCCACGGAGCGGCTAGTCCCGTGAGCCATGGCCTCTGAGCCTGCGCGTCCGGAGCCTGTGCTCCGCAACGGGAGAGGCCACAGCAGTGAGAGGCCCGCGTACCGCAAAAAAAAAAAAAAAAAAAAAATAGTAAAATGATTACTGTGCTTTGTAAGAACTTTTCAGAGGTATAATTCACGCATTTGAGTACTGTGTTTTAGAATTTCCTGTTGAATAGGTTAGTAACTTCATAGTAATGCTCATCCCTTAATACATATCTGTTGATAGCCTACCATGTGCCAGGTCTTGTTCTGAGCCCTGGGGATAGGGCGTAATGCTATAAATCAGGGATTATCAACCTCTGCACTATTGGCATTTAGGGCCAGAGAGTTCTTTGTTGTAAGGACTGCACTGTGCACTGTAGGATATTGAGCCGCATCCCTGGTTTCCACCTGCTAGATGCCAGCAGTCCCTTCTGCTTTTGTTGTGAGAATCAACGATGTCTCCAGACATTTACAAATGTCCCCTCAGGAGCAAAATCATCCCTGCTAAGAACCACCACTCTAAACCATATGGTCAAGCTCCACACAGGCTCAAGGAGGCTTGGTTATGATCACACTTTCCATACCTTGCTTTGATTTAAACTTCTGTATACAAATTACACACACGTTTACTTATATATATATATATATCCTTGCATCCACCATAGCACCAAATGCAGCCTTGGCCCCTCACTGACTACGTAAATATTTGTTGACTCAAAGGGCACTGTGGTTTTGTAGTCAGTTCTCTATCAAGTGGTTCAAATCACTACTTTATTGCACAACCTGTGGTATATACATTAGACAAGATATTTACAGCCTACGATAATCTCAGAAATGAAAAACAAATTAAATTTCTTACTTTGTAAAGTTTGTGCTATATCCCACACCAGTGAATTTATTTATCGTTACACTTTAAATATTTGTATTAGAATGTGTCTGTAGAGCTCCCCTACTCAGCATTCATGCAGAAGAAACAATGAACCGTTCAATAATTCAAAAAATAAAAGCTACTTTCTCAGGATAAATTTTCTTGTCCAGATGCTGGATGGCACTGATTGATGCCCGCCTGCTGTCCCTGTTTAGACAGCTCAAAATTTAAGGCCATTCTGTGGCCTCTGCCACGTCACTCCTAGTTCTAAATTCCTGAACAGACGCCATTTCACTTACATGGTTGTGCCGTCTGTCTTCAGAAACCTCCACTTCCCTTACTGCCCACAATTCATGGCCATCTTTCTCTTCTGACTCTGCGTAGTCAAAGGAGTAGAATGTGGCCAGAAACGGTTGTTACATCCCTGTTTAACTTAAGGCCGAATGATAAAAGCCAAGAAGGAAAAACTCCTTTTAAAGTGTGGCAAAGGAAAAGTACATTATTCATTATTGGCTAGTTGGAAAGGTCCCTTGTGGTATTTTACACAACTCCTGAGTACCCAGATTATCGCACACCCAGTGCACAGGATTCCCATTTGACATACTTGATAATAATTCCTATCTGGAAATTACACAAGAACTATAATGAGACACCATTACCCAACAGCTACTTGCCTAACTGATTGCATTAGTGAGGTGTAAATCAATAAATGGTGATTAATGAGGTTACATTTCATTTGTGTTAATTCAGTGGTGCTCAATAAAATAAACCTTGTTGCTTATCCTAGTTACAATAGAAACGCAGCCGTAAAAATGTTTCTTTTTCTTGTTTTACTAACGTTCTCTTTTATGATTTGTCTAGTTGTCTGGGTTTTGCTTGTTTGTTTGTTGTTTCGTTTTGTTTTTGCCTTAGCAACCCAGAAAGGAAAAGAACAGTGATTATTAGAAGGTAGGAAAATGTGCCATACTGAGGTCACACCATGGTCCTTCACTACAGTCAAATAGGTAAAGGTATACTAACAAGAATGCCTGGGAAAAAAAAAAAAAAAAGAATGCCTGGCTTCCCTGAGCACCTGCTACGCGTAAGACACTGCTCAAAGAGCTTGGCGTGCCTTGTATCCTTCAATTCTCACAACAGCCATCTGAGATCATGTGAAAGGCACTCCACTGCATCAAGTCATTATAGAAAAGAAAATGAAAACCACAAGATGACACTCCAACCTGTCAGAACGGCTAAAACTTTTTTTAAAAAGGCAATGCTAACCATCATTGGTGATATGGTGAATGACTAGAAGTCTCCTATGCTGTTAGTGGGAGAATCATTTGGTATAACCACAGTGCAAAGTTGTTTAGCAGATTTACTAAAGTGAAATCCGGAGAAAACCATAATTCGAAAAGATACACACATGCTAATGTTCATTGCAGCACTACTGACAATAGCCAAGACATGGAAGCAACCTAAATGTCCATCGACAGAGGAATGGATAAAGAAGATGTGGTGTATATATACCATGGAATATTACTCAGCCATCAAAAAGAATGAAACAATGCCATTTGCAGCAACATGGATGGACCTAGAGATGATCATGCTAAGTGCAGTAAGTCAGACAAACATCATATGGTATCACTTATATGTGGAATCTAACAACATGATACAAATGAACTTATTTACAAAACAAAAACAGACTCACATACTTAGAAAACAAACTTACGGTTACCAAAGGGGAAAGGTGCAGGAGGGAGGGATAAATAGGAGTTTCGAATTAACATATACACACTACTCTATATAAAACAGATAAACAAGGACCTACTGTATAGCACAGGGAACTTTATTCAATATTCTGCAATGACCTATATGGGAAAGAATCCAAGAAAGAGTGGATATATGTATATATAAAATTGATTCACTTTACTGTACACCTGAAACTAATACAACATTAGAAATCAACTATACTCCAATAAAAATTTTAAAAAAGAAAGAAAACAAAAGAAAAAATGGAATGGCAGAGACAGTTCATTCATTTCTCAAGCAACCCTCTTACAGGTTAAATTTTAATCTAGATTTGAATTGCTTTACAAATATAACATTGATTAAACATGAGAAAATCAAGAACAAAAGAAAGAATAAAATAAATCCCCAGCAATCCAAGGTATGCAAACCAAATTCATTTCTTAAGTACACTTTTACACACACATACACACAATTTCTTAAGCCCTCCAGGCTTTCTAAAAATTTTAGCATGATGGATATCTCGGAGTTAATTGAAGAAATAGTTTAAAATGCATGTTGATATAGGCTGGGAGCTGAAACAAATGATAGTGACACAAGTGGCTTAGAATTTCAAAGCATGTTATAAGACAATACTTCCTATGTTCTATACATACACCAGTGGAAAATACCATTCTTTTCACCCAAGGTACTACTTATGATTATTGCATGACAGCCTAGAAAGTTAGCATCTAATTTAAAATTTTATTTAACTTTATCCTACACGATTATTCTTATAAAAACTTGTTTTACAGAATTCTGCTTTGCCAGAGTGAAGTTACTAGGTAGTGTTGTATATGTACAAGAAATTTTAGCCTCAGTTATTAGTATATTTATTAATTGCATCTTACATTAAATGACCAGAGACTATCCTATACTTTGACAAACCATTTAGAGGAAAGCCTTGAAACAGCTGTTCATACATGATAACATAAATAGTATGTCATATACTAAAATTTAAAACATTTGTCTCATGTTGCCTAGATTTTAAGGTTCCTGAAAATCTGGATCGTGAGAGTATGTTTCTGAGTAGGATGTAGTAGGTTACTGCAGATGGGTATTTGCACTGACAGTGAGACAAAGCTGCATAAATTGCAATAGTCATGTTTTCACAGGCATCAGAAAGCAACAAAGACCAGATTGACTACAGTGTAAGTGAGAGGAGAACCAGTAGGTGGTGAGTTGATGAGTGAGATGAGTGTTGGTGTTTTTCCTGGGGGTATTTGTCATACTGGGCACAGGATGAGATGTTGGTGCAAGCAGATGGTCATTACAGAAAGAAGGAGCAAAGTTTTTAGTGGTATAGTGAAGCCAGAATAATACAGTTTGGAGACTTGAGGGCTTTCAACCAGACAGTCCAATTCTATCAATACATGAACTGATCAATCTAAGGTTGTGTGAAAGGCTAAAGAAATAGACTAAAAGATTCCAGAAGGCAGAATGAAAAATTCCACAATCTTGCAGACTTAGGAAACAAAGACCTTCTGGGGGAGAAGGCCTGAAAACAAATTGAGCAACACATGAGAAACCTTAAAGGAGGGATGCATCAGCTCCAAAGATTTGCAGTTAATGTTACTTGGGTCCGTTTACTGATTCTAGATTCATCTGAAGCTGAGGGACAAGGGGGATGAGAAACTATGATTTTTTGATATTTGTGTGGGACTGACACCTAGGGTTGGACACTTAGAGGCCTCCACTATGTGGCCTTAATACATTTACTCAATTTTGAAGCTGCATGAGGTAAACGATCAAAGAGCTAAACTGAAACTGAGGTTGGAAAAGTTACAGCTCAGTCCCAATACAGCACAATCCCTGATTTCATTTAGCCAATCAGCCCTTCACACTATCAGCTCAAGCAGAGGAAAGAGGAGAATTCCTTTGTGGAAGTTAACAATGCTTGAAGTCTCTACAGTATTTTATACACAATGTCTTACATACAGTCAAAAATGCTTCAACACAAGAAGTGGAACGGCCATAATCAACAACCAAGCGCAAAACTAGACAACAGAAACAAACCCATGGATAATCCAGATGCTGACATTAGCCAACCAAGTCTTTAAAATAGCTATGATTAATGTGCTCAAAGAAATAGAGAAAAAGACGAACAAAATAAAGGATGGAGAAATACAAAACACATATTTGATTTTATAAAAACCGACTCAAACGAACAGTTTAGCATTAAAAATATAACATCTCGGGCTTCCCTGGTGGCACAGTGGTTGAGAGTCCGCCTGCCGATGCTGGGGACGCGGGTTCGTGCCCCGGTCTGGGAAGATCCCACATGCCGCTGAGCGGCTAGGCCCGTGAGCCATGGCCGCTGAGCCTGCGCGTCCGGAGCCTGTGCTCCGCAACGGGAGAGGCCACAACAGTGAGAGGCCCGCGTACCGCAAAAAAAAACCAAAAAAAAACCAACATCTGAATTTAGTAACTTGGAGGAGGGGTTTAACAAAGCAGAAGATAGGATCGGTAAACTAATGACAGGTCAGTAAAAGACATTCCATCTGAAACTCAGCAAGAATAAAGGATGGAAAGAAGAAAAAAGAGCAAAAGAGACATGTAAGACACTCAAGAGTACTATCATATGTGGAACTGGTCCCAGAAGGGGAGGAAAAAGACAATGGAAAAGTTCCCAAACAAATAAAAGACTTCAACATACGTATGCAAGAAGCTTAGAGAACCCTAAACACATTTTAAAAATCCAAAAGATTGCAAGAATCAGGGAGGGCAGGATCATACTCCAGCCAGCCTTGTATCTCGTGAGATGGGGGGGTCCAAGCACAGAAAAGATGCTTAAAAAACCTTTGTTGAAGTAATTACTTCCCGCACAGCTTCACACTACTGTCATTATTTTTTCAAATATTTCTGTAGAAACTTCACAACATGATTAAAGCTATGAATCAATTACCTTCTAGAATTGTGAATGTTCTTATGAAAAGGGACCTTAGGAATCCTCTAGTAAATAGTTTCAAATTGAACTTTGCTGATTCCCAAGGCTTTGATTTAGCTCCATTAAAGAGGGCCATAATGGGAAAGAAAGATATTGTACAGAAGAGCTCTGAGCCACCCATCCCTGCTTTATACAAAGTTTCCCTGCTTTTATCTGTTTTACTGGTTTGCACTCACATTTCATTTGAAAAAAAAATTCTTCATATAAAAAATGATTGTAGAATCATGAATCTATTGCACGCCCCCCACCCCTTTATATAACAGACAATAAAATTGAAGGCTGGAGAGACAATGTGACCTTCTCAAGGTTACATTGCTAATTAATGGCAGAACAGGGACCAGACGAAATGTCTCCTGAATTCTGTGTTCATGGCCTTTTCTAATACATCACACCTCTTCTCCTCATCCAAGAATTTATGCAAAAAAGGGTACTTTTGCAAAATAATCATTAAGACCATCGTACTTTCTACCTTGTTATTTGAATATTTGTTCTGAGCTATAAACCCATTATTTTGCTTTCATTGCAAAACAGACAATTTCATCTCATTGTTCCTTCCACTCTTTTTCTCTATTTCCATAATCTCTTTCTCTTTTTATCCTCCACGTTATCTTATACTTGCTTGAATGATGTGGCCATACCTTGTACCATATGGATATGGTTATGGCCATCTTAATTCATGGTAATACTATACTTCCTGATCTCCTTTTTAGTTTCAAGTCTAGCTCAAGACCTACTTATTCTAAACCTTTTCTGAAAGCATTATAAGGTGGTCATTTGTCACTTAAAATTTCCCCAGCATTAAACATTTATTTTTGTACTTGCCCTTATAATTGTCTTAAAAATAACAACTATTTTCAAAAACTAATTACATAGGCACAATAAATAACTGGACAAAATTCAAAATTTACAGAAGGATACAGAGTGATAAAAAAGTTGTCATCCCATCTCTGTTCTCTACACAACAAATTCATCTCTTCAGGGATAACAAGTATTCTTGTGTGCACCTGTAGTGATAGTCTATGCTTATGGAAGCATATATGTATTTTACTGGTTTTGTTTTTACAGAAATGGGAGTACACTACAACACTGATCTGCACCTTGCTGTTTTCATTTAACAATATTCTTAGACGTAACTCCATATTTGTACTCAAAGAGATGCTTTGGTTTTCTAATGGCTGCATAGTACTCCACTATATGAATGTACTGAAATACATTTACTGCATCCTCTACACTTAGGTTGTTTCCACGATTTTCCATGATTTTTATATAGCAAGCAGTGCTGCAGTAAGTAAACTGCATTTTGCCCATATGTGAGAATGCCCTAGAAATGAAATAATGTGCATTTCTGGGATAGATATTGCTAAATTGTTTTCCAAGCAGATCATAAATTATCTTCTACTCTTACAATGCTTATAACAAGTCATACTTAAACCTTTGCTAACAAGTTCGTCATAAAACTTTAAAAAATTTTTACCAGTATGCTAAATGGTATCTCATTAACTTGCCTTTATCTCATAAAAGCTCATCTACGAGCATTTCTCAAACATTTTAGTGTCAACTGTATTCCCTTTTCTTTTGTCCATTTTCCTATTATGTTGTACATTTTAAATTAATTTGTAATAATAGTATACCTATTAAAATTTAGTCCTTTACTGTGATATGAGTAAGAAAAGTATTTGTCTTTTGACATTTTTATGATATTCTTCTGCTGTGTGGATTTTTTTCACGTTTATGCAACAGATTTTATCATTTTTAAATGTGGATTCTGAGGTTTTGATCACACATAGAAAGGCCTTCCTCTCACTCATACTAAGATGCTATAAGTATTTTTAAAAGACCTTGTTTTCTTTAGTATGTTAATGATTTCATTTTGCAATTTTTTTTTTTTTTTTCCCCTGCGGTACGCGGGCCTCTCACTGCTGTGGCTTCTCCCGTTGCGGAGCACAGGCTCCGGACGCGCAGGCTCCACGGCATATGGGATCCTCCCGGACCGGGGCACAAACCCGCGTCCCCTGCATCGGCAGGCAGACTCTCAACCACTGCGCCACCAGGGAAGCCCTCATTTTGCAAATTTTAATCTGATCAATCTAGAATTTATTTTGCTGTAAGCTATGAGGTAGGGATACATCTTAATTTTTTTCCAGACACTATACTGAATTTTAAGCGATTTTCTCTATTTTACCATAACTTTTCTAACAGGATGTAACTTAAGGTCAGAGACCTTTTCTTCTTATTTTTAATAACTGGCACAATACCGAGCATGAATTTATCTCCCAGTAAATTCTTATAAAACTGAAATGATAAAGGCTGCATAGTACTATAATAATAATATACATATTATACACAGTACCATAATAATCACCTTCAATAAAATATGTGGATGTTAGATCAATTTCATCTTTTATTTCTTTTTAAGCTCAAATGAATAATCTAATTGATTCAATTTCTTTTTTTCTTTCTAGCTTATACTGTTGGAATACCTATTTTCATATACAAATTGCCTTCTCAAATGTGAATAATGCACTTCTATTTGTATTTGTTATTTTCTCATCAGTGTTATATATTTTAAACACAGAACGTAAGTCACTGTCAATAGCTTGTAAAAATTAGTCAAAAACTGGAAAGTCAATATAGGACAAAGCAAATCACATAAATTCTCTTAGAAAATGTAGAAAACATTTTTTGTTTTATTTCCATGCTCTTGTTACATCCTCGGTATTCTCTCTGATATGTATACTATAAGGTGGGGTTTGGAAACCACATTAAAAAGCAAACTTTATGCGTCAGATGAATAATAAAGAAATTGTAGTAAAAAAAAAAATAGGCTGTAATTAGAAAAATGGCTACAGGAGTTAAAAAAGAAATGGTAGTGACCATAAGTTACTAAAGCCCCAGACAGCAGACCCAACACCCATCAATATTTTATGTATGTTTTATTTGCCTATTTATTCCACAGTTCAATAAAAATTACACGTTACTATGGTAACATGAAAAATCACAGATACCTGCTCCACTTAGAGGTATGACTTTACACTTGCTTAATGAAACACACATATCATAGGGGCTTAAGCCTTGTATTTGGTCATAATTTTTGGAAAGTGAAATTTGTTATAGAATGATCAATTAGTTATTTTTGGTATTTGTACTGATTTAGCCAAAGTGCTAGAAATATTCCATAAAAAATAAAACATCAAAAAGCATACATCTACAACAAGGTAAGTAGAATCTCTGTCTTTCTCAAAAGTCTGAAGATTTTTCTTTTTTCACACTTTTAAACACCGTCTCTGGGGCAAGGCCCACCTGTGGGTCACAAAAGATTCTTTTTAAAAGGGAAAGAGACTGATAGATTGTTTTTATTCTTACAAGGGATCAGAAGGGCAACTGTAAAAAACACAAAGCCCCACCCTTCTTGAGCAGACATATTTAAACTCTGCGGTATTTTCAGAATCCATTCCAAGGGGACTAAAAACTCCACACCAAGATTTCCTGGTACCTGCCACTGGTGCAACCAGTACCTAGTGATGTCTGCACAAGTGTCAGAGAGGTGGAGAAATCCTTCAAATCTCTTAAATGTGGAATAAAGAGGAGAATAACTTGAATTAAATTCCTGTCCCCCCTTGAAATAGACTCTGACTGTGCCTCTGTACCTGGCCCTGATTTTTGCATGAAAATATTCCTTTTGTCCCCATCTGGTGCTAGCCTTCAAAAAGGAACAGGGTTTAAAAAGCAGGAAATAATGTGAGATTTTAAGCAAACAGTTCAATATTCTTTTAGAATGCTCTCTGTATTCAAAAGCACTTTGATTTATATCTTTAGGAGTCTTTGAAACTGTACCTCTTTTAAAAGACCATCCCTGATTTTGGGTCTTTGTTCCTTTATGAGCTTTGTCCCTGATTTCTAATACAGAGACCCGAGAGGCATGTTGCTAAAGGAAGGAAAAATAATTTTTAAAAAGCCTGGCAAACTGTGTTAAATATGCTTTTGAAAATTAAGTTTAATATAAAGTTCAGTATAACCATCGCCATTGAACGTATTGTCTGTGCCAAATAACTCTTCCAATAAAAATATCCTTTGTTTTCCTGTAATATAATTAAAAGTGAGCCCAAAAGGGCAGCAATAAATCAAGGTGCACAAAAGCAGAAAAATATTATAATTAATATTTAACATAAGTTTTGATTGCTTTTAGAGTAAGTATTAAAAATATCAATTAGAATATATATTCAAAGTTTTCTTCCTTTCCCATTACACAGTGGAAGGGGCTACAAACCAAATAATACACAGTCCCTAATTAAATAAAAGACTGCAATTGAATTGAGAGTTTCTGCTGATGTCATACATAATGAGAGCACAGCTCGAGGTATGAATGAATGGCAGCCGAACCCTGAGAATGAATTACAATGTTAGCATTCAATCAGGGATTAGGTATTGTTATTTGTAATAGATGTAAAATGATTATTATTATTTTTAAATACAGACAAAGGGAAGGAAATTTGAATTCAAAAATCTGAGACTAGGAGGCAAAAAGATTAGAAAGTATGTGGTTAAAGTGAATACACTGTACTGGAAAATGAAATGTACAAATTTACCAGTGAATAATTGCTTTATATATTACATATGGATAAATGGCTAGGTATAACCATATCCATATCTATGTGGGGATAGATGTGTGTCAAAAGCCTCTAAATAGAATAAGACTTTCAGTTTGCAGGTACCTATTTTAAAATATTAAAAAGAAACATGATATAATGAAAGGGTAAAATGGTATATATTTAACTTATCTAAGATTGGGCATAAAATGCTAGGATTTACAGCCTCCACCAGAACATATCAAAGACTCTCTTTTAGAGTCTTATTTTCAGAGGCACATTTTAATCTCTACGTATGGGGAATTAAGCATGTAAAGCCAATATGGCCAATTATTTATTGTTGAGTATCGACAACATGCTTGACTCGGCATAAGGCAGAGAAAATAACCCTAAGGGGTTTCAAACTAAAGCAGACAATGAGTTCTACCTCTTCTCTCTTTTCCCTCCTCCTACTTCTTAACTCAGATCACTATCATACAAGTGTTCAAGAACATCATTCCCAGGGCTTCCCCGGTGGTGCAGTGGTTGAGAGTCCGCCTGCTGATGCAGGGGACACGGGTTCGTGCCCCGGTCCGGGAGGATCCCACATGCCGCGGAGCGACTGGGCCCGTGAGCCGTGGCTGCTGAGCCTGCGCGTCCGGAGCCTGTGCTCTGCAACGGGAGAGGCCACAACAGTGAGAGGCCCGCGTACCCCAAAAAAAAAAAAAAAAAAAAAAAAAAAGAATGTCATTCCCAGTCTTTCTACCTTTTCCTTCCCTCCAGTTTTTCTGGCCACTCCTTCTGTCTTATTGCCATGTGAATAAAATTAGACTATATACTTATACTTATGTCAGTATAAGATGCATTCCACTCTAGAATGAAAGTGTGGAAATTGTACTTAATGCACCAAGACAGACAGAAAGGCTGAACGTTTTGAGGGAAACAAGCAGGACCAGGGAGTTTTGAAAACATTTCAGAAAATTAATATGTCAAGACACAGATTGATAAAAATGAGGAAAAGTAATACAACAAAGGGATAATTCTATAGAAAAACTCCATTAGTTCTGTAGAACCAGTGTTCCCTTGTTGTAATATACATCAGTTGAAAATATTACTAGTGTAACAACTTCGCTAGCTGTGTTCGGTTATTTGTCAACGTCACCAATATGGAAAAGAGCCAGTAATAAGGAAGTAAGCAAAGGTTCCTGAGTAATCAAATGCTCTACTGTAACTGAGTAGTGAAATTCATGCCGTATGTTCTCAAACTTTAATGTGCAAGACAATCACCTTGAATAGCTGTTGAGAACAGACTCTAGACTTTAACAGTTCTCATAACTATGTGCCCTTGGATATGTTTCCTACCCTCTCCACACTTCCGTGTCTATAAAACGAGATCATAAGAGTCCCCTTCTAGCCTAAGGTTTATATTAATATATGTGGAGCTTTAGAGCAGTGTCTAGTCCGTAGTAATCATTAAATAAATGTTAATTATTTATTATTATTACATGATGAAGGAAATGAAGTGGACTCCCTTTGGTTTATCTTTACTGGTTTACAAAAAAATTTATTTTGAAATAATTTCAGATTTACACAATAGCTGCAAAAAAAGCCCAAGAACTTCCCCCTCTCCTTTATGCTGCTTCTCTTAGTGGTGTCAGCTCACATAACCATAGTACAATGATCAAAATCAGGAAATTAACATAACACAATACTATTCACTAATCTAGAAATTTTATTCAAATCTTGCCAATTGTCCCACTGATGCTTTTTTTTCTCATCCAGGATCTCACACTGTATTTAGTTGTCATGTCTCCTTAATCTCTCCCAATCTGGGATAGTTCTCTAGTCTTCTCTATCTTTCATGACTTAGACATTTTGAAGAGTCTAGTGAGATTTTCTCTTTTGTTTACTTGTTTTTGAAGTATAGATGAGTGACAGTATTGCGTTAGTTTCAAGCGTACAACATAGTGATTCAGTTATTTTTTAGATTATATTCCATTATAGGTTATTATAAGATATTGAATATAATTCCCTGTGCTATACAGTAAATCTTTGCTGTTCATCTATTTTATGCATAGTAGTTTCTATCTGCTAATCTCATAATCTTAATTTGCCCCTCTCCTCCCCTTTGGTAACCATGACTTTGTTTTCTATGTCTGTGAGTCTGCTACTGTTTTGTATACAGATTCACTTGTTATTATTTTTTAGATTCCACATATAACATACAGTATTTGTCTTTCTGTTTGACTTACTTCATTAAGCATAATATTCTCTAGGTCCACCCATGTTGCTGCAAATGGTAATATATAATTCTTTTTTATGGCTGAGTAATATTCCTGTGTGTGTGTGTGTGATATATTCAGTATATATCACATCTTCTTAACTCAATCATCTGCTGATGGGTACTTGGGTAGTTTCCATGTCTTGACTATTATAAATAATGCTGCTATGAATATTGCAGCACATGTATCTTTTCAAATTAGAATTTCCATTTTTTCCAGATATATACCCAGGAGAGAGATTGCTAGATCATATGGTAGTTCTATGTTTAGTTTTTAAGGAACCTCCATACTGTTCTCCATAGTGGCTGCACCAATTTACATTCCCACCAACAGTGCAAGAGGGTTCCCTTTCCTCCACACCCTCTCCAGCGTTTATTATGTAGACTTTTTGATAATAGACATCCTGACGGGTGCAACGTGATACCTCACTGTGGTTTTGATTTGCATTTCTCTAATAAGTAGCAATGTTCAGTACCTTTCTGTGGGCCTGTTGGCCGTCTGTATGCCTTTTTTGGAAAAATATCTATTTAGGTCTTCGCCCATTTTTTGATTGGGTTGTTTTTTCAAAATTGAGTTGTATAAGCTGTTTGTGTATTTTGGATATTAACCCTTTGTCAGTCACATTGTTTGCAAATATTTTCTCCCATTCCATAGGTTGTCTTTTCATTTTGTTGATGGCTTCCTTTGCTGTGCAAAAGCTTTTAAGTTTAATTAGGTCCCATTTGTTTATTAATGCTTTTATTTCTTTTGCCTTGGGAGACTGATCTAAGAAAATATCACTACAATTTATGTCAGAGAACGCTCTGCCTATGTTCTCTTCTTTGAGTTTTATGGTGCCATGTCTTACATTTAGGTCTTTAAACCGTGGTGAGTTTGTTTCTGTATATGGTATGAGGGAGTGTCCTAATTTTGTTGATTTACACGGAGCTGTCCGGCTTTCCCAACACCACTTGCTGAAGAGACTGTCTTTTCTCCATTGTATATCTTACATCCTTTGTCATAGATTACTTGACTGTAGGTGCGTGGGATTGGGATTTCTTTACACGAGTTTCCGATTGCTGCTGTCACAAATTACCACAAATTTAGTGGCTTAAAACAACATGAATTTACTACCTTACAGTTCTACGGGTC
This sequence comes from Tursiops truncatus, assembly GCF_011762595.2. Classification (NCBI taxonomy): domain Eukaryota; kingdom Metazoa; phylum Chordata; class Mammalia; order Artiodactyla; family Delphinidae; genus Tursiops; species Tursiops truncatus. The sequence continues at coordinate 83,011,414 of NC_047043.1, read as the reverse complement.
AAAAGCCCCAGATGAGTCCTAGAGGGCCAAATCGAGGTGTCAGCAGGGCTGTACTCCTACTGGAGGCTCTAGAAGAGAATCTATTCCTCGTCTTTTCCAGCCTCTAGAGGCTGCCCATGTTGCTTGGCACGTGGCTGTGCATCACTCTAACTCTGCCTCTGGGATCACGTCTCCGTCTCTGACTCTGACCTCCTGCCTACCTCTTATAAGACTGTGATTAAGTCAGCCCACCTGGGTGATCCAGAACACTCTTCCCATATCAAGATTCTTAACGTAAGCATATGGGCGACATCCCTTTGCCATGTAAGGTGACATATTCACTGGTTCCAGGGATACGGATGGGGGCATTTTGGGGCACCATTATTCCATCTACCTCAGTCGCTATTCAATTCTTCTGATATCTGTTCATGTTTAAAATCAAGGTATGCATTTTTTGGCGTGACAACAGAATGGGGTGGTGTCCTCTCAGTACATTTTGCTGCTTTGCTTTTCTAAAAAAAGAGACAACTAAGAAAGACCTACAATCCCTTCATCCACCATTCTAAAACTGAAAAAGCTTTGCAAATCCATTTTTTTTCTCCTGCAAGTTTTGCATAAACTCATTTGGCAGCAAAATGTGACCCAAGTCAACAGAAGCCTATTTATAGGTTTTATTTATTCCACTTAGTGAAAGAATATTCATATATATATTTTTTGCAGAATCATTAATGTGTTTGATGGTGAGATGCTGCCCCCAGCCCTGCTTGGGGGTGGGAGTGTTATATAATGTAGAGTTTTGCACTAAATTACTTTTGTAAAATCTGAAGAATTCTAAAACATATATTGCCTCAAGGGTTTCATATATAGATAATGAACCTGTATATTTTACCACAATTTAAATAAGAAGATCTTTGTTGGAAAGAAACTATATCACATACCCCTATGACTTAGAATGTTGACTTTTGTCTGCTTGAAAAAATGCAACAAAAAGAATATACCTATGATGTTCAAATGGTAAGAACTAAGTGAACTGCTAAAACAGCTTTTGTAATTGGTATCCTCTTCACATTGAGAAACTGATTACTACCTCAAAAAAAAGGTACCAAATTCTAAGAGTTATCTTATGTTGGTCATGTTTTATTCCAAATGAAACTACCAAGTCACAAATACCTCTGCACATCTTCTCAGCTTCAGATACTATACACAAGGATATATCATATAAACCACTGTTTTAGTGACGTGATGGTTTCACTTGGAAAAACAATTATGACCGCCATAATATATATTGTAGATATATGTCATAATTCAGTTTTGACAGAATTTCCAATAATTTTAAAAGTTGAATTTCTGTCCCCATTCCTCTGAATCAGCAAAGGCCAATTTACATGAAAAGTTAAAATTAAATACTTAATATTTTTCTAAGCTTTAAAAAAAATTTGTGGAGTCAATAATTTCAATTCTGTTAATCCTAAAATGCAACTTTGAAGAAGATTAAAGGTAATTTCATACAAATATTAAAAATCATAAGACCGTATTGAAAAAAAATTTTTTTCAGAAAATATCACTTCTATTGTATTTTACTTTCCTTCCTCGGGCCTTGAATCAGCCATATTTCCCTAAGAAGACCTACTTTCTTTTAATAGGAAATAGTATTTCAGGACCATAATGCTACTCATTGTTTCTAGACCTTTCCAGTAGAGCCAGGAAATACTATATATATATTTATATACACGCACACACATAGAGATAATGGTTAAAATAGAATGCCTTATGATTTCATACTGATATTTTCAATTCAAATTCAGGGTCACAGATTTTTCTGAACCACTGGTATATTATATCTTACATGCTGAGCATCCTGGTTTTCAAGGACACAGGGAATGATAGAATTAGAACGATCTCACAATTACTCATTGTCTTTATCTTATATTACAAACACAACTATCTTAGAAAAATTATTCACTACCATCACAAATTGCATTCCTGAAAACAGTTATGTAATTTTTTTGTAATCGCTCTCCTGCTCATCATTTCTTTTAGAACTGTACTATGCCTACATGGAAAGAGCATGTAAGCTTAGTTATATATACATCCACAAAAGTCCTCTGTTGATGGCTGGTCATTTCGGTTGTCAGAAACTCCCTCAACTCTGCACAGATTCCACCAACAGGAAGATATGGTGGCTTCTGTTGTTCTGTCCTCATCCTATTGCACTTTGGGACTCGTGGTGCTATCTTGTCACTTTACGTTATTGCCAACACTGTCTACAGGGTTCTCATGTGGCTCTCGAGTGGCTCTGTTGATTCTATGCAGGGACTGAGGGGCATCTAAAATGTTCCACACGACAGTTGCCATCTTTCCAAAATTCTGTCCTAAATGTTTTTGATGCATTATTTCACTTAAGTTTCACAAGCCTAGAAATCAGTCTTTCTTTAAAAAAAGAAATCAGTTTTAATGCCTCCATTTTACAATAATAAAAACAGAAGTATCAAGAATGATAAATACTTGTCTAAGATCAAATAGCTAGTTGCTGATGGAAATTCATTTGAACTCAGGTCTATCTGACTCATGAGTCCATACTCTTTGCCCAATGCCACACAGCAATAATTTCATAGGTAGCATAAACATTTCCTTAATATCAGATAAACTAGAGCCTTGTGACTTCTAAATAAAATAAACTATCAAAGGAAAATTTCAATGCACTTCAAGTTGTAACAATCTTACCTTATACCAAAAAACACTGCATGTAGAGTCATACATGCACACCATTTTCTTTTAGTAATTTTGTATAATCACCAAAGAAATTTCGATTGGCTTATTTTTTAAAAACTCCTTCATGAATGTTCTATGTTACCAGTCAATGGACTGCTTTCAGCAAGTCTTTACTAAAGACTAAGAATACGCAACATCATTTGTGGACAGAGCACAAGACAAATGGTTGGAATTCCTAAGTTTCATTCTTGATTCTGTCATCAGCGTACTGTGTGGCCTCCTGAAAGCCCCTTCAGTCATATGATTATAGACTCCTTCAACACTGACATTAATTCACTCCTGCAAAGTTAGTCTCTGGTATCTAATGTCCTTCGACATCATCTTGAGAAAATAGTTGTAGCAAATACGATAAGAGGCACATAATGGCTTATGTATCGATGACATGAAGGAGGCATGCATAATAAGGAATGGAAAATAAATTCGAAGCAAGTAGGACAATAAGGGGATTGTTTCATGCTTTTCAAGAAGGAAAAAAGGCATTTTTATTTTCAAAAAGCCATTCATGGACAAGAGTTTCATCAATAAACTAATTTCTCTGATTGCATTGGTTGGAATCTGAGATGGATTTTTATACATGAGAAACTTCTGTGGAAAATAGCCTCTTTTCAGCTTCAAACCTGTGGCTTGGCAATAAAAGTGCCAAAGAAAACCCCAGGTTACTGAGGAGGAATCAATTTGAGACATACATATATTTGGATATTTTGCTTACCATGAGCTGGACACTGGATTACACGTTGAGGTGCTCAAAGTAAAACCGTAGGGACAGCAGAGAGTGGTGGGAATTCTCGGGCACTTTGGCTTCAAAGTCTTGAATTTTCATGCAGCTGCTCTGTGTATATGTAATGAGAATGAAAAGGTAAGTCCACGCTCTGAAATCTTTTCCTTCTCCCTCTCACTCTCAGAGACATATTCCTTGAAGTCTGTTTAGAAACAAATTTAGAATTATTGTGTAATGCTTTTATTACTAACATCTGTCTGCGCCAAGTTCTATAGATTATGGAAACAAATAAATCTCTCTGGTTCAGATTCTTTCAAAATGACTCAAAACCTTTATCACACTTGGGGATTTTCTATGTATTCACAGGGAGGAGACATGGAGAAGGAGACAGCCTTCTCAAGAGACACCTAAAGACAGGTGCAATGCTTTAGAGAAAGCAAAGGAGCCAGGAATCATTTGAACTGTGCCCTGTAACTCAGACGATCTGGTTACCTAGCCATCCTTAACTATCCTTCATTGTGAGCTGACATTTTAGAGGGAATTTCACCTAATAGAATGGAAGTTTCAAAGTGTTTTTATTTTAAATATGGGAGAGGGAAAAAAACAGTAATAGAATCACTTCACTTCATGAACAGGGCAAACCATGTTAATTCATTATAATCTGAGGCTAATTATGTGTGGATGACACTGAAGAGTAGTAATTATTTTAGATCCCAATCACAGTGTCTTGAAGCTATAAGACAAGCAGGGAGGAATATAACGTATACTAAGACTTCTAAATGATTCACTCACACAGTTTAGAGCCTCTATGAGGCCACTTTTCACGATCTGAAAGTATAGATGCTCTTGGGTTGAAGTGTGGTGGGGACGCATGGGGGGATAAGACATTCTCCTAACCCCTCCCCACCCCTCAAAATCTGTTCCATCCTTTTGCACCCTGGCATTTCTTCTGTTCATTTCACTCCTTAATCTCACTTTGAAAACACTTACATCTTAACCATTTAATGGTGGAAGTTTAACATTTTCAGGGCAATGTCACAAATAAATTCCAACTTCAGCCATGTAACTGCATTAAACCCAGAACCAACAAGTTATATGGAAGAGAACAAGCAGAACCCAAGAGTATAAGATCTAAGTGTTGATGCAAATGGGAGCTTGGGTAGAGTTCTGAACATGGAATCTGCTTCTAAAGCAGCTAAAACTGTAATGTGAAGTTCCCTGGAGCCACATAATCGACAGGATGAAAGATGATGAGGGTGATGATGATGAAAGAACACAAGAGAGGGAGAGTGAAATCATTTTTCCTAGATCTGTTCATTGTTTGTAAAATCTGGTGTCCTCCACTAAAATTCTGGTATAAAATATTTCTACAGTAGATAGACATCACTGTTTTTATTTGTAAAGTGGCCTTCTTTCCACTGGGACACTGCCCCTTATCCACAATGCTCTGTTATCGTGGGACTATCAGTTATAGAATGCAGTACACATGGAGTTGAGCACATGACCCAAGAGCGATCAATTATACGACATCTCATCTTTTTGGCCACAGTGATTGATCTAAGGGCTGCCACAAGACTTAGGCAGATAGAGCTCCTTTACAGATTTAATATATGAATACTAGGAAAGACAAGTTCCTCTTCTTTCTGGATAACAAGCTATACAGAACTACTTGTTGAAGCTAGCAGCAACCTTCTTCCATGTGAGAGGATGTGGACCATCTACTAGCAAAAAAGAAGAAAGCAAACATGCGAAAAGAATTTAGCTGTGCCAAAAGTTGGTGAGAGGGCCCTGACACCATCTTTGAGCCTCTGAATCCAGCACCTCCTGAAGCCAGCTCAACATTTAACTCCTCAGTTGCATGAGGCAATCAATTTCTTCTCCAATTACTTTAGGTTTTTTTAAGATGGCTAGTTTGAGATTGCCTTTTTTATATAAAACTAGAAGAGTTTTAACTAATAAGACATGGAAGGGCAAAACTATTTTTTTTTCCAATTGCATAGTTAAAAACCCCAAAGATAATAAAAATAATCAATGACAGTGGGTAAATTAATTTCGTATCTACTTGACTCATGTGACTATTTACCAATAACTGAAACATAAGTAGCAAATTTGCTTAATGAAACTATACGGACTGGAAAGTAATTCAACAATAACAAAGATATATATCACTAAAATATTTACATGTATTCATTCACCTGGAGTTTAGGTGACAGATTGCTAAACTTTTTCCTTAATAGGCCTGATAGCAAATATTTTTGGCTTTGCAGGTCACACAGCCTCTGTCACAACGAATCAAATCTGCCATTAGAGCATGAAAACAGCCATAGACAATATGTTAAAAAGTAGCATGGCTGTATTCCAATAAAACTTTATTTACAAATACAAGTGGTGAGCTAGATTTGGCCCAAGAGCTGTAGTTTGCCAACCTCTATTTACAAGATCGACTTTGGACTCTTCTCAATTCACTTCACCGTGATTTCCTGGAACAGCTACATTATACTAGGCAACATATTTGGCCCTAGAAAAGATTCAGAGCTGTGTATGGAAAAGTTCTGACCCTTAAGGAGTTTGCAACATCATAGGAAAAGGCGGCAAGTTTACCCCTAAATTATCACTCAAACCGAATATCAAGTGTTAAAAGATAAAACAAAATTATATGAAACCCCAGAGGTTATGATTAACTCTATTGAGAGCATTTTCCCCCCAATGGCCCATAAAGATATTATTTACTCAGAGCGACACTTAATCCCATGTTATTCTTTGTTGCTATGTGACAAGGAGAGAAAAACATAATAATCGCACCCCTTTTCTCTTTCCTTGTCCTGAAAGGTAGATCCTCTGTCCTGCTCAGCAAGAGAGAATTTTGTGTGTGCGTTGATCTGAAATTAATGGTGAAAATGCAGAATTAAAGATGAAGGTCAGTGGCTGGTGGCAATACAGCTCGACAAAAGAAAGGGCATGAAGATGCATAAGGAAAGTTTTCTTAGGTGGTAAACATTTTAGTCTGCTCTGTACACCCTGGAACTTCCCATTTCCTGTTCCAGATTTGGAACAAGACCATTGGGAGCAGATTATTAGTCTAAAAAACATCTCTATTGCTTCCGAATGTTTGGAGTCAGATTTCTGCTGCTTTTGAGTGAGAACATGTGACGGAGGGCATTTTGATGGGAGGGAGAAGGCCTAGATGAAATGGATGTGAAATATATAAATGACACTGGATGTTCAGAGTCAGAAGTGTCTTTGGAAGAACAAGCAGCGGGTCCTTTTTCAAACTGTTTTCTGCAGAATCCTCATGCTTAAGAGGCTCAGGTCATGAGCAAGTGGGTGAAGACAAAAGGAAGAGTTTCTGTAGGTTGGATTCTGGGACCCTAGCCCTCAGTTGTACCGGAGCTAATAGGTTTGTTTTAATCTGTCTTATGTACTAGGGTTTCAGGGAAGATAGTTGAAAAGAAAAGGGCTAAGGCTAGAAAAAGAAATGCTTCAACACTGTCAAGTTAAACCAGAGGTGTCACACAGGTTGAGTCAGAGCTGGGACTAGATCTCACAGTTAGTTCCCTTTTGACTACCCAGGATGGCTCTTTCATGTGTATTCTCAAATAAGAAGGTGAGCTGCCCGAAGACATAAAGGGAATTAAACTGGGTTCAAATGATCAGCTCTGGACTCACTTGTTATGTTTAATATTAGAATCCCTGTTATGGCAAAGTGCTCTTTCCTGCCTTTTTGCTTAGACCAAAGGGCTACACACATATTTAATGAATCAAATTGACAATGTCTGTGCCTCCTTATCTGATAAATTAAATGTCAAATTCCATCATCCTTTGGGATCCATCTCCTTGGAACTGGACATCACCTTTGCCTCTTGAATACTGCTTCTACCTTTTCAGCAAAAGGTCTCTGAAGGCTTTCCCTTTAAGAAGGGAACCAGATTGTCCTTCTTTACTGTAGTACTGAGTTTTGGGACAAATGGCTCCCAATCAATCTGGTTAGTCTCTGGGACCATATATAACTTTACTCTTTCACAGTATGGTTTGCTTTTCTCTCCTACCACATTTTCGTTCTGGCTTGTAGAATCAATTCAAGATTGATTCTTATCAATTTGTGTTTGTGTTTCTATTTGCTTCTGCATTTACTGTATAAAACTGTTCCATCTTACAGTGAACTCTGGACTACCTTGCATTGATCATTTCCACCTGAAAAATTCTCTCTGAATGTTTTTGGGTAACATTCTCTGACTCAGAGGAAGTGAAAGATGTCTACTCAATGAAATGATCTTGTTTATTTCTCTGGGCAGCTACTCTGATAACACATTATTCCCTGTTAGAGAGAAATAAAGCAAGATCCCTGACCTCATCAACAAAAATGCTGCAAGAGCCATTCAAGAAGAAGATGGGTAAGAGAAGAATGGCATTGGTAAAAAAAAAAAAAAAAGACTGGAAGTGGGACGAGACATTAGATTTGGCTGTCCACAAGTTCTTACCCCTAAGATACATACCAGAGATAAAGCCTTAATGTTCAGTTCTTACTTATGTATTTTATCTACTGTTTCATTTAACAGCTGTCTTCAGCTATGCTCACCAAGAACACTAATCCAAAATCCCTTGGTAATCTCTTTAGGGTTAATGAGCAATGGCCCCCACAACTATAACAGCAACAGCATCAACAGCCAATAATTTGAGAGGCTGACTGGGTTCCAGGCACTATTCTAAGCACTTTACGTTCAACATCTACTGAGGGTCAAAGGAAAAGTATCAGATCCAATCCAGCTCTCTTCAAGCTTGTCCTTTAGGCAAAGAACACAAAAAGGACAACACGGTAGTTCTACAACCTAAGATTCCATAGATCTTAGGAAAAACACAACCTATAGAAATTGAAGAGCACTGAGTTAGCCTCCAGGAAATTAACAAGCTTGAAGGAAAGTCTGCCACATTGAAGAACAGAACGGACAATGACGTACCCTTCCCTCTATTCTCTTTAAAGTATCAGGATTTTGATTAATCAACAAATTTATCAAGCATTTATTGCACTTTAAGTTTCCCATATTTTATAAAATTTTCAGAAAGCTCTGTGTGACGTGTTAACCACAAACCATTTTCTGAATTAAGGGCAGATTAGGAATGTCACAAATTAGATGACATGGACCTTTAAGCAAAAGAGTTAAGTATGCACACAACTTCTGATGACTTTCATAGATGATCTTTCTTATCCAAAAACAGGATAACATATTTTAAGAATAAAATGCTTTCACCAACAGTCATTTGCAGTTATAACATGAAAACATTCAGATTGTAGTAGGAAATAGGAAAGTTTTAAGATTTCACTGAAAGACAAATGACTTTAAATGTTTTTTTTTTTCTTTACATAAATATTTAGTTGCTGGCATAAAGGCTGAAGTATCAGAAGCCAGGGGGAAGGAAACTGTAACAGTTAGAAAGGTAACAATAGGCTCAAAATATAAAAAGGGCCAATTCAGCTGGTTTAAACAAAGAAAAGAAAGCACAAGAGCACACCAGTAAGTTCACCTATTATATAATTACAGGTTTTGTATACAAGTGCAGACAAGCAGACAGAATAAAAACCTCCTCTAGGAAATCCAAAATACTTGGCAGGTCTGGCCAGGTGGGATGTGATGCCGGTACCAACAACAAAAAGACACAGACTGCAACGAGGGTTTGGCCTAAGTCTGAATTTGGCTTCTCTCTGCTAAACAGCAGTTTGCTGCCGAACTCTGGGAAACAAAGGGAACATGGAAAGTGCTAGAGAATTAAGGCATAGAGATCAGGTAACGAAAAAAAGATGTTGTCAGTCACAGGCTTTGCCAGGCAATGCTTTTGCCTTCATTTATGAGAGCAACTCACTGGAAATCTTTCAAGAACTTCGGAAGACAGGCATTTCATAAACAAAGCTCTTCATCAGAAGGCAAAGGAGGAGACAGACAGAACTGTTTGTAGAACGTGAAGCTACGGTGACTATGTACAATCCACAGATGTGTTTTGGACTCAAAGCAGCTCTGGTTTGACTGAGGGTCATGGCAAGTGATGAATCCAGATTTTGGAAATTTATGGGCATTTATTTCCTTCCCTAGAATGCTCATCTTTCTGTCCAGTTGTTTTCCATACACTGCGTTTAGTTGTTATGTAGGGCACTCAAAAGGCAATCAATCCAGCATCTCTACATCTGGGTATATCCCCAAAGGATTGAAAGCAGGGACTGCCAGAAATATTTGTATACCCATGTTTGCAGCAATACTATTCGCAGTAGCCAAAAAGCAGAGGCAACCCAAGTGTCCCGTGATGGACGGATAGATAAGCACAACGGGGTTTACATACAACGGAATATTATTCAGCCTTAAGAAGGAAGGAAGTCCTGACACATGCTACAACGTGGACGAACCCCGAGGACATTATGCTAAGTGAAATAAGCCAGTCACCAAGGGACAAAGACTGTATGATTCCTCTCAAATGAGGTTCCTACAAGAGTCAAGTTCCCGGAGACAGAAGAGAAGTCGCCAGGGGCTGGGGAGAGGGAAGAGGGGAAAGTTAGTGTTTAACGGGTAGAGTTTCAGTGTTGTGAGACAAAAACGTCTGTGGATGGATGGTGGTGATGGTAACACAACAATGTGAATGTATTTAAGGCCACTGAACTATGTACTTTAAAATGCTTAAGATGCAAACTGTTACATTACGTGTCTTTTACTACAATTTTTAAACGTTCAAATATTTGGGGCATGGAGAAAAGAGGCCAATAAACGATGACAGCAGTGCCACTGAAGAAGATCCTAACACCAGCCAGAGTGCGGGACCAATTATCGACGGACTGCTCTCAAAGTGCAGCAGATGCTCTCACTGCATTACCCATAGGCCTTCACTGACCACTTTCTTCCATGTCGGTCAGAATTCCGGTTGCCAACAGCACTAGCACCTCTCGGCCTTCTGGGTTTAGCTGCCAGAGCCTACTTTTCCTGGGTAGGCAGCAAACCAGAAGCGCCCGGGAATGAAAGCTCCTTGGGAACAGACCTCAATCCATGACTGATGGGAACTGGTGTACAAATACCCCGGTTCCCTCACCCCACCTTGAATGGGTTGGATAATTGTGCGACAGGTGTTTTATACCATTTCTCAAATTTCCCCAGCAGAACTGCACTCCCATTTCCAAGAGAACTTGCTGAATAACATACCTTTATTGGCTTTCTCCCTTTACTTTCTGTTGATGGTGAATTCTAAATGTCAATGTGATTAGGCCACAGATATTTGGTCAAACATTCTAGACGTTTCTGTGAAAGTGTTGTTTAAATGAGTAACTTTTTAGTAGATCAGCAGATTGAGTCAAGATTACCCTCCACAATGGGAGTGGGCCTGAACCGATCAGTTGCAGCCTTTAATAGAAAAAGACTCCTCCCCCCTGCAGAGGGAATTCTGCCAGCAGACAGCCTTCAGACTTGAAATTCAACATCAGCTCTTCCCTGGGTCTCCTGTCTGCCAGCCTATCTCACAGATTTTGGATGTATAAGTCCACAGTTGTGTGACCCAGGTCCTTAAAATAAATCTCTGTCTTCCTGTCTCTGTCTACACACACGCGCACACACACGCGCACACGCACACACACACACACACACATTCTGTTAGTTCTGTTTCTCTGGCGAACCCTAACTAACATGCTTTTCCACTCCTGTACCAGTGTTTCCTGGGATCGATTTCCAACTCAACTATGTTTGTACTTAGTTAGTCAAGGGTTTGCTTGAACCCTTGACTTGGAGAAGTGGTTTCTGCCCCAGAACACTGTTGGTCATATATGAAGACATCTGTGGTTGTCATAACTGAGGGTGCACCCAGAGGCTGGGGACGCTTCTCAACATCCTACAACGCTCAGGGTAGCTCCCGAGAACAAAGACTTAGCCAGCCCCCAACGTCCACAGTGCCAAGGTTGAACAACCTTGACTTAGAGTTGGCTTCTGGGGACACCCAAACTAAGGCAGGGACTAAAACGAGAAAGGTGGATGTTGCTGAACTCGGAAGAAATACTAGATCAGGATTATTAAAAATCTGCACACCAAACACACAATCTTAACATTCTCGCAGATGAGAGGTCCAAGGCTATTAGAGGGCCAGGCTTAGAACGGCAACTGAGGGTGCCTCTTCCCTTTGCAATGGCTGTGTCACAAAACGGGAACAAAACCACTGGGATTGACCTCTGTGGTCAATCCTCACACACGGAAATCAGCACTCAAGAAAGGCCTAGCGATATGGCTGGTTGGTGGTGAACAGATTCTTCCTGGGTGTTTCTGTGCTACACTAATGTGCTAAGTGACTTGTGTCCTGGTCCCAGCCCCACCTAGCATGGAATTCAAACTCATATCTCAGCAAAAAGACCAATTATTTAACATTACTGAGCTTTGGGAACGTCCGCAAAAGGTCACCCTTGCCAAGGTTGCCCCCGTGAATTCCCTGGGCCTCACGTAATGGGTTTCTAGCTCTGTGAAAAACATGACTGGTTGTCATCTGCGTTCACTCAGTTTCCTTCACTGGAACTAAGTTCTTTCTTGGCCACATTAAGAACTGACCCTGTCAACACTTCCTTATGTTCTCCAGGAAGAACGGTCACTCCCTCTCAGCCTGCCTTGCCAGAAAATCTCTTTTCGGTGTTATCTGTCCAGTTCCTTGTTTTTCCTGGGAGATTCCCTTTTCTTCAGTCATCTGGACTGTTTGAGTTCTCTGGGAGTGTGACTTTAACAGGCCCGGTGAGGCGTTACAATATCTGTTCCTCTCTATCTGTGTGTTGTTCATTTTCAGACAATCCAATTGCAGAGCTTGCCTTGGCGTCTTTGATAATGGGGCTGGTTCCAGGGCAAAAAAAGTGGGGCTAGCAGTTGGTGAGAAAATAAGTGAGAATCAAAGAGAAGACTCCAAGAAAACGTTTCTGGCTGCTTCACTAATGTTTGGATTAATTTGATGGAGAGATATTCTTGGAGACTTTTGATTATTAATGTGCCTAATTCTACAGCTTCTATGTAGGTAGTGGGTTCTTCTATAGAGTGGGATCCCATGAAGATTCACAGGGCTGGGATCGATGTTAGTTCAGCCTCTTGTCCCAAGTAATATGTTGACCAGACGTCCGTGATTAAAGCTGCAATTGTACCACTGCCAAAGCCCGACTCTATTCTGGGGCTGTAATAATAGCTTCTGTACCACCTGAATCTATTCCAACGTGAGAATAGCACAGAAGAAGATCAGAACCTGGAGTTTTATAGATACAGTTTGAAAAACGATATGAGAGGGAAACGGTCAAACGTTACGTTTAGCTTTGAAAACTTTGAGCTGAGACCCTTGTGTACTGAAAACCAATTGGTTTGAATTCTAATTTTACCTCTGTTATGAATTACAGCCTTGGAAGGGTTATTTAATTCTACTGGACCTTAGTTTCCTCCACTGTCAAATAAGGGAGTGGGCAGGACTGGGTCCAAGAGCCTCCCGGCTCCTGCATCCTATGATATCTTAGCAAAGATGGGCAAATCAGATTTCACATCATAAATATTGTTTGCACAGAATTAGTTAGCCTATTCTCCAACCACTCAATCAATGGCAAAAACATTGCTGATAGAGAAAAATAACGGAAGAGATGATTTTGCACACATGGGGTTGATTTGGGATTGAATCAATGAATACCTTGTGAAAAAAAGGTTAGATAAACAGGTTTTATAAGCCAGTAAAATATACTAAAGTCTATGAAAAATGACTGGCATGACTGTACGTGGGAAGGGGAAAGCTTTTAGGGGAGGTATCCTCTGTCATCAGATGTTCCACCATTTACCATGCAGAACTGTCTACAATGACACAATTTGAGATCCAGAGAGCAGGGAGTAGTATATATGAATATAAACTGTTCTATGTTAAAAGGATAAATTGGTCATTGTCTTAATTAGGATGCTCCCCCAAGCAGACCCTAGGATAAGGATTATGGTGCAGGTCGTTTATTCAGGAGGTGATGCCAGGAAGCAGAAGAGGGGGAGTGGGAAAAGTGAGACACGGAAGAGAGAAAAGCCAAGAGGGAGCATGAGTAAGCAGGTTGGAAACTAGCGCTCAATCACACTGGTGCTATTCTGAGGAAATGTGTAAGAATGATATTCATAACTGACCCAGAAGGACAGGAAGCAATGGGCATTTATCCACTCATCCCCATTTCCTTTGGGCTGAAGGCTGTTCTACAGGGTAATCCTGGATTCTATCTATCTGCTGCCTTGTTCTGTTACCCTCTCACAGCTTCAGAGAAAGCAAAATGGAGGAAGCCTCAGCCCTATTGCTCGTGGGACACTGGGGAGTAGAGGGAACTGTCCGCCATAGCTGCCTTGAAATCAGCTGGGTCAACTAGACATGACAAGGTGCATCACAAGTGCCACATTTATTTTAATCAGATATAGTATATTTTCACATTTCAGCTAAGGGGAAAGAAGTGCATGTGCTAAAACATTTTTAAGCATATTGTAATAGTTAAGATGGGGACTTGAAAAAAATTACCTTTAATACCAAGTTAGAGACATCTTTCAAGGAAGTGGGCTTGGAGAAGAGGGGTGGAAGGTGCCCATGGGTGGATGGGGGTTCCTGTACTGAACACTGTGGCCAGCAGTTGAGTTCAATAGTCCAAGCTTCTGTATTCCTTATTATGTCATGACTATACCAGCACTGAGAGCCAGAAAAGCATGAGTCAGCACCAAACAGCTGATTGCTTACCTCTTCACCCCTTCCTTCTAGTCCATATATTTTTCCCTCTGGATTTGAAACACATGAAAAGAGGGAGAGACAGTAAAGGACTTTAGAAAGCCAAAAGTCCTATTCTTTGTACACCTTTATTTAGTATTGGGCAATCCTACCTGCTGAAGAATAAACTTAAGAAGCTTTGATCTGGAGTTTGATATTCCAACCTGCTAACCTCCAGAAGAGGACAGAGGGAAGATTTTATCCAGTTGACTATAAAAGGAATAGCTCATAACTTCATTGGCTAATTGAGGTCTTTTTGATTCAACCATCAGGGTTCCCCCTCAAGCTCAGATTAAAAAAGGGGGATTTATTTTAATGATACAACACAGATATGGAGAGATTCAAACAAAGCACATCCAGGCTTCACAAGGACTAGAATCAGAAACTGAAAGCTCAGCAATGAAATCTTTCTCCATTTATTAGGGGCTGTGGTTTTCTCTCGCTCTGTTTCTCTCCCTCCCTCCCTCCCTCTCTCCTTCTCTCTCTCTCTCTTTCTCTCTCTCTCACACACACACACACACACACACACACACACACACTTCTCTCCCATCCCCCACTTCCGCCCCCCAACTTCCTCTTTTTTTTAAAATTAATTAATTAATTTATTTTTGGCTGCGTTGGGTCTTCGTTGCTGTGCGTGGGCTTTCTCTATAGTTGCAGTGCGCGGGCTTCTCACTGCAGTGGCTTCCCTTGTTGCGGAGCACGGGCTCTAGGGTGCGGGCTTCAGTAGTTGTGGCTCGTGGGCTCTAGAGCGCAGGCTCAGTAGTTGTGGTGCACGGGCTTAGTTGCTCCGCAGCTAAGCGGCTCGAACCCGTGTCCCCTGCACTGGCAGGCGGTTTCTTAACCACTGCACCACGAGGGAAGTCACTCCTCTACTGACTCTTATTCTAGTGCCTCAAATAACCTTCACTCATAACCTTCCAGTTCTAGTAACCCTTTCCAATCAAGAATTTCCTGTTTCTCTAACACCAAGTTCCCAAGAGAAGAATCCATTGGAACCGCTCCAATTCACACTAGACCAGACAGGTCATAAATTGTTAGAAACTATACAGTTAGGCCAAGTTCCCATCTTTTGTTCAATCAGCTGTTGCAAGGGCCAGGGTCACAGAGACCACACACACTCAATAGGGCTGTGGGCAGGACTGGTCCCCACAGAAGAGGGCATGTGTAAGATAAGCAGTAAATCACATAGCTAGGGCTTCCAGAATAGCCTACTGGAAAGTGAAGGAATAAGTTACATAATTTTCTATACCACTGTAATTTATTGATTGATACACTTTAAAACAAATTTAACTAGTACTACTTTGAATTCACAATCCATCATTTACCTATGAGATCTAAGTAAGTAAAATAACCTTTTGGGGCCTCACTTCTATCTTCCACAAGTGGCAGAAATAATATTTATCACCAGATCAAGGGTTGGCAAACTGGGACCTGTGGGGCAATTCCTGCCAGCTGCCTGTTTTTGTAAATAAAGTTTTATTGGAACACAGTCATGCCCATTTGTTTATATATTATAAGGTAACAATGGCAGAGCTGAGTAGTTGGGACAGAGACCTTATGTCCCATACAGCCTAAAATACTTACTATCTGCTCTGGACTGAATTGTGTCCTTCCCAAATTCAAATATTGAAGCCCTAGCTCTCCCACAGGGTGGTATTTAGAGGTGGGACCTTTGGGAGGTAATTAGGGTTAGCCAAGGTGATGAGGGTGGGACTTTCATAATGAGATTAGTGCCCTTATAAGAAGAGATCTCCCTCTCCATGTGCAATCACCAAGGAAAAATCAGGTGAACAGACTGCAAGAAGGTGGCCGTATGCAAGCCAGAAAGAGAGCCCTCTTGATGATCCAAGTCATCTAAGCACCTTCATCTTGGGCTTCAGCCTCCAGAACGATGAGAAATAAATGTCTGTTGTTTAAGCCACCCTGTCTATGGTATTTTGTTATGGCAGCCCAAGCAGACACAACCTATCCTTTTACAGATAAAGTTTGCTGACCATGGCCTAGATTGTTGTGAAAATTAATTGTGATAGTGCCTCCCTAAGTACAGAGCCTAGTGAGCACACACTTTCTCAGTGTGTATTAGATTCCTTTTGCTGCACTCAGAACACATTCAGGGCTCTAAGACCACATACCTTTGTGGGGGAAAAAAGGAACCTTCAAGATCAAGGAAATGGCTTTTACGCATTTAATATACTCTTGAAATCTTCACAGGTTTTCAGTTAATCTGTTAAATGTAGCAGTGTGTTCATAACTTATTGTATATTTTAGCCATTTGCTTTTTTTTTTTTTTTCTGCGGTACGCGGGCCTCTCACTGTTGTGGCCTCTCCCGTTGCAGAGCACAGGCTCCGGACGCGCAGGCTCAGCGGCCATGGCTCACGGGCCCAGCCGCTCTGCGGCATGTGGGATCTTCCCGGACCGGGGCACGAACCCGTGTCCCCTGCATCGGCAGGCGGACTCTCAACCACTGCGCCACCAGGGAAGCCCTAGCCATTTGCTTTAATGCAAGTAATTGGGAGGTACCACATTAACACACAAAAGTAGTTAATGCCACGTACAAAAAAAAAAAAAAAGCATATTTAGTTCTTTATTATTTCTGCTAAATAATATAATGCACAAATCATAGAACTAAAGGCCTGAAAAGATGTGTGAAGGTGGATTCATTCATCCCTCAGCTTCTGGGTAGCATTTCACATCAATTATCCTACAAAAATCGTTGCATGTTAGTCATTAATATCATCAGATAATGAGATTCCACAGAATCCCTTGGTAATATGCACCAGGGCCTCACAATTCTCCTATTGGGGTATTTTCCTGAAATGGAGCCCAAATTCTTCCTGCTGCTAGGTCTTTTCCTACTGTTCTCAAAGGCCCTAGCTGCTCCACCTGAGTTTGTATGTGGCATAAATCACTGAAATGACTGCTTCTCTCCTTTCCTCCATGTGAAGGGGAACACCAGCTACGCCACCTTCACAATACCCTGGACCTTGAAGTCCACACTTCTGCAGCCAGGGCCACATCCAAGCCAGGGGAAGAAGAATAAAGCCACCTTTCAGGAGCCTCGAGAGGTGAGGCAGAGAGGCTTCCGGGACAAAGAACTTATTTTTCTTCTGTCTTGTACACAGGAGCCATTGCCTTTTTGCTAACTATAACGCAAGAAGGTCATCATTGTTATAGTATTATAAACAATACCACCTTCTACACTGAAAGCGAGTCATCTCTTTGGGATGTTCTGTGATATTTTCTTTTAACATTTGAAATGCATTCTCTTAAACGTATGCCCTTGATAGGGAGAGAAACTCCAGGATGTTCTGACAGTAAAATGCTTAAAATGTTGAGAAAAATTAACAGCTACAGGATGAGAGAGGGTGATTTAACAGTCCTATCAAAGAAGAAGTTTGTTTTCCCGAAAACACTTTCTGAGAGGATCGGGTTAACTACAAATATATTCAAATGGATTTCTATGAAAACACTGTAGCTAAAAGTAAAATAACGTAAGTGAAGGCATGATTAAAACAGTATTTCTGTTTTCCTCTATCCTCCCAGAAAACTGTTTTTTTTAAAAAAAAAAAAAAAAACAGGCATGAAAGCACACATTCATTATTTGAGATTCTTCTTCTCATTTTAATGATTAAATTAAAATACAGTGTTAGGGGGCTTACCTGCCATTCCTTTTGCCTCCCCTTTTCCTGTAATCACACCCTATCAGAACTTCACCACAGATAGGTTGTTTCTGTAGCTTAATTGCCATCAGTCATCAGACTTGGTGACAAGAGGAACTGCCCAACGAATTCACAGTTGAATATGCACCTCTATGTAAAGGCAGAAAAGGAAATAAAGGCTTCTACATAGCAAGAGAGCTGTTGAAGAGATCGACCAGCGACATAATTGGGTAAGACCGGTTCCCTCAAATCTGAGATATATCCATTTACCCCTATCATGAGAACTTTGAAATAGACAGTGGTGAAAGAAGCAAACCATTTGGAGCGTACTGACATGGAAACAAACCAGTAAAAATCTGAATGTTTCTGGGTAACTATGTCATATAAGCTAAGCAACATTCTGTCAATTTCTTTGCAGCTCTAAATAATTATAAGAGAGTTACTACATTCCTAGAAATATACATGAGTTGAAAACAAATATTTTTTGATGTTTTTAGGCCATACTTCACTCTTATTTAAGAACGTGGTGCTTGTAGGTTCAGCCACGGGATATTTCATACCAATGATAATGTTTAAATCACTAACCTAATGTACAGTTATCATCCAAAATGGGTCAGATAGTTTTTGTAACTGAGCCATAAGCTTATATTTACTGTCTCAAGGACCTGTGAAGAAATAGATGAAAACAGTTCCATTTGGATCCAGGTAGAACTTTGAAACTTTAAGGATCCTCTTTTAAAAATCTGTTTCCAATTTTAGAATACCCTCTGCATCTGTTCCATTTTCTTAAAGAAGATTCTAGGATGACTTTTTAGGTTGGATGGATTCAACTTTCAAATTTGATTAATGAAATACGTTATATGCGAAAGGCTACTGATTTTTAATTTAGTTCCCCATCACATACTCACCAGAACACTGTGAGAGGCACCTTTAATCATGCTAATTTCAGGCAGGTTCATAATGTCCTGGAGATTTGTATATTTCAAATTGAATTAATCATAACCTCCCCTCCGCCCAACCCCTTATCAAGCAGTCCCCTTTTCCTATTCCTTTCTTTTCTATTAATGGCACTGCCATCCTCCCAGCCACCCAGACTTAAAAGCTCACAATCATGATTGTCACATTTCTTTTGTTACCTAATATTTAACCAAATGACAAGCACCAGCAATGCTACCTTGATAACATTTCTTGCATCTACTCTTCCTCTTTACTGCTTTACCACACTAATTCATGGACCTACTCCCTTTATCTCAAACCAGCCAGTTTGTTCTGAAGCCCCAAAAGTTCTGGTAGCCCAAAGATTTTCTGTGGGTTTATTTTTTTTTTGGTTTGTTTGTTTTTAAATAATCTATTACCTGAACTTACATGAGGCTTTTATAGCCATCATTTATAATATTTAGTTTAAATTTATCTGGAAAAAAAGGGAGCTTCTCTACACCCCAGTGTTATCTAATATATGGTATATGCCTTGTAGCACCTTTCTAAAATCTGGAAAATTGTGAATCCAAAATACACCTGGCCTCAATGAATTCAAAGGAGAGAATGTGGATTTTAGCTATCATAATAACATCTTGAAGAAGACTCTACTTATGATTTTCCCTTTCTTTAATCCATTCTGTACATTTCTATCAAAGGAGGCTTCCTGAATATATTTACTCCAAAACTGTACTCTTTAGCAGATACTTCCACCTCGACATTTTGGCTTTCAGGCCCCTTGTGATCTGGTCTGCCTTTTCTACCTACAGAAGATGGTCCCTAAAGGACATGAGATTACATACTGATTAGCTTTGAGAAACAGAAGCTGTCCAAGTTCAGCATCATGCAAAATTCACTGTGTATACCTATAGGTTAGCTACTGACTGCATGAGTACACAATAAATACAAGAACGAATAACTGGCTGAGAAAAGAAAGACTGAATGAAAGCATGAACAAGTATTGATCTGAAAAGGTATGAATGGTAATGACAAATGACAGGTTTTAGTTCCTATGTCTATGTCGAACTTTGGCCAGGCTCTATTTAGAGTCAACTTTGGAATTCCTTAACTCAAGAGAGACAATGAAATTTGAGAGAAGACCTAGAGAAGAGGCAACTAAACAGTGAAGGTTTGCTATTAAGAAAATCTAAATAGGCTGAGTTGTTTTTTCTTTTTTTTGAGTGAAGAAGGAAACAAATGAAGGGAGTTGTATGACAGGCAGTTGCGGTGGCCTTCACTTATTAATTGCCTATGTGACTAACTATAGAAAGGGCACAGCATCAGAAGACACGGAGGACTTACAGTCTGACACACTCAGCAAGAATATGCAGGGGTAGTCAGGGCCCATGGCCGTCTGCCTCTCCCAACATGGATGCAAACTGGTTTAAACCCAGTCAGAGGGATTTGGTTTATTGAGATTTAGATCAATAGAATACAGAAAATAGAATATATTTGAGTAGTTAAGTAAAAAAGAACTTCATGAAATGGCTTAAAGACATTGAAACAAGTATGACAATTTTATTTTATTTAATTTATTTATTTTTTTTGCGGTACGCGGGCCTCTCACTGTTGTGGCCTCTCCCCTTGTGGAGCACAGGCTCCGGACGTGCGGGCTCAGCGGCCATGGCTCACGGGCCCAGCCGCTCCGCGGCATGTGGGATCTTCCCGGACCAGGGCACGAACCCATGTCCCCTGTATCGGCAGGCGGATTCTCAACCACTGCGCCACCAGGGAAGCCCTGACAATTTTATTTATATTTAGACCTCTAAAAGAAAAAGAGAGACACCTATCTTCTTGGAACAGTCTAAAATCATTCTAGTTTGGAATCAGGCAAGCCAACTCAAGAGCTTTTTACAGTCTTTTGTGATGGAGGATTCTGAAGAACTGTATTCAAAGGGCATTAGGAGGAAAAAAAAAAAAAACGGCAAGCAAGCAAGCTCCTGGTGACAGAAACAGAAGCAGGAGAGGGGTCTGTGATCCTTTTGACAATTCATAAGGAAAGCTTCATCTGTCATAACCTTAAGCGCAGTAGAATATCTACGAGTACTCCAATAACGGTGGCTTATATTTGAATCACCTAGTCAGCAGCTCTGGTAGTATCAATATGACATATATGAATGGACCTGCTCAACCTGCATTCCAATCATTCACTTCACTTCTAACCCAGGACTTTAATGACTGCCAAGCTTCTGCATTCATTGGCAGGCACTCATCTCTGTCATGCTCTTCTGACAGCTTGCTCAAACAAAAGGAATATGACTAAACTCCCCAAGCAGGACAGAGGGAGTTCTACTGCGGAAAAGCAAGCCAAATTTACAATTTAAAAAGTAAATTCCAGCCCTGTTCAATAAAACCTACAGCATACTGTAAGAATTACATTATTATTGCCATAATAATATATGGCCATTATTAGAATTACAGCAATAACGTATGCAACTGCTAATGGACTTATAATGTAGCATGCCACTGGGAAATAAAAACGAACTATATTTTTTCCCGTTACCAAACAAACGCTGCTAGAATCTATACAGTAATTTGAAACTGAGTAGTTAGAAGTAGAAGTTTATACCCATATTTGCGATGCATATATGGGCCTCTGTCACATAATTTTCCACTAAAGTTAAAGCAGAGGAAAACATTACGCACAGACTGTTTCTATACACCCAACCTGTTTTGATTATTTTGAGGGACTCAACTGGCTAAGTCCAGTTATCCAGTTAAAAAAAGGTGACCTCAATCAAAAAAAGTCAGAGAGGTCAAAACAATCATCAAGTCAGTCAAAAATTGAATTGTAATTTCCTTTTTTTTTGTTCCTTCCTGAAGAGATTGATTTGACTGGTCAAGTCAGTCAAAACAGTCAAACCAGTTTGTGTATATAGACATAACCACAGTATTTAGTCATATCTAGCTCAATGGAAAAAATAGTTGCAATACTTCACATTTATCAACTAAGTTGATACTCAATACAAGCTCTCTGAGGTGGGTGGGACAAAGGTTTCCATTCCTATTTTTAAACTGAAGAGTTTTAGACAAAGTGGCTAGAATGTGTTATCTATAACGGCATTACAGACCACCCCCAAAACATAGTGACTTCAAACAATGATTTATTATTTCTCACAATTCTGTGAGTTGAATGGACTGAGCTGGACAGTACATTGGCTCCATTTGGTATAGACTGAGGTCATTCATGAAGTTGCATTTAGCTGGGAGCTTGACTGGGTAATGGAATATCCAAGGTGACCTCTTCTCCACAAAGGTTTCTCTCCATATAGCTACTCATTATTTAGTAGTTTAATCTGAGCTTCTAACAAAGAGGTTGACTTCCAAGGGGAAACATTTCAACAGGACACCCCCAATGTACAAGCATTAACTGAGCCTCTGATCGCATCACACTTACTAATGTCCCACTGTCAAAGCAAGCCCAGAGACAAGGTGGGAAGAGACTCTGGAAGGGCATGAACACCAGAAAATGTGATTCCTCTGGGGTCACCCATGTAACGTTCTACCAAAACACGGCTGGTACGTTACAGAACAAAGATTGAAACTCAGGCCTCCTTCATGTGGTTTCTTCCCATCAGACTGACTCCCCAATGTCACATTTGACTTTTCCGTAGTAATATTACGAGTGATCATCCTTTTTGCAGGGGTTGTGTCTTTAAACTCGGGGTAGAGCTGACTTTAATATCCCATATCTTGAAGTTACCAGTTAAATTTACCTTCCAGTTTCAATTCCAGTCATTTTTATCTAAGAAGGAAATTTGAGACAAACATATCTTTGCTACTTTCCATATGCCTTCCTTTCCAACAACTTAAAACCTTATAAAGACCCAAGAATGATCTTACTGTCTATCAGCTTGCTGTATATAGGTCCAGCACTGGGAGGAAGAACTAGGATTATTAATTCCTATACTGAATAGTCGAGGAAACTGAGAATCAGAATGTGAGCTACTTGCTCAGGATCTCACGGCACGTGAGGAAGCCAGGCTTCCAAATCCAGAATGTTCTTGCTCTGGAAGAACTCATGGTCTCTTGGGAACATATTTGCATAAACCTTTGAACCCATCAACATGGAGCTTCTCTACTTGCTGAATGTTTAGAGCACAGACTGACGGTGCTATATCTGACAGCACTTGAGGAGTTCTATGTCTTACAACCCAGCACAAATGACACACCAAAGCAGCAGTTCTCCACCTTCTTGGTCTCAAAATCCCTTTAATTCCTAAAAATTATTAAGAACCCCGAAGGGCTTTTGTCATCCAATTGTTACTGTGTTAGAAATTGAGAATTTTCTTTAATCATGAGAACATGAAAGCATACACTCTGTCAGTTGTCAGAATGATGACGTCACATGTCATGTTGCCTTTGTACACTCCACTCTGAAGGGAATGGGAAGGAAACAAGCAAATTCTATCTTGTTTATTATTATGGGAATAGTTTTGACTCTGAAAGGGTCTCAGAGGCACTCACAGGCTCTCAAACCACATTTTATGAACTGCTGTTTCAAACAATTCTCTCCTTGAAAAATAATAAATAGTGCAATAATGAAGTTACTAAACATCTCTTTATTTTCACTCCTAAACTGACAAAAAATTAAAAGCTATCCTTAGAGAATAAAACTGAAGCAAGAGCACAAATCCAGAGAGGCAAGGGAAAATTGACCCTGGGGTACCTGTCCATCTTTTGTGACCAATAAATTTGACTTTGACAGATATGTTGGGTGGAGAAGTCAAAAGAACAGATTAGAATTGCCCCAAAGTGGTTAGTTCAATGGTGGCAATTCCAATGAGCTCTCAGCTTTATGCTAAGACCCCAAAGGGCTACCATATCTCAGCAAAAGGGTGAATAAAGGAAAAGACCTGCCCCCCTAGAAAGGAACACAAGGAAATTTTCTCTCAATATTGGTCTTGGAAGGAAAAAAATACCTTTGAAAATCTGTAACCACAGGCTTGCCCTTTTATGGGTTTTCAGCCCATTTTTATTATAAAGTTGTCCCAGGTCAGTGGTGCTTCCAGGCTGTTGGCAAGCACAGATCATTTTATAATCTGACAAGCACAGATTATTACATCTGGAGGAACACACTTTTAACCTGGGCTTCAAAAGAATTCCTACACACGTGTCACTAAAAAATAAGCTCACAATTTAAAACAAAAATCATAAAACACAAAGAAACAAATCACTGAGTTAGATGGGCAAAGACCACATATATAAAGAGTATAAAATAAGAATGTTTAATGTGCCTAAAAAAATAGAAGTTTAAAAATATGTCAAATGACCAGTCAAATCTGACAAGGAATAAAATAGGATTTCTAAATAAAATAATCAAATGACTTCGAGAAATTATAATATTGATATATGAAGTTAAATAGTAACAAGGGTTTAGATCAACTGGAATTCTCACATATTGCTGATAGGAGGGTAAATGGGTAAAACCACTTCGGAAAACCTTTTGGCAGCATTCACTGAAGTTGAATGACATACACTCCACAACAAATCGATTCTTCCAAGTATAAACTCAATAAAAATGCTCAACGTATTCTCACCCAAAGAACTATGCAGGAAACTGTATAGCAACTCTATTCATAATGGTTATAAATGTGTGTCTATTTATAAAAATTCACCTAGCTCTGCATTTAGGATTTGTGTATTTTTCTGAATGTATGTTGTGAATGAATAAAAATTTACACACATACACACACACACACACACACACACACACACACTGCTCACATAAGAAAAGTTCCCTAATGTCCAAAGAAAAGTATAACCCTGGTAAATCAGAGCAAATGCCACTCTTAAATGCATTTATTGCCCAAAATAGAAAAAAAAAGTCAACAAACTAACCAAGTAAACTAGATACCTTTATCTAGCTGGAGGAATCAGGCTCCCCAACTTCAGACTATACTACAAGGCTACAGTAATCAAGACAATATGGTACTGGCACAAAAACAGAAATATAGATCAAATGGTAGAGGATAGAAAGCCCAGAGATAAACCCACGCACCTATGGTCACGTAATCTATGACAAGGAGGCAAGAATATACAATGGAGAAAAGACAGCCTCTTTGATAAATGGTGCTGTGAAAACTGGACAGCTAAATGTAAAAGAATGAAATGAGAACACTACATAACACCAGACACAAAAATAAACTCAAAACGGATTAAAGACCTAAATGTAAGACCAGACACTGTAAAACTCTTAGAGGAAAACATAGGAAAAACATTCTTTGACATAAATCACAGCAAGATCTTTTATGACCCACCTCCTAGAGTAATGAAAATAAAAACAAAAATAAGCAAATGGGACCTAATGAAACTTAAAAGCTTTTGCACAGCAAAGGAAACCATAAACAAGACGAAAAGACAACCCACAGAATCGGAGAAAATATTTGCAAATGAAGCAACAGACAATGATTAATCTCCAAAATATACAAACAGCTCATGCAGCTCAATATCACAAAAACAAAACAACCCAATCCAAAAATGGGTGGAGGACTTAAATAGACATTTTGCCAAAGAAGACATACAGATGGCCAAGAGGCACATGAAAAGATGCTCAACATCACTAATCATCAGAGAAATGCAAATCAAAACTACAATGAGGTATCTATCACCTCACACCAGTGAGAATGGCCATCATCAAAAAATCTACAAACAATAAATGCTGGAGAGGGTGCGGAGAAAAGGGACCCCCTTGCACTGTTGGTGGGAATGTAAACTCATACAGTCACTGAGGAGAACAGTATGGAGGTTCCCTAAAAAAACTAAAAGTAGAATTACCATATGATCCAGCAATCCCACTACTGGGCATATACCCGGAGAAAACCATAATTCAAAAAGACACATGTACCCCAATGTTCATTGCAGCACTATTTACAATAGTCAGGACATGAAAGCAACCTAAATGTCCATCGACAGATGAATGGATAAAGAAGATGTGGTACATATATATAATGGAATATTACTTAGCCATAAAAAGAAATGAATTAGGTCATTTGTAGAGATGTGCATGGACCTAGAGTCTGTCATACAGAGTAAAGTAAGTCAGAAAGAGAAAAACAAGTATCGTATATTAACACATATATGTGGAATCTAGAAAAATGGTACAGATGAACCTATTTGCAGGGCAGGAATAGAAACGCAGACATAGAAAGCAGATGTGTGGACACAGAGGGGGAAGGGGAGGGTGGGATGAACTGGGAGATTAGGTTTGACGTAAATACACTACCATGTGTAAAATAGCTCGTAGGAACCTGCTGTATAGCACAGGGAGCTCAGCTCGGTGCTCTATGACTTAGAGGGGTGGGATTGGGGGTGGGGGGTGGGAGGGAGGGCCAAGAGGGAGGAGATATATGTATACATATAGCTGATTCACTTCAGTGAAACTAACACAACATTGTAAAACAACTGTACTCTAATTAAAAAGAAACAATAAACTAGATATCTTTAAAAAATTAATTAATCAGAAGTTCCATCTAAAGAAATGAAAGATATGGTCCAAAGAGACAAAGAGATGGAAGTTATGAAGAAAGTTATGAGATATGTATATCTCATAACATACACACACACACATACACACACACACACGAAATGCCAAAAGGGGTTAATGGAGAACATGAGGGACAATATTTGAAGTTAGGCTAAGAATTTCCCAGAAGTGATGCAAGACCTGAACCTCAGAATCTGGAAGAAAATACTTTCCAAGGTTGCTCTATATAAGGAAATTCATACCAAAATGCATCATTGAAAAATTGCAGAACAGCAAAGATAAAAGTGAGATTCTAAAGGCAGCAAGAAGAGAAAGGGTTTTATGGGGGAAAAAAAAATTACTTTTTAGGCTAGCAGCAACAATGGAAGCCAGAAGATCACAGAATGATGATTTCCAAAGAGAAAATCATTGTCAATCTAAAAATAGTTTAATTTGGGAGAGAATTATGGAGAATTAAAACATGTAAGTATTTTGTGTTGTCTAAAAAGATACAA
This sequence comes from Tursiops truncatus, assembly GCF_011762595.2. Taxonomy (NCBI): domain Eukaryota; kingdom Metazoa; phylum Chordata; class Mammalia; order Artiodactyla; family Delphinidae; genus Tursiops; species Tursiops truncatus. Next base: position 82,984,578 of record NC_047043.1, on the reverse strand, counting down.
CATCACGGTACTGTTCTTTTCACCATGATCTGCTGCAAAAAAAGAGCGTGGCATACTCTTTGGTTGTTTGTGAGATTTAAACATGTAGTTAATAAAATTACTCTGTTAATGAAATGTGCTTGGTCACCTACAAAGGCCTAAATAGACGTGATCAGTCTAATCTAAAAGTTCTTTCACTTTCCCGGGTCCCAGCATTAGGCTGAATGTAGATGCTCAGGAAATACACAAACAGAGGGATGGATAAATGGATATTTATTGATAGATGGTTGGATAGATGGGGAGAGAGAGAGAGCCAGAGAGATCCAGAGAGACACACAGACAGACAGACAGACAGATATTTTGTGGACTAATCTGATCACCTGTATCTGGCCCTGACATTGAATACCTCTTTGGCAGAGTCTGATAGAATATAGAGTCCCAAATGCTAATTTTCTGAATTTTCAGCTCCCGGATCTGATTCGTGTTTCTTGGCCTAAAGGAAATGCAGGGAAACAGCTTTATGTGTCCATAATGGAGAGCATTTGTCTCCGTGAACACTCTTTGGGCGCCACTGTTATGTTTTGCAGTGAAATCAGCTGATGAAAGATCTCTGCCAGGGTGGAGGTCAAGGTCTTTCTCTGAGTGAAATGTGACATCAAATGTTGGGCCAGTTGTGAATATCTTTCTCCACAGTCCAGAACTTATTTATCTTCTCTGGACATGGACCAAAAAAAAATTGTACGGGGCACTTTAAAAAGTGTGTCACCGTTTCCTGAGAGAAATGAGCTCCTCTCTAGGATCTGACTGAAAATCATGGGCAATTGAAAGTCTGGTTTATCCCTGTGGACTATTAGTCACCCTATAAAAGTTAATTTAAAACAAATTAATCCATAAATCTCTACATTGTCTGCAAATACTTACCACTATAAAAAACCTAATTTAAACCCTTTCCCCTCTATTCTAAATTAGGGTTGCACTGCATTTTAGAAAATGTCTTCCTGACTGGGAATAAATTACTTGTTATTTCCTCTCTTACTGATGACAGTGGAAGTTCTAAGGGTAGTATTAGGTCCAATATCACAATCTCTTAGCTCTCAAAGAGAGGGAGAAAGGACACACAGTATTTTACAGAAGCCTTAATACATAAACATTATGTATTGGAGAAGTTTAATTTTAAATGCAGCTCCTCGGGCCATTCTTCCTGAAAGTCACTGAAGAGGGTTTCCTAGTTAACACTTAAGTCAAACTTAGAATGTGGAAGAAAATGAAATCAGAGAGGTAGATCTTTGATAGAGACAGAATTTTTACTTTTATCAGGATCATTCATACTGGAGTCTCAAACAAGAATAAACGAGTGGCCTTCACTTAATGAAAAGGCTAAGAATGGCAACTTGAACCATTAACTGCCTCAGATTTCTGCTGAAAACCAAAATGCAAACTTTATTTACTCTAGAGAAGCGCTTTAAGGTATTTGTGGAGCATAGTCAACGACCAGTTTAAAAAAGGTGTTTTTTTGTCTTTTCTAGGTTGATGACGGTGTAACCAGAAACAGTCATTTAAACACAAATTTATAATCCCCCCTATCTTGAGGAGCAGGCTATTGAAAAGGGAGCACTGCTACCTCTGGTAGTTGGGAACTTTGAGAAATGCAATTTTTGCATAGAAGAATCCTGTTCCGTATGGTAAGTGATTTCTACCCCAAATATTTTAAAACATGGCAACCTTCCAAGTCAGAGGAAGACTCAGGTGGTGAAAAAATCAATTAAATCCAAATGTCCCCAATTCCATTGTCTACAGCCAATGAAGATAAATAAGAGAGAATTTAGCACATTGAGACATTTCAGGGAAAGGTGTTCCGGGGCTGTCATTCCATAATCTAAAAAAAGGCACTTATCCAGCTGCTAATTATAAAGGTACTCCACACCACTGTACTGGCATTAAATGGCACTGTTCCATTAACTGTAATTATTCCATTTGTAATAAATAAGCATTAACCATTTTCAAATGTACACTCACAAATCATCTTTTTTTTTTTTTTTTTTTTTTTCGGTACACGGGCCTCTCACCGCCGTGGCCTCTTCCGTTGCGGAGCACAGGCTCCGGACGTGCAGGCTCAGCGGCCATGGCTCACGGGCCCAGCTGCTCCACGGCATGTAGGATCTTCCCGGACCGGGGCACAAACCCGTGTCGCCTGCATCGGCACGCGGACTCTCAACCACTGCGCCACCAGGGAAGCCCCACAAATCATTTTTAAAGGATGAGCTCCATGCATTTAAAATCATACATTTCAAAACAGCCTAGGCGACCAATCTATGTGAAGGCCTAAAATTCAAACTGGAAGAGCATTCAAAAAATTAAAATATGTTCAGTAACAGACATTATTATAGCCTGCAAGACCTTAAAAAGAGAGACAGAGAGAAACCAAGTTAAGGAGAGAAATATTTAGATGTTCAACTAGGTGGATGTATTAATTCTTTAAAAGGCCAGAATTTCTTTAGAGAACTCAGCATCTGGAACCCGGAAGTGATTTGTATGAAAATAGACTTTCATGTTTGGAGGCCAGATGTATTCACATAACTACACAACTGTCTTTGACCTCTGGATAAGTGGGATGCAAGCTACCATTTGTAAATGCAGAGATACGGATGGCAAGGTTTGGATGTGGAGGAAAGAAGTGGTTAGAACAGGCTAAGACCTTCCCCACAACTGCTATTCGGAGATCGCTTTAAGAAAAGCAAGATTTACTGCATTCACCAATCCTTAGAAGTTTACCCACCTTACCTAAACTTATAACAAAACAATTAATTAGCAATACTATAAACAGTCATGGAACCACACAGGCATGATGTGTGCACCTTTTCTTATGTATGCCGTACTGCAATGAAATTTACAAAGCAAAGCAAAAAATGAATGAATAAATTAAGTTTCTGTAAAAAATATTGGTGTATCTCTATGTGGGTAAAAAAAAAAAGGCTAATGTTGATGTAAAAGATGAACCCCAACAATAACTTTTCAAAGCAAATAAAAAATAATTGCTTACTTTGTGAACTTGGAGACTCAAAGTTCTGTTTGCTACCAGTCTTGAATGGAAAGGGGGTGCCTACACATTGGTGCAAGAGTTCTCAAATTTGTTCTGGGCATGGACTCCCTGAAAGTCTCAGTCCTTTCGATCACAGAGTAGAAACTATTCTTACATCTCAACTGATTTTACGAACATCAAATAATTTTACTAGAAGAAAATACACCTTGTTATATATACATAATATAAATTGCCAATCATGAAAAAAAACCTATCAACAACCATAAAAACACACAGGATTAATCTGTTTGCTCTTGCAAGTGATTGCTTAGTACTGCTGCTGTCCAATAAAGCACTAACGTAGCTATTTAAATTTAAATTAACTAAAATTAAACAAAATTAAAAATGCAGTTCCCCAGTTGCACTAGCCACATTTCGAGCTCTCAATAGACACACAGAGCTAGCGGCTACAATTGTGGACACAGAACGTTTGCATCACTAAAGAAAGTTCTACTGGACAGTACTTTCTAGAAGTACTTCCTAAAAGTCAGCTAGGAGAAGGACAGACCCAGACAGTTCACAGTTTTCTAACTAACCAAAGAAGCTGGTGAGTTGCCTTTATTCCTTAGGCTTTCTGCAACAAATACGCTTCTCAAATTTTAATTTTGTGGTCGGTACAGGCTCTAAAGTTAAAGTTTATATTCCTGAGAAATTAAATCAAAACTTCAAATCTGAAGTTGAAGGTCTTAGGGGCCCTTATGCACATTTTCTGTAAACATTGGGAAGAAGACCTGTGATTTTCTGATGACAAGAAACAGAACCTGTATAAATTTAAACTTAAACAGATTCTTTATCCCTCTTGCCTGGTGCTGTCGGTTCATTGTTCATTTTGCTTCTGCCCTCACCTAAATGTAAATATTTTCTGAACGCTTCTTCCCTACCTTTGCTATAAGGTTAATAGCTAGTATAGTACCTTGAATTTTCAAACACAGGACAACAAGATCGCTTTATTTTAAGTATTCTCATCAATTCAATTCAAAGGACTGGTGGCTTAAAGTTTTCTTTCCAACTATAAACAGTTTTTGTCTTTGTTCGCTTAAAGTACTTTGTAACAATTTAGCCCCCTGAGACAGTCCTAAGACTCAGGATAGAATTTTTAACAGGAGCTGTTGACCTGGTTTTCCGCAATATGGTACCCAAATCTTGACTCATAGCTAAGTAGGGGCCACCCTGTCAAATATATACTATATATAAATATATTAATACATATACATTATATATTATAGCATATATATAATGTACATATACATATCTAGATCTCATATACTATAAAATGATACTTCAAGAAATGTGTTTCCTTCCAAGTTTTTAGCTGAACCCACAACCATTCAGGAAATTGGCATAGAGTTTACTCCTCCAATTTATGGACTTTGAGGACTAAGTTATGCGCAGTGACTTTGACTGAGGTCTGTTTTACAGTCGCAGGAACTTGGGAAAGGCACCCAGCATTATCTAGGAAAATTGTCACTGGCTGGTCTGGTCTAGTTGCCTCTGTATGGACCAAGCTGTGCTGGGGCCATGTAGTCCTTTGGTCTGTCCTGGAAAGTCCTGTTCTCACCTCAAGGTCTTCGTTAGAAGGTTCTACCCCTTCTTATAAACTTGTGCCAAATACAATATTTCTGTTCTGAGTATTTAATTGGCTGATTTCTTCAGGCGGCTTTGTTTCCTTAAATTAAAAAAAAAATTGCCTCTTTCGATGGCTGTAGCTCTCTGTCTCTCTTATTCTTTCTTAAAATGTGATTTTATCTGATCCTTCGCAGTTAAACCAGAATCCCTAGGGGTAGAGGCCAGGCAAAAGCATTTTGGAAAAGTTCCCTGGGCAAGTCTAAGTCACATTCATAGGTGAGAAACTGTTCCAATCGGAGCGTCATTCATTTCACTCCCAAGTAAGTGGCTGCACATTCTGGTCCCGTCACTCATTTAGGATGTGATTTGGGCCAAGACAGTACTCAACCTTCCTGTGACTTACTGTCCTCATCTGTAAAATGGGAATGACAATAGTCTCCTGCAATTGTCAAGACACTTAAATAGATAAAGCTTGCATTCTCTCCAAGGAAATCTTATTTTTTTCTCAACCACCTGTGTTCTTTGTAATAGGAAGGCACTTTCCAAACTTATTTTGAGTAACAGGCATGTTCCTACTTGGAGGTCAACATGGAAGTAGGTTCCTGATTGGGGAAGGCCATTAAATGGCCCCATTCTTGTGCTACTCCCACTTGGAGAAACTCTACTCTATGCAGTTACTGTGCATTTCTCTATGCCCAGTCTTGCATTGGTTGCAAACTCAGTTCATTTTATAAATTCCTTATTAGCATTCAGGGAGGTTCCAGTCATTTAAGAAAACCACGGGAGAGAAAAGGTTTCACTTGAGACAATTGGATCCATTTGCTTAATTTGATTTGGTGAACTGCGAAAAGATGATTATTCCATTTTAGTGTCAGAGTACCTTCCTTCAGCCAAGGAGCCTGGTCTGAGTACCACTGAGGCAGTCAACATTTTCTGAGCCACTTACTAACTATAGGATAACAGAGGTATAGCATACGTAACAGAGGTAATACATAGTTCATGTTGGGGTCTTTAACATGCCTTGCAAATAGAAGACATTCAGTAAATACATAGGGAACTGCAATTGAGAGAAACAAGCAGGTTTTTTTATTTCAAATAATAGTCAAATTCTTGCTTTTTAAAACACTGGAATATATTAATTGTTTTCACCTTCCAATTATGATGTGCTTGAAATATTCTGGCTTCATTGTGTGTTACTTACGCCCAAACCAACGCATAAAGAGGATGACCTAAAGAGAGGACCAACACAAAGGCTGCAGTTTTCCGTGAGTAATCCACAAGTGTTGTCCAATATTTCAAGCATTTATAAAGTAAAATCTGAGTGCGGTGGCAGAGCCACTGATAAGACAGCCTTGACAGATAGATCAGTTTGATTCCTGACAGTGTGAGGGGGGTCTGCTCATTTTTAGCATCATTATATGTAGCTCTGCAGGAGAAAAATGAGAATTACCCGGAATGTTTTCCCCAGCAGGTCCAGCCACAATCTCGCCAAATGACCATGAGCTGTGACTATCAACACAGGTTGAGTGTTTGTTTGAGGAATCATGAGATGAAGAAGAGATCTTCTATTTCAAAAACACTCTAGGAGCCAATTCTGGAACCATCAAAAGTTAAAAAAAAAAAAAAACTTCCCAAATCCTAGAAATATAATGGCCTCGACTCATTTTCCAAATAAAGTCAGAAGGGATGAGCCTTGGAAAATCGTGAAAGGCACAACATGTGTCCTCTTCACCTCTAACCTTTCTCTGCTCCCTCCCCCCACCTCTCAAAGACAATCCTCCTGGTGCCAGGAGCCTCTGATTTCTTGTCAATCATGTGTCAAGGCTCAGTGACTGGCACTCTCTGAATGAAACCTGTCACACTCAGGTGTTACCTTGAGCTCTCATTTGCATTTAAACCCCCCCCCCCTTTTTTTTTTCTGCGGAGTTGCCAGCATTGTTTTTCCTGAAAAGATTTTCAAACAGAACACAAGAGAGATCTGGTATGGGGGCTAGGGTTTACGATCACCCCGTGTCTATTTTCTCAGGTGTGAAAGAAAAGCTCAGAATACCTTTTATGTTTCATTTTGGGGAAAACCAGAGAAATCGAAGGATGGGAGGATGAAAGAAGGAAATGAAGGTAGGAAGGATGGAAAGAAGAAAGGGAAGGAGGAAGGGAAGGAGGGAGACATTTGGGTTTGTATTCCTGAATTGAAGATTTCCTGTCTGATGTCCCTTTAAGGGTGATCTTGGGAGTCACATAGGGTAGGGGAATGGGTTCTCTTGGCAAAGATTCCTCTAGAGCCTAAAGTCTCTCTGCCTTCCCCCTCAATACAAGTGACTAGAGATCTGAAAACTCTCCTGATTCCCACAATTTCAACACAATCAATCTGATTCCATTCCTTTGGCCCATGAGATGGACATATATGCATTTTGTTCTGTAACATTTTTGGTGCTTTCTTACACATATATACTTCAATGACTTAAAATAATCCTTGCATATGATTTTATTGTTCCAACCTCTGTTTCTAACAAAATAAGCAGTTTGAATCCCTTCCTAGCAACTTGGGTATCATCACAGAGCATGCTGTCATCAATTCCTTCAAGCTCATCCACTCAGCTGAGCGCTAGACAGGAAACTAACTTGAGACCAGGCAGGACCAGACCGAAATCGCACATGGGAAGGTAGGCTCTCACATATAATTCTCTAAAGGTGGATTATGAAGTGTCTGACCAGCCTTGCCTGTTTAGCAGGAGAGATTGATTAGCAATGTCTGCCTCGGACCCAGGACGACTACAGGACACTTGCTTACCTCCTCTTGTCTAAGCTTCTTTAAATAGTCGTGACACTGTCCAATAAGTGCCCAGGCACTCTAGTCACATCTCACTCTCTCTCCCACTCACTTTGTTAAATCTTACTTGATCGAGTTTGTCTGTTGTTCGTTAAGCGGCTGAGTTAACAGAGATGACATGCGAATGCTCTCAGCACAGCATCCCAAGACGTCAGCTTCCCAGAGACAACTAATTTTGTAAATGTGATCTAGCCTTTGGATAGCTCAAGAGGTCATGGAAAGTCCAAAGTAGTTCTTACGGAACTGCAAGCGATCTCACACTTGTAGCTCTGTGATGGCATGCAAATCGCAAATGTTTTGTATCAAGATGATACTAATGATGATGATGAGGACGGCTAAATACTTAGCTTTAAACAACAGACTCACATAGCAAGTCAGCCAAGAAGGGCTGAGGGAACAGCGATTGCCAGCTCCCACCTCACTCTCACACCAGCGTGGAGTGGCAGGTGGGGAGACTGGCACTACTGAAATTAATTCCCCCACGCCTTTTGGGGGAGTTGTCACCAATCTCGTAAAGTTGAAGTCATCTAAGCGAGACGTTCTTACTGTGAATGTGTACTGTTTTCCCAGCCACATCCATACCGGGAGAGCAACCCTGGCATGTTCTTTTAAGAGACAAGAATGGGACGCCATTGAGACGTCCTAGTGGCCTTGAGTCCCCCAGCACATCCCCGTCCTGGGTAGTTTTCCTAAAAATGCACTTTGCTAATTAGAAAGGGAGAAGTCTGCGTGTAGTAGAGAATACCTTAGTCAACAGAGGAGATAAAACCCAAGATTTGACCATAAAAAAGAATGAAATAATGCCACTGGCAGCAACATGGATGGATGGACCCAGAGATTAACATACAAAGTGAAGTCAGAAAGAGAAAGACAAATACCATATGATATCCCTTATATGTGGAATCTAGAAAAATGATACAAATGAACTTATCTACAAAACAGAAACACAGAAATAGAAAACAAACTTATGGTTACCAAAGGGGAAAGGGGCGGGGGGAGGGATAAACAGATACAAACTACTATATATAAAATAGATAAACAACAAGGACTGACTGTATAGCACAGGGAACTATATTCAATATCTTATAATAACCTATTTTGGAAAAGAATCTGAAAAAGAATAGATATGTACATATAACTGAATCACTTTGCTGTATACCTGAAATATTGTAAATCAACTATACTTCAATAAAAAAAAAAAAAAACCCACAAGCTTTGAAGTAAGACAGGTATGAGGTAGAATCCCAGCTCCACTACTTATCAGCTATGGCATTATGTGGCTGTTTAACTTCCCTGAGTTCTTTCTTCATCTGTAAAATGGGTATATAGTACCTACCTCATAGATAATAATACAAGGACGCATGGTATAGTAGACGTAAAGTGCTTTTTCTTTTTGCACATGGATTCCAAAAATGAGTGCACTCCAGTCATTTCAATGAGAGAAGCTGTTTTGGTATAAGAATAAAATTGGGCTATGGGGATGGTTGTGACGGGGAAAAAACAAGGCCATCAAGAGGAGAGGCATCCATAATTCACTCCACCCAGTATTTGTCAGGCAGGAATCTATCTCAGTATTTCTAGATTTTCTAATTTTTCAAGGCAATTTTTTTCCCAAGGGACAGAAAAACATACACTTTCATATGAAATTTCTCAGTAACACATATTTTAGAAACACTACCAGATCACCTGCCTAGGCTAGAGAGAACCTGTTCTAGAATATGATTTGGACCTCGTCTGTCTCTTTCCACCTCTAGCCTAAAAATCATAAACAATCAATATATAAGTCATTATTATTATCATTAGTCTTGCCACTAGTAGAAAAACAGCCCAAATTGGAAATCTCTTAACATTTGCACAACAACTGTCTGGTCATACAGTGACGTTCATGTTGGAATCCTTGAAATTAACTGATGGCCCAAGGTCCTCTCTGTTCAGAGCTAACTATGAATTTATCAGTTAGTACCTTCAGTCAATAAGCTCCATGTTATCTAAACTTAAAGAAATGTGCCAAGCCCAAGTGGAAATTCAGTATCATCCCATGAACATAATAACAAAATGCAACGCACATGCCAGCGTATCAAGAATGCATTCTACTTGGAAAGCAGGAGAAAAAATGAAAAGTGCCTGTTTCTATGTATAAAGCCTACCCTATAAGTGCTAACCGCAGTTTTACATTATAATAGTACATAAGCAAAGTGCTTATGATATATTTATAAACATCCACATAGAGAGGGATTTGGGGAAAAAGAAGCAGTTGTGTTTAGTCAGGATGAATTTTCATCCCATGAGAAGCTGAAGAGGCTTGTTAAGTGCTGAGAGGTACATTTAGAATTTATTTTGTCAAAGCTCTTCCCTTCTTTAGCTGTGTGACAAGAGGTCAAGTGACTCAATCTCTCTGAGTCTCATCTGTTAAATGGGAAGAAATATTACGTTCTACCTCAGAGGCTGACTCTGAAGAATAAAACAATTTAATGTAAAGATGCTTAGTACAATGACCAGAACATAGTAAATGCTGACAAGAGTAGCTGTTAGGATGAAATGACTAAAGTTAAACTAGAGAAATTGGTATATAGATAGCTTGGCTTTTTTAAAGGGCTAACATTTTTTATCACGGTATCTATCTGGGAGCAAATTACAAAAATAAAGACTTCTGGCGTTTTCTAATATTAACATCTATAAGGTAAGACTTAAATGCCTTTATCCAGGACGAATTGTTGGAGCAGAGATATTCTCGTGCAACATTTTCGTGTTATGAACAAGGAGCTTTTGCCTGGTAAACTCATGGGGTGAAATCTCATCCCTTGATCGTCATAGTGTGACAAAGAGCTATTGATTGAGAGCATATTGTCATTTAAATTACAATTAGGGATGGGTGAAAGGTGGTTATTCAACAATTCAAACCATTCTTTTAATACTGTCAAGGACGACTTAACCTTCACCCAAACACACTTCTAAAACTTCTGAGTTTCAATATGTCTGCAATCAATGTGCTTTTCTTCAAGGATGAGAATCATGTCATTACTCTCAAACGCTGAAATTCGGTAGTTTTGAATCTGGTGGTAAAAATCTTTCAGAAGGCTTTGCTCTCAGTCACAAAACACTTGTGTCTCGACACAAATCCAGTACTACATTTGCACCTTAATATGAAATTAAATCATTCAGCACATTTTCCTAGAGTAGCAAGTTAGAAAAGCATATGCATTTTCAAAAATCAAGTGCTGTGTGGGTGATGTATGTTTTAATTTAGAGTAGTTTAAATAAAAAACCATCCTTCTGAAGGCACAAATGGCTATGAACCTCATGTCTTTTATTACTGGCCAAACAATGTTCAATTCTCAAGGCATTAGGCGGTACGTATGTTAAACGAGACAATGGATAGAATGGAAAGGGTGAGTATGTGTGTGTCCGAGTATTTATGCTATATTACAACTTCCTTGCATTTTGCAATACGAATACACTTCTTACATAATTTGCTTTGATACTTCAAACACACAGACAGACAGACACACACACACGGAGAAACAGATGCACACACAGACACATACACAGACACACACACAAACACGCTATGCCTGCACTGGCAGGATGCTGGACTCCATCTCACTATCTTGCCCCAGCCAAGTTCCCTGCAGCTTTCACAGGCATGCGGATAGCATGAAGACTGCAGCTTTGAGCTCCTACACTGGAGTACATTTAGAATTTATTGTGTCAAAGCATCTCTGTTCTCTCTTTCTCTTCTCTCTTTTTCTTTCTTCCCCTCTCTCTTTCTATGAGGCATGCACCTCTATCTGTTTCTCTAGAACGGCAGGCATTTACTAGCATGACATATAATTCCAGAGGTGCCTCTGGCAGCCTCTCATCCTCAGGGCAACCAATGTTCTGGCAGCAGTAAGTCAGTGAACAGTGCAAGGTCACCCAGTCCCACAGTCTTTCGCCCCGTTCTCTTGTATGGAGCTTGAGCTCTAAGGGACCCCTTCACTGGCTTGACATAATGAGATCATGGAAGACACTCTCCAGCCCAGGCGCCTAACAGGTAAGCCACAGCACTAACAAGAGAGTTGGTGGTTCCCAGGGCCGGTAGAAAACCTACTATAGCAGCTCTGACTCAGTGGGAAAACCTACTATAGCCGTCCATTCTCACTGTCATTAGATGCTTTCTTCTCACTCGTGAAGGAAACCTATTAAAAGAGCAATTTTTTTGTACTGCAATGGTTTGTTGGGGCATTTACTAAACCAATGGGTACATCCAATTTTACATTTTATTTAAAAACTCTGAGCAGAAAAATCACATGGGAATGCCACGTTCACAGAATATGTTAGGAAGAGAGAGAGAGAGAAAAAAAAAATGTATCAAAGGTAACACTGCTCAAATTGCAACTTCTCGTATCAGAAAATGTAGAGCGACTCTTTGTCACCCTGAAAAACAGGAAAGGAGTATTGCTTGTCAATATAAATAGGCAGTTCATGTTACCAAAACTTTAAGGATTTCTACTCATCGTTAGTAAGGAAAAGTAACTGTCTCATCATGACCAAGTCATATTTACTAGTGCATTCTGTTTGGATGACGAAATGAAAACTTAAAGGCAAAATAGGTTTTGGGATTATTCAGGCAAGTATAATATCTAAATATTTAGAAAATGAAGACTTAGGAATTCAAGATATTGGGGGGAAGAAAGATGTTTTACTGCCGCCTTGTGGACAATTTAAAAGAACTGAGTATTTATTTAAACCAGTGAGTTAATTTATGAATCTTGGTCACTAACAGAACCAGACAAAAAATGAGTACAGGAGAGAGGTGGGACAGAATTAAAGATTAATTCACTGACTTCAGTCCAAAAGATATTTCCTTAAGCCCAAGGAGATTCATAAAGTCTTCAAGTGATCACCTCACTGTATTTCAAGGAATTCCTGACATCCACCAACAGGAGATGGGGAGAAAGCAAGGCGGACTTAAATATTGGTTAATAGCGTTTAATCAGAATAACATTGTCCTGCTTTTTTTTAAATCAAAGGAGTTCCATAGATACTGGAAGTAATTCTGCCACTCTGTTTCAAGAAAATTTACAAAATCTGTTAGTCACCAAAGAATTAACTGCAGCACCAGAAAAGCAGTGATAAGAAAAACTGGACATATTCTAGGGCTCAGTCCAGCAATTTAGCTTACAATGTTTATTTAAACATAACATGAATTTATAAACTTGTTTTCTAGGGAGATTTATAGTGCTTTCAGATTTTGGCTGGATTGAAAAAGTTCAACTCGACTTCCTGCAAAGAACATGCTTGTGTAAACCACCTTCTTCTTAAATTTTGACATGAAAATTTTTCATTACATACATTTCAAATTACAAACAAATGTCCAGGTGGATGCTTAATTTAAATCTAGCTATCAATATCACAGAAACAGCATCTTGGAACTTTTAGCATTACAGCACCACAGAAATCCTTGTTGACAAAACATCAAATAATATATTGTAATTTCTAATCTCTCCTTGTTCATCTGTTAGATAAATATTTGAAACGTCTAACTAATCCATTAAGGAAAAAGGTATCTTAGCACTTTTGAGTAGTGACTCTAATTTTAAATTGAAAGAACAAATTAATACACTTTTAATTAAAAAGGTTTTTAAGCATGTCAAGTTATACAATAAATGATTTAAACTTTAGAACATGATGTGCAATGATTTTGGTTGCCACTATTGAGTCATCATATTTTTTTCACTGGAGAGGAGGGGGGAGAAGCTTCTTCAGTGAAACAAACTGAAAATCAAACAACAAGGTAATCTAAATTTTGCTAAATAATCCAAAATTTAAATTATTCATTTTTTTATTATTAAACAATCTTGATTTGTGTAAGGAGTGGATATAGGAAAATTACTTAAATAAAACAAATATAAACCTATATTCTCTACCAAACAACAGTCAACACTTCATAAGCTACAAAGCTAGTGTGGTAAGAGTCCTGAGTTTTTTCTTGGTATTGAGCATGGAAAAACTTATGTAAATATCATTTTCAAAATTTCTGTCCTATTTTTGCAGTAGTAGAGAAAGCTTTCAGACTGTTGATAAATATACTGATTCCTATTGTTAACATAAGGGTTCAGTTCTATCTAAATTATTTTACAAACATGTTCTTCCCTGTCATCAGTAGGATAGTAATCACTTATTTTTCAAGGTCACTGAGTGTTCATTATATGCTGTATATTTTGGCTGCATTCTTATTACAGCCTCATTACAACCTATAAATAGGTTATTATCTTCTTTTTTACAGATCAGAAAATGAAGCTTCAGAGAGGTTAAGAACACTAGCCATTGTCACACAGCCTTTCAGTGCTGCTTCTAGCAGCATCAATGACTTTGTGTACCTCTCTTCGTTCTCCACATATCTTTGGGGAATCAACCTCACCTGTTTTTTTCAGTAGGGGTTGGTAATGTCTTTTTTTTTTTTTTTTTTGCTCCAGCTTAAGACCAAAGACCACCCAACAGTGTTTAAGCAAGAATTGAACAAGTGCTAAATCTGTTTATTATTTACTGGTTAATTCATTGAATCAATATTTATTTCTGTCCTGTGCTGGGTATAGTGCTAGGAACAGGGCTACAATAATGTCACATCCAGAATGGTAACTGCATTTGTGGAGCTTACAATTTAGACATTAAGTTTGAGAAACAGAGAATGAGCAGGACCCAGTCCTTCACAATAGAGGGAAAAAAACAGTAGCTTTGGAATTATATGAAGTTCAAGCGGCTCTGCTATCTTCTGTTTCTGAGAAAGTTAGAAGCCGTCTGTCTTCCATCTTCATTTCCTCTTCTGTACAAACAGGTGTATCCAGAGGCTTAGCATAAAGCATGTAATGTCCCTGGGCAAAAGCAGGTGTTCCATACATAGTGACAATTATTACAACAGGTCGGGGGGAGAAGGAGGTGAGTAAACAACTCAGTGATCACGTGAAAAGTACCATCCTAATGATACTGACAACGTTTTCTGGTAACCCAGAGGGCCAGGTGCTAGAGAAGGTTGACAGAAATGTCACATCAGAAGTGATACTTGACTTGGGTCTCCAAGGATAAGAAGAAGCCTGCTGGGCACAGGGACTTTTATGTACAAAGACATAGATAGGTGAGTATTTCTATGGGATCAGAAAGTTAGCACTGGGAAAAGACTGCAGGCAGTTTTCAAAAGTCCTCAACTTCACAGTTTAAGGATTATACTCTGGAAAGAATTTTGTAACATATTCCTCCTGTATCATTCAGGAATCTTTCACTGCAGGTATAAGTAAATGAAATTCAGGTGAGGTTAAATAAATAAGGCATTTCTCGGTTCAAATAACTAGAAATTCAAAAGTGAGACTGGCTTCAGGTGAGGTTTGATCCAGATGTCATCCTGCCCTGTTCTGCTGTTTTCTCAGCTCTTCTCGCTTCCATGTGGTGATGTCATCTTCAGGCGAGGTGCCACCCTTGGCAGCGATAATATCTGCAAGCAGTGAAGTCAGGTCTCCTGGGCCTAATAGCGTCACGTGCTCAGTCTCTTACCAAACACTCTGTCCTAGCAGGAAGATATGCTGATTGGTATGAGCATGCTCCAACGGCACGAGGACTCCCACCCAAAACACGTGGCCACAAATGAGGGAGGTAAAATATAGGAGCTGTGAGCCAAAGGGAAAAATGCAACCAACCAACATCTAATACTCTCTCCTTATATGATGGCGTCTCAGTTGGAGTTGATCCCTGCAAGGGCTGGCATCCAAGTCTCCTTAAAATGATTAAATTAAACAAAACCAAGAAGAAACAGAGTAAGTATATTTTCCTATTTTTACACAAGGAATATATCATTGACACATGTTGGAGACACAGCAATGAATGATATAGCTAAAAAGAATTCCAAAAAAAATTTACTCTCCAATTCATCAACGTGTATCCACAAAGGAAGGACTTAAGTCTGAATCAAGTACATTTCAAGGCTCTTAGAAGCACGTACTCCTAGAATTCCTCTTTAGTTTTTTCATGTTAATGTCTTCAGTTTTTTCATGTTAACGGAGGCCAGAATGAGTTTAAATCTGATGGCAACAAGAAAATTGAAATAAAACATTTATTGTATTTTTACTTTGTGTTTCCCAAAATGTTTCCCTTGCATAAGCTTCTAATATCTATAGCTGTAGATGTGTCATCATTACTTAGGTGGAATGTTTGCATTATTAGAACCACATTAGTCAGTAAGCAAAAACACATGCCCGGGAGTCTAGTTATGAGATTTGTTCATGTTTTCTTTGAGTTGAAACAAAAGAATAATGACCAGCAGCATACAGCAACTTAGCCTTGTCTCTATCCTATTAGGATCACAGTCCCAGGAGAGAGCTCTGGTTTTAAAAGCTATTTGCAAATGTAGAGCAACTTTTTTATTGTAATTTTTCACAAAGCAGTTTCAGAATAGAGCAGGGGGAAAGCCCAAAACGTCATGACTTGAGGATGTCCTTTTTTTTTTTTCTGAAATGATTCCTGAATGACCAGAATACCAAGGAAAATCATGATTTGTGCTTTTCATTTAGTACTGTAGGGGCATTTTTCCATTTGCAGCTTTTAGCTTCCGAGAATCGGCTTGGAACGTTCAGATGGTCAATGCACCTTGATTACTTGGAATTACAGTAATGTGCTGAAAGTCAGGCCCTAGTTCATTTTTATTCCTAAGACAGTAACATGTATATTACCTTATCCTTAGTCCATAAATTAAGTTCACTGAAATATAACTTCATGAGGTCCCTCAATTCAATGGTGTTTCTGGGTATCTTACTAGAGAGAGTGCCTAAATTTCTGACACTTTGGCTGGGATATCCATTCATTTACTGCATGTTTATTGATTCCTACTATATGCTGGGCATTGTTTTAGGGCTCTGCAGATGTGCAAATCAATACAAGATCTATCCTCATAGAAACTGTGTCGGGAGAAGGTCAAGGAATAATTAATTCCGAGTTTGAGGAACGTTTTTAAAAAGAAAGGAGAGACGAATTAGTAACGAGAGCTCTGAGAACACATGAAAAATGGATCTAAACTAGTCTATGGGGCAAGTGGTCAGAGATGCTGCTAAGGAAGTGACTTTTAAGTTGAGATCAGATGCAGACAACCGGATTAAGAAGATGTGATACACACACACACACACACACACACACACACACACACACACACACACACACAGGAATATTACTCACCCATAAAAAGGAATGAAATTCTGCCATGTGCAGCAACATGGATGGACCTAGAGACTATAATGCTTAGTGACATA
This sequence comes from Tursiops truncatus, assembly GCF_011762595.2. Lineage (NCBI taxonomy): Eukaryota > Metazoa > Chordata > Mammalia > Artiodactyla > Delphinidae > Tursiops > Tursiops truncatus. Next base: position 82,967,852 of record NC_047043.1, on the reverse strand, counting down.
AGTCAGACAGAGAAAGACAAATACTGTATGATATCACTTTTATGTGGAATCTAAAAAATAATGCAAATGAATGCATATGCAACACAGAAACAGACTCACAGATATAGAAAACAAACTGTGCTTATCAAAGGGGAGATGGAAGTAGGGGAGGGATGACTTAGGGGTATGGGATTAACAGATACAAGCTACTATGTATAAAACAGATTACTATTTTTATGTATATATATATATACACACATGAAGGATATACTTTATAGCACAGGGAATTATAGCCATTATCTTGTAATAAATTATAATGGAATATAATCTGCAAAAATACTGAATTGCTATGCTGTACACCGGAAACTAACACAATACTGTAAATCAACTATACTGTAATTTAAAAAAAGATAGATGAGTATGAATTACCTGGGTCAAGTCTCTGACTTGAGAGAGAGCAGGGTTCAAGGCAGGATTCGCAGACCACCTGCAAGTATGTTCCTGCCAGCAGCGACCCTGATGTGGTAGGGTAAGACAGAACCTGGAGGGCCTTGAAATTAAGGTCAAGTGTTAGTACTTAATCTTACAGGCAATGGGAAGGCAATGTTAGATTCTAATCTGGGGGGCGACATGAGCAGATCTGAATTGTACATGGTCGTCTGGCTGCTGTAGACGGAGTGGCTTTCAACACATATGTAGACTACAAGTGGAGTATTTTCATTCTTGGTGTAAAACTCTATTTCTTTCTCCTTATTTGCTTCAAGTTGGCAATAAGGATTCCTGACTTCACGCCTTCCATCACCAGATCGACAACCAGCAGATTCACCCCGACCACTGATTTCAACCAAAACTTTATGGAGTTAGCAGTTTTGTGATTTATGTGTTTGTTTTCTTTTTTTTCTAGAGGCTCTCTAAGTAGTCTGGTCACTGCCAAGTTTACAACACGTAAGGGATTTCACCATGGAAGTTCTCTTGGAGGTAGCCAGAACTAAACCCAACCAACTTCCAGCCTTTGAATTAGTTCCACTAAATTATCTTCTTTTAGTTATGCCCCCCCATCCCATATTACAGCCCCAGAAGATTTTAGTCATATGACACACAAAATTATTGAATGACTGATTTTCTAATTTTACCTTTTAAGAAGTCTATGCCACTCGGTATATGTAATTATGAGAGAACTTACATGCCCCCAGCAAGAGACAGAAGAAGAATATATGGCCCAGCAGGATAGAAGTGTTCCTCTTAATTCAGCAATTCTGTTCTTCAAGTCATTAACAGAAAATCAAATATATTGGACCTGATTATACACAAAAAAATAGAACTTCCCAGTGTTCAGGTGAATTAGCTTTCCAAGGTGCAATTCCCTTTTTGCTTTGGCCGCCAGGCATCACAAGGCTAGATTCAGGCACATATCTGCTCTGGTAAATGACACTTAACATGCTTCCAACACCTAATAAACCTACAATTCACTAACACTGATTTTTCCTTTCATTCTTTTGCCCAAGTTTTCTCTTCATTTACTTCTCATGAATGTATTTCTATAAGTCACCTAAAGGAATCTTTTTTAACAATGTGGAGGTATAAATAAATTAAGGTTTGGCTGTCTTAGATTCTCCCCCAAAAGATGCCCCTTTAAGTGTATTAAAATACGTGTTAAATAATATTTCAAAATCAGGTTCCCTACTTTGAAATAGCTGTGGGATTGAAATGCTCCAAGGCAACCCAAACAAATTAACTGCACAAACTGCGCCCCCCACCCCGACCCCAAATTCTGTCTGCACGTAGCCAACAAGACGGTGAATGCTAGAATTTGGCCCCAGGCTTCTCCATAATTGATCTAAATGGGCTATGCATCTCAACAGACTTTGCAACTGCAAGGTCAGATGGAAGGAACTGACCTTAGTGAACTAGGCCGGAGAACATTTCCCTGCTGTGGCCGCCCCTTCTGTGAGTATAAACAGGACTTCAAAGGGAAGGGAAAGGTCGGCCTGAGAGGGGTTTAGCCACCGGCACTGTCAGCAGCCCCCCTTCCCAACAATCAGCAGAAATCCTACGGGCCCACCAGCGTTTTTAACTAAGAAGGAAATATTTTTGTCCCGTGGTCATTACAACCACTGAAGAAAAAGAGAGGCCATCCACTTTTTTATCCTTTCTTCTGTAGTCAACAGGTCTTTTCAAGAGATAATATTCGATTAAGTTTCTTTTTCTTCTTTTTTTTTTTTTAACATTACACAGTTGGTAGTTTAAATGGGTTTAGTCACTTCTAGGCCATGGCTAGTTAGGGTGTCAGCAGTGCCCCCAACCTAATGTCATGAAATGTTCAACAATGACTTTAAAATAAGTAGCTTTTGGGAAGTTATGTCTTTGAAGTTTCATTAATTAGTCATATCATCGGGAATGTATGGCTAAAGTAAATTACAGTGTTTAAAATATCCACTCTTTCAATGTGAAAAATGAAAGGATCCTGCTACCTTGTCTTTACACTAATGAAGATATTATTAATTGGTTTAGCAAAAACATAGATCTAACCATAATGTGCAACAGTTATTAAAGATAATTAACTACAGATCATTGGTTTGAAACATCTAGTCCAAAATGATTTCTGAAGGGCACATTATTCTACGAGATAAAATAATTAAATTTCTAACTGCTGCACGAGACAACTGTGGCATATCTAGTGCTTTAATTTCTTTTGTTCTATTCTCAGGGTACTCTTACTGTGTTAGGTTTTGAAAAAGCTACCCGTGTTTCACAGGGAGCTCTCTGTTCAGCATGTTTTGCCGAAATCTTTCATGTCTATGGAAAAATTATGATTGAAAGAAAAGGATTACAATGACACTAGACCTCATAAAAAGCCCGCATAAATGGAAAGCCTCCCATTTGCAAAATAAATAAGGGAAAATATAAGAATGAACTCGTGGATTAATGAATGATGTAATTATGTGCATACACAGAAAATAAAATTAAACAATTAGAGTAAAAACAACTGAGCCACTGAAACAAAAGGCTGTGTTTTAAAACTGTAAGATTAGAGGCAAAAAATTCTGACCATATTTCTCAAAATTGTTTTTCTTGGTTTTTACTATTTGACGATCAGTTAAATCAATGGGGAAAAAATTAAGACTCAGATGCCAATAATAGTAGTTTTGTGAATCCTTAACAAAATTAGGATTATAATATTTAAGACTGCTAGCACATTAAGATGTTCGTTGATGACCAAGTGTAAAGCGAGGTCTGAAGACCACATTAGCCTCAATGTGAGACGTCCAAATTTTAAAATATTTATTGCACTATCTTGTGACCAGGAACTGGCTTTGTAGCAAAACCAACAGTGAAAAATAGTAGGGATGTACTTTCTTTTTCGAAGTAATTCTAATTTATATTAAGTCTCAAATCATAAATCCTGTCTTAATTTGTGGGAGGCCTGGAAAAAGCAATGTGCTTAAAGGCCCACCTCAAGGCTTAGGTATAAATTATTGTTGAGAGAAATATTATTAATAACTTTAATCCAGTAAGTGTACACTTGGTAAAACAGACCAAAAAAACCATAAAAATAAAGGCGGTTCTTACTTGGACTAAAGTTTAGATACATGACTGAATATGAAGATTTTGAACTTGGGAAGTTTATACTGATATTGATACTTGGAAAGAACAAAACCAAAATATTTAACACATGTCTTTTTTTGTCCAACATAAAAGCAGTAATGCCAAAAAAAAAAAAAAAGGAGGGTAAAACAGGTTTTGAAGCTAAATATGAGTAAAGTCACTACAAGCTCCTTACTGAAGATCAACATTTCTGAAGATGTGTACGGTGGGCCGCTAGACCCCTAACAAGAAGGAAAAAATGTCCTTTGGTCAAAGGTTTGAAAATACAGCATACGGAGTGCTCCTTATTTGCAGTGCACATAAGCAAAATCAAAGGTTCTGAAAAGTCCCACAATCACAATATTCACTTAACCGAGCTCTCAAATGTTTATTTTCCTAGAACACTGGTTCGTTCACAGGGAATTAGTATTCTGTATAACACTTAAGGAGACAGGGCTTTAAGGTCCCCTGGGAAGCTCAATTTGATTTGATTTCAGGGCCCCCAAAGTCCCTTTTTTTATTCCTCTGGTGTCACATTCTTTCACCTTCAGCCACAGATTCCATCTCTTCTTACTGAAACCACTTTTAAGGGTTTTGTTAGCTATTTGCAACTCAGGGAGTATTTAAGTTGCTTTATTGTCCTTCCTAGGGATATTTACTTTTCAATGTCATGTTCTAATTGTAGAATAAAAGACTTTAAAAATAAGAGAATACCTGGCATTGCAGAGCTTGGGGTGGGGGATTTTTAAGTCTCCCTGACAGTGTGACACAGGTCTCTGCTCTTTTCATAGATGGGGAGGGCAGAAGCTCCCATGCACAACGGTCTTGGGCATGTAGACACTAACATCTAAAGCTGAGGCTTGACCCTGTCCTCTTACTGGCAAATTCAGGTCTGTGTTCTCTTATATTTTTGTGCATACATCTAGAGGTAAATATACTAAATGTAACCAGAAGTCCCAAACTTGTAGCCTCCCGGATGCATTCGACATGCAGATATATTTGTCTGCCCAGTGTTTAATGTAAAAATGACAGATTTAGTTGGCAACAGTTAAAATGCAGGAGATTCCAAACAATAACCTAGATTCCACCTTCTGAGAAAGCAGAGGGTCTTGTGATAGCAGACCCACTGGCTGGAGCTATTATGGTCATTCAATTTCGAAAGGGCATCCCGGACTTCCCTGGTGGTGCAGTGAAGAATCCACCCAATGCAGGGGACACAGGTTCGAGCCCTGGTCCGGGAAGATCCCACAGGCCGCGGAGCAACAAAGCCCGTGCGCCACAACTACTGAGCCTGCGCTCTAGAGTCCGCGAGCCACAACTACTGAGCCCATGTGCCACAACTACTGAAGCCCGCGCGCCTAGAGCCCATGCCCCACAACAAGAGAAGCCACTGCAATGAGAAGCCTGCGCACCACAACAAAGAGTAGCCCCTGCATGCCACAACTAGAGAAAGCCCACGCGCAGCAACGAAGACCAAACACAGCCAAAAATAAATAAATTAGTTAATTAATTAAAAAAAAAAAAGAAAAGCAAGGGCTTCACTCTCCCTTGAGCCCTAATGCCCATCACTCTCCCTTCACTCTCCCTTGAGCCCTAATGCCCATCAATCCTTAGAGCCCTGCCTTGACATGAAGTGAGAGTAGGTTACCATTTATTGTTGTTGCTGACTCTGTACCAGGCTTGCTTCACTTATTTACATTTTGGAACTTCTTTTATTTTCAATCCTTGAGCTCAACAACCTTTCTCTAATGGTTCTTTTCTGTTTGAAAGTTCTCTTTATCTCCCTAATAGGGGATGTATTTTAAGTTGGTCACCAGAAAATTACCTTCAGCTAAATAACTGGAACCGGGTGAAATCAAGGGCCCACCCAGTACTCTGGGTCACCCTGATTAAAACCTTTGGCTAGACCCAACCCAGCCTCGCCAGCCTGCTGGCTATCTCCCCCACGAACGTCGTAGCAGGTGTGTCTCACTCACATTGCATGGGGCTGGGAAGGCAATGGTCATTTTAACTAGTGACCCAACGGTCTTCAGTCAGAGGTCTTTCCCCTTCGTATATGATTCATTCTGCATCTTTTCAAAGGAAAGACACAGCAAATAACTGGAACAATAGCTCAAGGGTTCATGACATTTAAGAAATACGGATGTTTCCTCCTCTGCCAGATTTCACTTTATATGGCCTAAAGGATGTGTGATGTGGGACTTCCCTGGCAGCCCAGTGGTTAGGACTCTGCGCTTCCACTGCAGGGGCAGGGGTTCGATCCCTGGTCAGGGAACGAAGATCTCGAGTGCCGTGTGGCGCAGCCAGAAAAAAAAACAAAAGAATGTGTGATATACGTTTTCAACTAAAGCAGCAGAACTCTCCATGGGTCACATATTCATGCGGACGGTGCGTCAGCAAGTGATGAGTCTGTGTGCAATAGGCAGCTTTCTTCCAGTGCGTTTCTGAAACTCAGAAAACTGAGTGGTCAGGAGACACATTATTAATGGGCTTCCGAACGCAGCCTGAGCTCCGAAACCTGAGCTGTGGCTCTTCCTGCCTCCTCTTTGGAGTGGCCGTCTTGCACCCGCCTGTCCTCTGTGGCTGCAGGAGTGAGCTGAGGGGAGGATACGGACGCGCTGTCAGCAGATGGAGAGGTGGGGCCATCTGCCCGAACTCCCCCACTCATTGTTGGCTCAGTAGCGGCCGCTTTGGTTTGGGTCTTTTAACAGTTCATTTAACTGAGGAGGAGGGAGTGGATTCAGAAGAGGACGCCCCGGGTATTGGTGAAGTTTCCTCGCAGATGTTCTGCTCCTCTTTCTAATTGGCTCCTTCGTATCCCTCCTCTTTTCTCTAATCCACTATTTTTCTCTTCCTTTCTTTCTTGGCAAGAAACTGCTACTCCTGGATGCTTTCTGAGTCAGTTCTTCCCAGCAATGACCCCAGGACACTCACCACCAACTATCACTGACTCATGGTATTTAAAATGCTGGGTACACAGTGTCTTCCGGGGTATTTTTGTTGCACTTGAACTACATCCAGTAATACTGGTTCTTACCAAATTGTCAATACCACAAATGTGTCTTGATAACTTAGGTTTTCTAGAGGTTTAAAAAAAAAAAAAAAAGACACTGGAGCATTATTTCTGTTGAACTTTTTTCATAGTTTATATTCTGGGTGGAGGAAAGGTTAGGTGGAAACTTCCATTTTTCAGTCCTTATCACTTGTCTTTCCCTTAAAATTTGTCCTTTATCCTCACTCTCTCTCTCCCACGTAAGACATTTCACCTTCAGGACAATGGAAATTGTGTTTAAATGAGATCGCAGTGACTCCAACCCGCTCTGAATGTTGCCTTGCTTTTTGACTGTGCAACTGAATCCTTATACAAAGAAATATTTGACTTTCTTCTGCTTCAGTGACATACCTGTACAAGGATCTCCTTCCCCTTTTCCTTAATAAAAATTTTTTTTTAATCTGGCAGCTTTCTTTTAAAATTTAAGGAAGTAGCAAGAACCAAAGACAAAGAAAGAGGCTTGCAATTTGAAAATGAATAGACAGAAAATAAAGAACGCTGAGCAGATATTAGGTCTTTTGTTTTTAATCTACTGTAGAAAAAAATGTAAGAAAAGTCAATGCTGAAAGAGACGGTGCCGTTGGAAATTTCTTCCAAGAGGAAGCTTATATTACCAAGAAGAAAAAAAGTGTCCTGATCAATTTACCGATAAAAACAACACATTATGACACAGGCCACGATATTCTCCCTTCTTGATATAGTTTTTCCCCAGTCCGGTCAAACGTATCCACAGATTCCTTCTTACCTCCATTTCCCCAGGTGGGCAAAGGCAACAGAACCACATGGACTGGGGCGCTGGAATCCCTTTGACATTCCTATGCTCTTTGATATGGCTTTTGATATCTTGACTCCCAGCCAACCAGTCAATATCTGTGGACGGGAACCATGTCTAAATTGGCTACTGTGTAGGTTCAAAAACTGTATGCTAATAGACCAACTTATTTCATTTCAAAGGAATGGTGCCTTCTGCCACATGGAGGATGAAGGGTAAAAGTTATGAAGACCGATGACGTTTTAACAAGAATATTAGAATCAAGAGACAAATCTGAATCCTGCCTCTGTCCGTGACTAACTGTATGAGTCCAGGGAGTCACCAGGATTAACTCGTTTCCAGCTTCCTGTAAAACAGTAGCAACAAAACAATAATATTCACTTCATAAGGTAGATTGGGGGAATTGAAGGAGATGATGAACCTTAGGCTTGAAAACTCAAACAGGAGCTGGGCAGGTAAAGTGAGTCAGTCAAGTAGGCTGGGTATAAGACAATACACGGCAGCTCGAAGTCTCTGACTCCGAGGGAATGGGGGAGCCACACCCAATAATCCCGAGGCCTTCGGTCCCTCTAAACCTCTAAAAGGGCAGCTGTTTTATTCGGCTCCAGCCAGTTTCTGCAATGGAAAAAGTGGAGACCTGGTATTGCCAGATTTTTCCGGGAAGCTGGAAATCCGGACTTTTAAGTGAAACCTTCCAATTTTCAGTTGTTGGCAATCAATTCAAATGTAAAGTACTGTGCAAGCCCAGGGAGCCTCCACTTGTGACCGTGATAGATGCAAACGTGTCTGTAACAGAACCTGCCTCGTTACAGACATACCATAAAAGATTTCTCATTTTTTCCTTGTGTGTGATAGCCAGCATGAGGAAAAAAAAAATTGATTTGATCTTTCTAGAAAGGTATCAGGTTGCCCACTCGTAAGGCTCGGATTTATTAGTTAAGACACCTACTAACATGTTTACTGTATCTCACTGACCATGGAAATGTTTAACCCGGTTACAGCTCGTGCTTTAGACAACATAATTGGATCCTGGGACTTTAAAACAGAAGTTGAATTTTTGTTAGAAAACACACACTTCAAAGACAGCCGAGACACTTCTACATCACGTCACGGAAAATTCACCCTTTCTGATGCTGAGCTGAGCTCCTTTGGATTCTACTAAGTGAGCAGTTCCTGTCTGGATTATTTTTCTTTGTCTTCAGAGAAGGAGTATCTTGTTTGAACGGGTCCATCTTAGTGGCGCTCCCTCCTTAAGTAGTTGAACTTACTTTTTAACTGTTACATGCCAACAAAACAGGTTGCTTAATGGGTTTGACCTTTCACAGTATTTTTTAATTTTTCAATCTGAGTTTCATAGTTCCATCTGGCCCTTTAAAACGACATCTGGTTAACTGTACTTAACCAGCTGATCACTGTACAGTTATTTTTAAATGTAATGTATGCTTAAACAGATGTTATTTTTATAGATGTGGATCTAAACTGCACTTGTGTACTTGCTACGTCTGCATAAACTCTTTCTGCAATTCCAATGTTGACACCCAAAATTACATGCCAGAATGCTTATGAACTCCTCTATTATGGTACTGCACTTCTGTGCTGCTTGTTAGGTAAACATCAATTCACTTCTTTTTTTCTCTCTTCATTGCACATAAATAAAACATTAGCATTTAGTTTATAAAGTGATGAACATTGTGCTGTGTTGGATTTAGCTTTATAAATACAACTGCTGTCAGCAAGAAAAAAGGATTTATTGAATAAATAATAAGAAAGCTAAGGGAAAATGAAAATATATATATTATGCAAAACATGGTGTCTGTCAACAGGTCACAGAGGAGCCTCCATGCTTTTGGTGTTGCTGTTGGAGATAACTGCATCTCTGACATGCTGCATCTGAAGTATTCTGGACCTTTCTCTCACGGTATGGGTCTTAGATTTAATCCAGGAAGCACGCTACAGAAAATGAATTTACTTTTTAGAACTCTGAAGGCTTGACTGTCTGGGGCATAATTAACATTTAGAACAATTTAAATGTCTCCTTACAAAAGCAAGGATGACGCTGAGAAGACCTGAGAAAAAGAAAACCTAAATGGTCATTCCATCCCACAGCTTTATTTTTGTCTTTTTCTACCAGGAAAGAAAAATGCAAAGGTGACAGTAGTCTGTGCATCAATGGAAAGCTTTTCCAATCAGGAAAGCATCCTAACGTCCAGTCTATCTTGTTTCAGGGAGAACGCGATCTCGCGGGACTAAGAGATCGCCAAAGACTAGCAGCATGGGTAGAGTTTGCCTAGGACACCAGGTTGAGTCTGCCTTGGGACAAAGAAAACGGTCACAGTTGAAAACAGTTTCCCGAGAACTTGAAAAGTCTCATTCTCAAGGTTAAAAATTGCTGTTATACATAATACCTCCGTAATTGATAGACATTTTCTCTCTCCAGAGTCCATTTTCTCTGAAAAACACCACTGAACATCTGTTCATAAACAGTCCTTCTGTGAACACACTGACACAGGCCTTGAGCTCCTACAGGCTCAATTCCCCTGCCATGTGCAGATGGCACGATGTATTTATACAGCTGAAGCCTGGGCAACAGAAGCCCAGCCGTATCTCCAGGTAAGACTTCAGGCCAACACGTGCGGCTGTTCTCCGGCCTCGCCCCAAGTTGTCCGAGGGGTTCCTTCTGACACAAAGACAAATTGTTTCCTACTCATGTGTGGGATTCGTTGGAAAAATGACCTTCGGCAATCAATGTCAAACTCTACAGAGGAAAGGACATTTCTCATCTTTTAAAAAGATTCCACACATTAATGAAAAACTAATCAGGGGACAGAGGTATTTGGGAAACTAAGTAGGGCTGTGATGATTCGGGTGCTTTGTTTCTGGCCTCTATGCTTTATGTGTGATGTTGAACAGGAATTAATTATTACCACTAAAAGCAAAAAGTTTGGGGTTAAGCGTGTAAATAATTAACTCGCAACTTTTCAAGAATGACCACGACGGGGAAACATGTCATTATAATGAAAGAAATGATTTCCCACCTAACTTCCTTTCGCTTCTCCTGTTACACGTGAAATGGAGATGGGTACAAGGATCGGGCTTTTCTTTACTGAGCTTTTGAGGGGAAATACTCAAGAGGCTTGCCAACCCAGGTGAACTTTGGTTACTTTTCCAATCTGGTTTCCCTATTAATCACGGGGAGGTTGGTTCTCTGGCAATCTCTCTTAAAAGCTAGACAAATTCCAAGGACAAGCATAGCCAGCTCCTCACAACCTGGAGAAACATGGACTCTAAGTAAAAGCAGGATGCTGGAGCTTCCGGAGGGTTTAGGGGCCCCAAAGATCACCCAAATAAACAGAACAAGGGAGCTATGCACACGCGTAACCTGGGTTTATTTGTACCTGTCTCTGTGACACAGCTGCATTGCACATGAGAGCTAGGATCAGGGAGACATATCTACGGTACCTTAATATAATATAAACTATTCATATTTTATTCTCCATGAACACCGCAGGCAAATTCTTGTTATATTTGACCAGCTGGGGTCAAAAATGTTACGCAGTGCTGGGAGGATTTTTGCCTTAGGTTCAATCGCCATTGCACACACAAGTTTTTGGGTTTGTGCGTTTCAAAGATCCTTTTACACCATGTATGAACCTCCAAGTTATTCAATAATCTTCAGATTGGCTTACCAGTTTAGTCTACAGAATCAACTCTGGTAGAGACTTGCAGGAGAAAAAAATTTTGCCTCTTGAGTATATGATGTTTAAGTGTCATATCTCACTGGAGGAAGGCAGATGAACTAGAGGACCTCTGGAAAACTTCTTCCAGGGGGAAAACTGTAGGAGTCTGTTTCTATATTATGGGAAAACCTCAGTGACATTTCCTGTTAGCCCTTCCCTAGTTACTCCTCACAAGAAACCCCAGCTAAAACAGAAGAAATAATCAAAATGAAAATAAAGTTGAACCTTTAAATCAGACACCAAGACTGCTTGTCAGTAAGTATTGAATTGCACTGTGGTTTAAATGAAATTATACAGTTAGGAGTATTAGAAGAGACCAAATGCAAATCATGTTTTACACTTGAGAAAACACGTGTTACGTTAGGCCAAATTTTTCTGGTTTTGGTTATTAACTTCTCTTATGGATACTTCATTTTTTTTTCCCCAGGAAAATTAAAAGTTGAGGGATGTACCTTCTCTTCTACCTGATGTATGCACATAATAATAGGAGCCTAAATTTGTTGGAAATATTTTTATCATATTCTGCATTACCATAATATAATGGGTTCATTATGGCATTATTTATAATAGTGAGAAAAATGGAAAGAATACTAATATCAAATAACAGAGGCCTCATTAAATAACTATTGACATGGGAAAATTATGTCATACGTTAAGTGGAAATTATAAAGATAAGTAATTACATATACACTCTACAATCTCAACTAGGAATATGACATAGATAGGTATGGGAAAAAAACCTGGAAAAAATATGCTAATGTATTAAAAATAACTATTTCTGGGTGGTAGGTTTATGGGTTATTTAAATTTTCAGCTTCTTATATTTAGGTATTTCCCAGATGTTTTACATTGAACGTATATTATTTTAATAAACAAAAAAATGTGGTGAAAACATAATAAAGATATTTCTCCTAAGAAATGCATTTGCTATCTTAACAAGAGGAGTTTTGGCACATTTAGACCAGAATATAAGAAGATATGGAGTATACTGAGTTATACTGTGGACAGAAATTTATGATATTTGGAAAGAGATGATTTAGGGAAGTCTTTTTCTTCCTAATAAGGTACTTTAGGATATAATCATCATTTGCTGCCTAGATACTGAAATGCATCCTAGGTGACCTTCCTGACTTTATTAATCTCTCCCTCCTCCCTCCCTCCCTTCCTTCTCTTCCTCGATAAATATTCTTTTATTGATTACTAACTCTGTGCCAGGTACTCAGAATAGGGGTTGAAACCCAGGAATTTGTAGCCTAGGAAGATGGTCAATGAACAAGCAACCAACTATCCAATGAATAATGTCACAATTGTGACAAATCGTGAGAGCCGGTACGCCTGAGGAAAGCAGGGGTGAGCAGCCCTGTCATTTGCAGACGAGGGGAAGTCCTCTATATGGCAGCCACATTTGTGCTGGGAACAGAAAGCATCAGAAAGAACTGACTGGTTGTACCAAAGGTGGGAGGATGCTCGAGGGTGCGTGCTGGTCCCACGCTGAGTACTTGACATTCCTGTTGCATACCCTCTAGGCACCCCGATAGGGTCTGACCCATAGGAAACACTCAAATATTTATGGAATTGGCTTGATTTGGAAGATATGCCAAGATATGCCTGTTTAAGTCTTCAAAACAGTAGGACCTAGGCAGACTGCATCAAGTCCTACCATTCTGTAGGTAACCTGATTTCCACCTCTAAAAAGGCCTGCCTTCCATGAGGCCCACCTGACAACCAGACATACTCTGACTCACTGTTCCTAAATACAGAGACTTTACTTGTAGAATTACGGAGAACTTGGATAGTTTAAAATGTACCCTCCATCTAAATGTAGTGCAAGTTTATCTCTATATTGTGTCTTGACGTACAGTCAGTAATACATATAAGTATCAGGCTGTAAAATCATTACCGAATTCCTGGAATGCTCCAGTCAAATTTCTAATCATTATAATGCAGTGTCAAATGATCAGTTAGTAGTGTCAGCCTATGTGACTAGCTGCTTATAATTCTCAATGTTTGTCCTCAATAAAAATATTTGGGCTCAATCTCAAAATCGTCAGAAAGACTAGACATAGGTTGGCCCAAACCACTCATTCTTTTTGAATTTGTAGAAACTGCTTTCCACAAAGAGGATGCCCACACAGCTGGAAAAAAGCTGAAAGAACGAAAGAATTTTTGCTCTGATGGTTGCCAAGAGTGACTGTTCCCCACTGGGTTGGTGAAATCAAGCATTTGCACCCTTAATAATATAAACAGTTCTGTCCCTCGTCTTGGGGAGGGCAATAATTTATCTACTATTAATGAGGGAATATCACTCTCAAATAAGATCAAATTCAAGAACTAAGAAAATATGTACTTTGTGATCATGAGCAATAACATATTTTTCATAGAATATCGAGTAAGAGAAGGTCAGTGATGACAAATATGGGAAATGATAAACCTTCCACCTCCAATGAAAACAAGATGTTGAACATGAAACTAATATTTCTAGTGCCTAGTATTTAAAAATCCATCATATATAACTATTGCCTTCCAGACGTGTATAATTGATCCTACTCACATCAATAGTAAGTTCCTTTTCAGTTTTTTTCTTACATTAACTTCTTTTTACATGGTATTATTTTCCTTAAATGGCATTTCCACTGACAACTACACAGAATGCACTGTATAATTATCGTGTCTTCAGTTTCTTCTTCTACAGTTCTTTTTAATTACAAAATAATACCCTTTTGAAGCATGCATCTTTGATATCTTAACCATCATTGGGTCAATATAGCAGTGTGCTCATTATCAATATATTTTAATTATTTCATTCTTTCTAATGCCTCATTTTGTTTTCCATGAACTGCCAGGTAATTATGTTTGTAGCAGGATAAATAATTAACGTTCTCTGGAGCAGAACGGCTATTACTTTCCTTTTTTCTTTTTCTTTTTTTCCCCTCAGCCATGGCAACATAATAAATAGGCATTTACCTGGAGCGACTAAATGTGTTCTTTTCTTGGGGCAACAGTAACTTGGTGATTCAAGAACTGTTTTTGGTGAAGCTATGAATTACCCAGAGCCAAGGTTTCTGGCTTCCTAATTTCTCTTTAAACAGAGCAAAGCTGCTTTCATTAGACCGTTAAATTCTCCTCTGTCCTATTTCATGTCCTAATTCATCCCCTCAAAACAGGGTGTAGGTTTTTGAGGCTGTATGTGCAAAGGCTATTGACATGCATAAAATTACTTTACTATTTTCTCATTCAGAAAAATACACCTTTAAAGTAAATCCTGACTATATAAGGCAAGAAAAACATGAATGCTTTCAAAAACACTGATTGAGAAGAACTTATGAGTGAGTCACAAGTTCAAAGACAAAGTAAAACAAGGTGAAGTTCAGTAGGGGAGGCTTTAGAGAAAGACCACGAGATAGGTGAACGGAGCAAAGCAAGGTGTGGCGCAGATCGCAGTAAATTTCATTTCTTCATTGTGTGAAGATTGCATCCTAGCAATTTGGAGTATACATTCCTCTAAAGTGTTACTGCAGAAGGAAGGGAAAGGTACTCTAGTACTAGTTGTGTGACCTTGTGCAAGTTACTTAACCTCTCTTTGCTACAGCTTTCTCATCTGTGAAGTAAAGCTAATAAGAGCAAATGAGCACACTTCGATAATGCCGGTTTCGTGATGCAGGTTGTTATTTAAAGACAGCTTTCAAGCCTACAGTTCTTCAAGCTAAACATCCCAACGTCTTCGGTCATCCCTCAGATCAGAGGCTTTCAAAGATCCTCACCACTTTGGTCACTCTTTTGTCTGTGCTCAAGTTTGAAGGTCTCTGATGAACTCTGGTTGCTCCAAAAAGCGTCTGAACTGCAGAGAGCAAAACAGGGTAACTCTCCTCTCCCCTTTCATCCAACCAGAAAACTTAAACAGTCATGCTTTTAAATATGCAGCTTTCTGGTTTGATCTGTTTTTCTTCCGCCCTGTGTATTATTAAGTCTTATAAATGTGTTGCTGACTCTTTTCAGCGTCCACACATCTGCTGATGACTGGGCTTAGTGCCAGTGACACAATGTGGTAACGCCTGTTCTAATCCCTGCCTTTGTAACAGAGTTAAAGTGGAGACAGCCAAGGGTTTGCCTTTATTTTTGATAAGTCAATATTCTCGTATACGTACGAGAAATAACTATATGGTAAGTCAATAAATCCCCCATTAGGAATGAAAATAGAAGAACCAGATTTTCCCTTTAAACCAATTAAGCGAGACGCAACAGGAGAAGAGCTGTTTATGGACATTTTAAAGACCATGATATGGGGAAGGGGATAGTTTACTTGAAGTGCTAATCTGAGACTGGTTGGTCCAAATTACATACCAATACTTACTGTAGAAAAAGAAACTTCAATAAAAGGTTGAATTTCATGACTCCTATGGAACAACTCTGCCTGAGATTTATGGGGTAAGTAAGTATGGTCATTCCTGGATGATATGACAAATAATACTACCACATTTTATACTCTGAACCCTAGACCTAGATTAAGAATAGGGCACTATCTAATCCTCATACATATTTCACTAAATGCATGCTTATGTCATTTCAGAATCTCACCTGTCCTAAAACCATGTTAATTCTTTTATAATTCATACAAAAATATAAATGAGCACCTACTGACTGCAAGGGAATGCTGGGTTTTGATAAGAGCTTGTGTAATAGCATTTAGCCAGTATAATGTCAAACATATTATTGTGTCGTCTTTCATGAGGGATTTGCTACATTGCATGGTTCAGATCCGAGTATCTGCACTTCCTTCTAGAACCCTGCAAATCTCCACTCCTACCATTTGCAATATTTAAAGAAGAGGCAAAAAAGGAAAAAAGAACAACAAAAAAACTATGAAGTAATTTCATGCTCAGTGATATAAAAAGTGTTTCAACTTTCACAGAAAGAGTTTTATGCTGGGACTTAGGTAAATTCCAATGTAAAGAAAAATCTGCAGTTTCCTCTATGCTCCAGCTTATTCAAATACAATTTTTCCAATACTGCTATCTGAGGCAATATATAAGAAATCTTTAAAATGCACAGTTAATTTAATTATTATCATTTGTACTTTATTAAACAACCCCTTCCTAATAAGAAAATTTAACAAGAGGAAACTATGAAGAATTACTAAGATTGCAATTCAATTGCAATCTTCAATTGCAATACGTGAAGACAATTCACATATTTAAGACAGCCTGAACCTCTTAAGTACTGTCATTTGGAGGCTGACGACAATGTAAACGAACACTTTTAAACAAGATCAGGCAACATAATTTTGATCTTTGTATGTTCATCGAATCAGAGAGAAACTAATACACTTCAGGAAAACAGAAAAATTTTTAAATCCTGGTAGTGATGTGATTTTAATAAAAGGCTCTCCCATGTAAAGGCTCACCCATTTCTTAAAATGGGCGCTGTCCATTCAGTAACAGCACCCGTTTTAAGAAATGGTTAAAATCCTCTAGCAGCATAAAGATTGTCATTGTTTATCTTGTAAAATCATCTTCAGAGCAGCAAGATAATGCTTAGTTTTACAAGATCCATGCCTCAGTGGTGGGTGTTTATAACCAAGTAACAGATCTAGGGCAAGAAACCTACATAGTCAAACTAAATATCTAAGAAATCTGATGCAAAAAAAGGGGAGTTTGCTCACATCAGTTTTAAGCTTTGTATCTTAGAAATCAGATGGCTCTACAGTACTGTAAAAGTACTGTGAGCCACCACAAAGTTGTCTTCAAATGGATTCAATTGAATCCGGCATTTATATACAGTCACTCTGCTTTCATTATCTCTTACCTCATGTTCTCACTTTGTTTGTGACTTTATTTGTAAAACTGAGCTCCATTCATGCTTGGAAATAAACATTTTAGGCACTCCCAAAAGAAAGAACTCCAACTAAAGAAATACTTCAAAATATTTGAAATGATAGGGCATAAATTTTTCCCTGATTTCCAATGATATCATTTTCCAATCATTTTCCAATCATTTTCCAATCATTTCCAATGATATCATTTTCCAATGATATCATTTTCAATGATATGAGATTACAAATATAATAATGTTCTTTCTCCAAAACTGTTTTAAAAACAAACAAACAAACAAACAAACATGTATACCTCTTGGGAGAAAAGGCTGAGAGTGTTGCCTTTAGCAGACAAGTAGAAGGGAAAATTCTGTCTGAATAAACTTTTCAAAACTTGCTTCTTTGCATGTTATAAGTTTTGTCTATACTGGTTGAACACAAAGAGGTTAATAATCTTGCACAGGACAACGGTGCTAGCAATTCAGTAACTGAATAAATATTCCCAATAGAAGGACCCATTTTCTATCAGAAATAACAGAACATGTAAAAGTAATATTCATTAGGGAAAACACAATTTTTTGTGTATATCTGAAGGGACAAAAGGGTAAATCAATTGAGGACCAAATATGGAGCTGAGAGATGACCGAATGTAGAAGCTGTGGTCTTGTCTCTTTACACTGACCAGTGACGATGGGGCAACAGGGACCATCGATATTCAGAATTCTGAATGGCTCCAAGTTTTTTGAAATTTTTTGAAATTACAGAATATGTAGTCACTGACAACTAATCTTAATTTTTTAATGTGAAAATCTATGATCAAAGTTTTCACACTCCAAGAAGACGGAAAATATTATTACATTATCTTCTCAACAAATTAATATTCTGAAAGCTGTCAGGGTACGAAAAAAGTAATGTAGTCCTATATTTTCCAATACTGTCTAAATTATTCAGGTAAAGAATACAGAAGAATATTTTGCACGTAAAGAGGAACTTAATGTCAAATGTGGTAAAACATAAAACTCGTTACAAATTATACTTTTATAAAAATGTGCCCCCTGCACTCTTTGTCTGTGCCCATGTATTATTCACATTTAACTTTTGCTTGCCTCAGACTACAGATTCTGGCATTGGAGGCTCTGGGTTCCAACCTTAGCTCCACTATTCACTGGCTTGCTAACCGCAGCCAAGGTATTTGTTCTCTGAGCACAGCTCTACCTCTGTAAAAATGGAATTTACAGTCTACGTAAGAGTTCATGAAAAAAGATCAATAAATTCAGTTGCTATGTTATCTTTTTATTATCATTACTACTACTACTCCTCTAATTATTAATCCCAAAATTCTCATTAAAATACTTTTCTAAAAACAACAGATGGAATATTTTTAACGTGGAGAAGAGCAGTTATTTGAATGATTTTAATCTGTGCCACAGCTTTGTGAAGTCCTACCTTTGTGATTTAAAAAATATCATGATTTCTAAGTGAACATTTGGTTTCCTATCTGTAAGAAGGGGATATGAATGTTTGCCTCTGGGTTTTCAGCGAATTAAATATGATTCTGTATGGAAACCATCAAACACCCTGCAAAGCCTAGTAACTGTGAGGAAAGTAAGCAACTACAACTTTTGAAAGAAAAGATATTACCATTAAAGGTCTATAAATATTGTGGCAATGAAGCAATTTTTAAGATTTATGTGGGTTTTATCTGTCAGCTTCTCTCGACACACTGTGGTATTAAACGTATTACATTAAGTAGTTGAAATCAGACTGAATACAATTCATTCTGGTCCACTTGCTGAAACATGCCAATCCAATGTTTTCCAATTTGCTCACCTAATATTTCTCTTGTCCTTTGGGGTCATGGGGTAATTTGTGCAGGGAAAATACTCTAACCACTGTAAAACTGATCACAGTGTGACTACGAATACTGCCTTAGGACAAATGATTTGAACCCTTCCTTATCAAAACATCTGCAAATGTTCTCGTATATGTACGAGTCAATGAGGGAACATATGCTGAATGAATTCCCTTCTTCCTCAGAACACCTGATACACACCTGACACATATAATCGAATTCCAGAAAAACTGACAAACGATGGGAATTTTTAGGAATTAATAAATCATCTAATAAGACAATACTCAAATCTTAGAAAGCCAGAAAACATTTTGCATATTCTTAACTATAAATCCATTTTGCAATTTTCAGTCAATATTCTGGTTCCTAAAATATTACTGTACATAAATATTGCTTTTGCACCTTTTCCAGAATTATGTATGGTGGTCTATAAACCTCCCCGTAACGTAGGCCACCAAAGGTCATTTACATGCAGTTTTAAATAATCTCAGCTTGATTTCTGTCATGTATTGGCATAGTTCATGTTTTTTTAGACATGTGTTTTTTTTTTAAAAGAAGATCTACATCTTATTTTGCTAACTGAAGCCTTAAGTAAAAACAGGTAAAACATTTGCTTTGACTGTAATGAATAATGTTTCTTTCTTTGCGTGTGTGTGTGCACATGCACATGTGTGCAGTACATATCTCTTAATGAAATTAAGCTTTAAAATTACAATAGAATGAAAAATGGGATGACTGGTTGACTTTTGCCATCTTTTTGTTCTAATTGATTGTCATAAGCTAAGTCATTGCTTGATGCTTTGCCCATACATTTTAATGATTACAAATGAGTAGACTGGTCCTGGCCCATTTCACGTGTATGTGTCATTTAAGTGGAGTTGCGGTAAAGAAACATAGAGCAAAGAAGTGACAATTTCCTTCTGAAAATCTACATGTGAAGATATGCCTGATAACGTAACTGTCAAGATGGCAAATAGGAAAAAATACTCTAAAATCCAAATGGAATATATTCCAGAAGGTTGGATAATATGGCCCATGTATCTACTACATACACTGAGGGCTCCTGACCTATTTAAAGATCCAATCTCCATCTTCACATTCTGTGTAACCTAATCTTAATGCTCACAATTCTAGGTTTTCAGCTCCGTGGTTTTACTTTCATCGATTTATTACTGTTTCTATTTTTCTACATCAAGTTTCTTATTCAATTATAAATAAAAGTATATGTTGATGGTGGTATTCTAAACATATTACTTTGAATAATAGGAGTGTTTATTTCCTTTCAACTCTAAATGACACACTTGGTACTAGTTAAATGTTCTCTGACAATATAACAAAATATAAATCACCTGGTGGAACCCACATCCTAAAATATAACCCAGTCGATACTCCTATGAACTCATGGAAAATTCTTTTCTGCACTGTTTGAGAGTGTATGCTTGATGTTTTACTATTGTTTATTTTTCAATAACTAATCACCCTTCTCGGTCGTCCAAAAGTTCCTGGTATTTCACTAGTTTACACATCGATTGAATACCGTTCCCAGAATTGCTTTTGGCTCTAGGCCAACAGCTGTGATAATCAGCTATAAGATTTATTCCAGGAGGGAAGTGTTATAAACAGAAGGATTCATAAGGCGGCATGCTAAAAATGAATACTAATGCTTTCGATGAGATGCTTGAAAACTTTTTGTGCCTTCAATGAGCGCTAATGTCAGTCTTTACGCTCTTCAACTCCACGTGAGCTTTGATTTTGCGGAAAAATGGCATGTTCACTAGATTTGGTGATTTGATATTTGCATTAATCATTATGAGCCGGTTTAGCAAATTGAAATGATTTAATTTCACAAAGGCAAATATAGAAAAATCACAGAGAATAATTTAAAAGCCCCACCTTTATGGAAATTAAGGGATTAACTGCTATGCATAATCTGACACATTTACTGCAATAGGATATATTAGTATATTGGTTGATGGGTGGAGTCAAAGTATAAAGGAAGCCAAAAAAATTCAAAGGGAAACAGTTGGCAGGTAAATGCACTGAGCTAGAAATTAATAATAAGGAGAAATGAGGTTGAGTGGAAAACAGGACACACAATCAATTCTTAAAGACAAGACACAGAAATAAAGAAAAGTAACTCAGAGTTTATCGGTTGAGAAGAAAAGCTTGCGGAATATTAATCTTAAGTGGGGCAAAAGAAAATAATGCCACTGAAACATCAGAAAGGTACAGAAATAGAATTCAATTAAGGTAATTTACGGCTACATAAAGACAGGTGTTTGGGGAAATTTGGGGGGCTGCAGAAGAATTAAGGAAGAAGTCTAGAAAGCACAGTGTCAAAACTACAAGACTAAAATGCTTTCCACTGTATTCATCCCTTTGGTGGGCTCTACGGGTACCCTAAGGTCATTCAGAGTTCACCAAAACTTCCCCAGGAAACATCCTCAGATTTCCCAAACATGTGTTGAAAAGCTCTCTTAATTTTTCCTTTTCAGTATGTATCACCACTTGCAATTATTTACCTGTGTCATGACATAATTTTCTCTCCCACAGGAATATAAACAACAGAAATTCTGGTAGGGCAACCTCACCATTAGAGCACAGAGTTTACTGCAGCACCTGGAGGACAGCAGGCATTCAGAAACAATTTTTGAATGAAAAAAATAAACAAATGAATGACTACACGGTTGAGTGAAAGGGCTAGCTTCCCCATGTTCAGTAATCCTGCCTGAAATTAGGAGTTAGAATAACAGGAAGAGAAAGGAAGGGTTAGGTACAAAGACAAAGAAGGATTCTTAGGAAGGGCTGGCCGATAGTTGGGAAGGAGGCAAAAGAAAACCTGGGGAGATAGAGCTTTAGAGGTTGAAAAGAATAAAGGTAGACAGTGAAGGAGATGTGGAATAGAGGAGATAAACAGAAATTATAGTTGAAAAGTAATTCCATACCAAAAGAGGCATCTAACAAAATATGTTGCAACACTTATATGTCTTGAATATTAAAATCTCAAATATTGTAAACATGGAAATTATAAATAGGAAAATCATAAATTCTTATACTTTTGGCTTTTCTCCAGTTCTTTTTTTCAAGCAAACTTCAAATGAAAGGATGACAATAGTTCTCATTTACTGAGTGCATATTATGTGCCAGCTACTGTGACATTCTTGCGTGTGTCTTGTTAACCCTCATGATGACCATAGGTGGGAATTTCTATTGTTATCTATGTATTCTGGCTTTACTAGCTCATTTCTCTCTCACTCTAGGACTATCCACAGCCCATATCCCAAACCCTACTCCCCGGAAATTCTTTTTTAAGAAGTCTGCTTGTGTCCTGAGTGTTGCCAGCTCTTTACAGAACTTGTTTGACCTGATCCCAGACCATAGAGTGAGCATGTGAAGATCAGACTTAGAATGGCGTTGCTGACACACTACCACCCTAAGGATACCTCTGGTGTCTTTCTCTGCAGAATGATTCCTAAGAGAAAGCAACTTATTAAGTGCATAGCTGTGCCAGCCAGGTGCATCCGAAACTGTAGCCCACAGCTGCTAAAAGCAGAAGCAGTGGCATGAAATGGCTGTGTTTGATGACTTCCTTTCTGCCTATCCAGTTAAGCCGCTCCCCTGTCTCTGCAGAGCACCGCAAGAGAACATCCCATAAGAAGGGGGGTAAAAACAAAAATTTTCACCTAACCCTGAGAATACAAGAGATTTCCTCAGTTGTAGGGCATGGGGAACAAAGATGCTGAGGTGACAGAATAAGGGTCATATTGAAAGGTACAGTGAAAGGGCCCTTCATTCAGAAGTACAGTTAATATCCAGCCACCCAGCCTTCATCTGAACAAGCAATGCCCTGGAATCAACTGAGAGCTAATTCGGTGCCCTCCAAATCATGCAGTTGCCATTCAACTGAACATCATTTATGCCAGCTCAAAAGAGCCATGTTACTCACGGAAATCTCATTTTTTCATATTAAACACTGGAAGAGATTTAACAAGAATATAAAGGATCTGGGCTTCCCTATTGGCTCAGTAGTTGAGAGTCCGCCGGCCGATGCAGGGGATGCGGGTTTGTGCCCCAGTACGGGAAGATCCCACATGCCGCGGAGCGGCTGGGCCCGTGAGCCATGGCCGCTGAGCCTGCACGTCCGGAGCCTGTGCTCCGCAACGGGAGAGGCCACAGCAGTGAGAGGCCCGCGTACCGCAAAATAAATAAATAAATAAAGGATCTGAATGAGCTGTATGTATCAAATATGAATACTACAAAGTGATTGACTATATATTTACATACATACATATATGTATGTAAATATATATTTAAATATACAGTACTTAATATTATAAGTACATACATACATACATATATGTATGTAAATATATATATTTATATATACAGTACTTAATATTATAAGTACTGTATATATATTGTACTTGAATTAGAGACAGCCTAGAAGAAAAGCCTTAAAATTACAAAAATGCCCATTTCTTCGTTTTAAGTCTAATACAAATATAATCAAATGTATAATGGAAACTGGAGAAGATGACAGAACAATTCTAAACTTCAGTAACTCTTCACACTCAGCTTTCTTTCCTCCTGCCTCTTTCACAATCTTAACACACATACGGCAGCTAAAATGGACTTCTCAGTGTTTCCTGAATAAATGCTGTCCCCTTTCTTCCTGGTGGGTAGTCAACTTGAACTCATTCCTCCAGACCTCTTTCAAGTGTCAGTGGCACAGCCCAGCATTGAGAACAAGGGCTCCAGGAAACAGGTACCCGGGCTTTATGGTTTCTTCCAGGTGTTGTGAAGTTGGACAATTAATTCACCTTCTCTAAGCCTCCTTAAGCCCAACTCTAAGACTGAGAAAATATCTGCACCATCTACATCCGGAGAGTAGAAAAAAGAAAGCCTAGGAAAGTGCTTTGTAGTGTCCACTGGATACATCCAATCACGATACCTGTCCTTCTCAACTCTCTTTGGAAAGGAAAGGCTGCTAGGAAGACGATTCAATCCCACTTCTCAGTAAACTGAACTGAAAGGACTGAAAAAATTTCCCTGGTGGGAATCAAAAGAGTAAAGGGAGGAGAGAATGTGGAGACAGGCAAACTACACTAATAGAGGATCACCAAAACAAAGTGCTTGTACAGCCTGATGTCAAATAATATTGATGGGTGAGACTGTTCAGACCCAACCTTCTGCAGAAAACAACTGAAAATACTGAAAAAACAATTTTAACACCTTCTTTGGCACTTGAATTTGCTAATAAGGTAGTAAGGAATTATCACAACAGCAACCGAATGGAAGTGGGAACCAGACAGACAGTGGATCCTCAGAGAACTTGTATCGCCAAGAGAGCCTGAGCTGTGATTTTGGAGATTTCACTGGATCCAGGGAATTCAAAGCTGGGTCTCCCCAAAATACAAAGTCTAGGAAGACAGCTTCCCTTCTTACCACTGAGACCCAGCAGGGCTTCACCCTCTAGGTAAGCACAAATCCAAGGGAGACTCACCACATCCCTTCCGAACCCAAAGGCCTTACAGGAAATTGTCCTGTTGCTGAGCAGAGCAGGGACAGAAAAACATCTCTGAGAAATGACAACCATGAGCCTGTCGCTACAGGGATATTCAAGAACAAGTGAGAACACCTGGCTGGTCCAAAAATCTTCTTGCCCCCAAATCCTCAGGCCTTGAACTGTTCTGTATTATTATTGTTGTTGTTATTATTGCAAAACACATAGAACATAAAAATTTACTACTATAACCATTTTAAAGTGTACAATTAATGGCATTAAGTACATTCACAATACTATGCAACTATTACCGCTAGTTCCAAAACATTTTCATCACCCCAAATGGAAACCCCATACCCGTTCATTGAATTGCAAAGGTTCAGATACTGGAATTATCAAGGGCAGATTATAAAACAATGCATTAGGGGCTCCCCTGGTGGCGCAGTGGTTGAGAGTCCGCCTGCCGATGCAGGGGACACGGGTTCGTGCCCCGGTGTGGGAGGATCCCACATGCCGTGGAGCGGCTGGGCCCGTAAGCCATAGCCGTTGAGCCTGGGCGTCCGGAGCCTGTGCTCCGCAGCGGGAGGGGCCACGACAGTGAAAGGCCCGCGTACCGCAAAAACACAAAAAACAAAAAACAATGCATTAAATTTTTTTTTAAATTTAAACTTTATGCAACGAGTTGGATTAACAAAAAGTACTCAATAAATAATAAGATAGTTGGAAAGTAGATAAGGAAAAAATTAGGAAATCTGCATGAAAATGCATAAAGTTGGGCACACCAAAAACTAGATAATATCAGGTACCTGAATAATCATTCTATGTCTTGGAGAATATATTTATTATTTTTAATTCCCCGAGATCCTACATCTGATCTTTCTCAAAATATTATTACTCCTTAATATTATATTGTGCTTGATATTGAGCTCCTGACCAATTATAACATTGTTCTTAGGTGAAAATATTAGCTACTTTATGATAGTCAGCATTTCAAACATATTCCTGCAATGTGTTAGGATAAA
Source organism: Tursiops truncatus (assembly GCF_011762595.2). Taxonomy (NCBI): domain Eukaryota; kingdom Metazoa; phylum Chordata; class Mammalia; order Artiodactyla; family Delphinidae; genus Tursiops; species Tursiops truncatus. The sequence continues at coordinate 82,942,541 of NC_047043.1, read as the reverse complement.
AGACAGACATTGTTGTATAGTTCATTCTGTAAGCTCTAAGATCCATGGAAGGACTTGGAAATGGAGTAAAATCCACTACGTCGGGCCAAAAAGCAGGTGTAAAATATTAAAATCTAGGAAGTCAGGTTAGCTATTAAAGCTTACTTTTATTTGTAAAATTAAACATGGGCACAAACACAGGTGAATAAAATTTAACAGGCAAGCAAATAATAAAATTCAGGGTATTTTAAAAATTATGACAAATACCTTGAGGTGTTTTATTTGACTAAATTTTTAAGAATTCTTTCCAAATGTGATCCCTAACCTCTTCCTGATAAGTGTATGCACAAGGCCAAATCAACTGAACGAAAAATGAAAACTTAACGCATCACTAGATTGCCTTGTCTCCAGAATGCTATGTAACCAGATGATCCGTGTCAGCATAGCTTGTATCCTGTTATATATCCACCCACATGGAAAACGAGGTAAGCATGAACGATTGCAAGGAAAAAATATAATTTTTATCATCAAATTAATATAGCAAGATATTCCATAATATGATATACACTTAGGCAAAACTGGTTCTATTCGACTCCCGCCTACTTAAAGAAAGAAATATCGATTTCTTATCTCACGTGACCAAAAACTATACAAAACTTTACGTTCAAAACTGAAGATGCGTAACAGAAATTAAACAAAAATATCTGAACACAGGCAGTCCTCACTTTGCATGGCATTGGGTTAACTGAAACTCACACACTGAGTCCTCTCTAAATCCAGCACTGCCTGTATTCCACACAGCTATTTTGCACAAATATAAGCATACGCCAAGGAGCAAAATGTAATAGTCTCACTATGTGGGTGAGATATGGAACTCTCTGAGCTATTTAAATTGTTCTCTGTTTTCCCAAATACCATTCTGTTTTTGTAAAATACGGAGGGAGGAAAGGAATTTCATTTGCACACAGTACGATGATTAATAAAAAAAAATGCTGTTTTTATCTGAAAATATTATTCTGGGGTCTATTTAATGTGGCTGAACAGACACAGATTACCATATATAACCTTAAGTGAAACTGAAAATACTCATTCCCGCGAGCTTTATTTTATACTATGAGTTCAGTTAAGTATCTCCTATTCTGAAAGGCTCTCTTTTAAAAGGGACTCTACAAGCACAAACAGATGGATTAATTACATTAAAAACTGACATGTTAAGTATAAAGTTAAAGAAGCCAAACTTATGCAAATAGAAAATTTATCATTTAATACCCAATTGAATCTAAATGAATTCTTTTTTTTTACTGTCATCAGGTTTCAAAACATTTCAGGCATGGGATAAGAGGCAATTTATCTGGCATCACAGAAATCTGAGAAAATAATGTGCCCTTCCTTTTAGATTCTGAGCAGAATCAACTCCTATGTATAGACTAATAAAAATAATAAAAAAAAACTTTAGGATAGAGACTCATTTTAGAGGGCAGGTCAACGTAAGGAAAATACAGACCATTCATTTCCCCAAATCAGCATTTTCTTTTCCAAACCTCATTGTCCTTATCTCATATTGCTGGAAAAATAGCAATTACAGAGTAACAGAAGGTTTGCTTTTCTCCAGAGCACTTTCATGGGCAGAGTCACCAATTAAAAGTATTGCCAGATTTCAAACGATATCATAAAAGACAAGTAATTTTTTCTTTCTCATTTTTATAAATCACAAGGAAGGAACATAACTATCTACTATAAGCCATAAATTTATTAAATTTCTCTACTTATAACTCACTTATTTGCAAAACGGTAACTGTTAACTACCCCCACCACATACGCAGTGCAGTGGTTAAGAACACAGACTCTGAAGCCAGACTGCCTCAGCTCACATCCCACTTCTGTGATTATCAGCTATACAACCTTGGGCAAGGTTACTGAACTTTGCCTCAGTTTTTTTCATCAGTAAAATGGAATAATAATAGTTAATATCTACCCTATATGGTTAAGAGGATTAAGTGAGTTAATCATAAAAAGCACAGAGATGAACATAATAAACACCCAATAAACATTGCAAAAAGAAAAAGAGAACAATCACAGACATCTGGCTGATGACAAAACTATGGTAAATGGATAGATTTCCAACTTGACGTAATTGTTTAGAATCTTCCCGTTTATTTACCATTCTATTTCTAATCCTCCTCTTCCAAAGTGTCCTATTTGGGTAACAATAGGGTAGGGCCCATATTTTATCTTATCTTCAAAACTCTGCCAACTTTTCTCAGTCACAACAGGAGGAGAGCATGAGAGGAGAGGCAGGCACACATCACAATCTGCAGGGCGTAGCGTGAGTTGGCAGATGAGTTATCTGAAAAGGTTAGATGGTCATTTTAACTCAGAGACTATTTCTCATACACTGACCCAAAGACATAATTTGTTCCTTACAGAACAGCAGCACCCACAGTTTAGCAGCTGTCAAGGAAAACGGAGCTGTTTTAAAGCCAAGTCTAGAGTTGGAAGTTTTATAAAAAACCAATTAAAACAAGACTTGGAAAATTATTTAAACAAATTTGTCAATAATGATCTCATATTTGCATGTGCAAATCTGAAAACTCCCTTATGAACATACCAAATGTGAAGACTTCTTTTATTTGCAGTAATAACTTAATAATGGCTGCTAGCTAAGATATGGTAGCATTGTGATACACCCTCTGTATGGATGATGTCATTTAATTCATATAGCTCTGTAGGGCAGTAACTATTAAACCTTATGACATGAAGATTTCAAGTTACTCATCAAGTGGCCATAGTCCAGATCTGAAATTAGAGTCTTCTGACTTAAGAGTCCATGCTCTGAAGCCCTGTTCCATAGTCACAAATTTTTGTAAATTATTTGCTTGATCAGATTCCTCTTCCTGTAGAAATTATCATGGTGCCCTTTCTCACCTTACTCAGACAGTAGAGAATTCAGCTTTTCTGGCAAGAGGTACCTCCACCTGAAGAATTTCCAGGGGACATCTCTGCGCTACCTGGAACCTAAATTCCAGAGAACTGGGTTTATTGTTACTCTAATTTTATTCCTTAGATGTCAACCTTGTTTCGGACATAAAAGAGCACGAACTTTTGAAGCAATTTTCAAGGACTTCCGATCTTTTTCCCTTGTTAGAACTTTCAAGTACTGAGATTTGAATTATATGCCAAATTCTCAAATCAGATGTAAAAACTCTGAAAGACTTAAACAGCTTTCAAGATCAAGTTGAGAGGCTAGATATATCTAAAGGGGAAATGAAATGGATTCAATTTTCACGTTAAAATTCAAGTTATTTAAACTTAGCTGAGGTGGTTAGTCGCAAGGTTTGTGTGTGGAAAACAGACAAAAATATTCAGTCCATTTTAACAGCGAGAATATACGGACTAGATGGAAAATTTAACGTGTGCATCTTTCTCCTGGTTTTCTTCTTTGTTATTAATATTTCAAGCAACAGCTCCATGCTGCCAAGTCATCACACTACACGGAATTTAGAACTCTTAAAATGGGCACATGCTTTCGACAGAAAGATTCCCTTACCATAGTATCAGTAATTTCAGGCACCTTATTTGAATGTCAGTGGAAATTTAGGTTGCCCCTACAATATAACAACTTCCAAAAGTAGAAATGTAGTTCTAATATAAATGCTTGCAAATATTACTGTCGTCCTCTCTTGGGCTATATTTATTTCTGAAAAATGAAAATGATAGCTTTATTTTAGCAAGAGCAAGTATGGAAATCCTTAATTTAAAAGACACTGGTATACCTCACACCAGTCAGAATGGCCATCATCAAAAAATCTAGAAACAAGAAATGCTGGACAGGGTGTGGAGAAAAGGGAACCCTCTTACACTGTTGGTGGGAATGTAAATTGATACAGCCACTATGGAGAACAGTATGGAGGTTCCTTAAAAAACTAAAAATGGAACTACCATATGACCTAGCAGACCCACTACTGGGCATAAACCCTGAGAAAACCATAATTCAAAAAGGTACCCCAATGTTCATCGCTGCGTTATTTACAATAGCCAGGTCATGGAAGCAACCTAGATGCCCATCGACGGATGAATGGATAAAGAAGATGTGGCACATATATACAATGGAACATTACTCAGCCATAAAAAGAAATGAAATTGAGTTATTTGTAGTGAGGTGGATGGACCTAGAGACTGTCATACAGAGTGAAGTAAGTCAGAAAGAAAAAAACAAATACTGTATGCTAACACATACATTTGGAATCTAAAAAAAAAAAAAGGTTCTGAAGAACCTAGGGGCAGGACAGGAATAAAGAGGCAGACGGAGAGAATGGACCTGAGGACAGAGGGAGGGGGAAGGGTAAGCTGGGACGAAGTGAGAGAGTGGCATGGACTTATATACACTACCAAATGTAAAATAGATAGCTAGTGGGAAGCAGCTGCATAGCACAGGGAGATCAGCTCGGTGCTTTGTGACCACCTAGAGGGGTGGGATAGGGAGGGTGGGAGGGAGATGCAAGAAAGAGGGGATATTGGGGTATATGTATATGTATAGCTGATTCACTTTGTTATAAAGCAGAAACTAACACACCAATGTAAAGCAATCATACTCCAATAAAGATGTTAAAAAATAATAAAAAAAATAAGACACTGGTAACTCTTGTGTAATTGTTTCAGCATTGAATTTAACACTGAACTTTCCTTGTGAACTCATATATTCAAGAGTAGGACTCTCCGTGAAAGTTTTTAAAGATTAACCATATTGACACCACTTATCTAGTAAGGTATGGGGAATTTATGGTAGGTATAGGAAGCGGTGCTGTAGGTACACATGTGGCTCTGAAGAAAGGGCAGCCATGGGATGAGGGGAGAAATTCAGGAACTAAATGCAGAAAGTGTTTGTTGCTGAGGAAGAGGAGAGAGGTATAACAGGGATTTTTCTCTGAGCATCTGCTGTATAGCTTGGCCCAGACAGACACTCAATACCAATTGTAAAACTGGCAAAGGAGTAAACAGTCATAGGAAGGAGGATAGTTTTGTCTTCTGATGAGTCTAGGAAGTTGTATTCTGCTGCAGAGTAAGACATCTTTTGAAATGGGCGACACTTTTAAAAATGATTCACTATTTTAAATAATCATTTCCTTTCATGAATAAAGCAAAGCCTTTTCATAGTAGGAAATGTAGAAATATACATATAAGAAGAAATAAAAAATATAAAAACTGCTTAAAAAACTACCTTCAGAGATAACTAGTATTAAGAGTTTCAGGCACCCTCTGAAATGCTGTGTGCATGTGTGTATATGTTTGTATGCTCACATGTTTATATAAAGCATGAATGGAAACAGAAATATGCATAATATTTTGTAATCTACCTTCTGCATATGTTGGGAACATACTCCTCAGTGACAATAATTTTTTTCTTCTAAAATTAATGTCTATTTGTAGGGCAAACAAGAAGAATTCGAATTCTACACTTAATACTGGACCACCTTTCTTCTAGACCAAAAAAGTGCCTGGAAATGTTGAAAAGGCATAAACTTTAAAGGGAAGAAATCTTGTTATATTGGATTTACTACAATCTAAAGAAATGAATGCTGGGCAAAACCAGAAATATATTATTCACACATTGGATATTGACAAAACTCCAGAGATAAGGGTAAGATGTGCTACTGAATCTAAAAAGGAATATGACTTATATTATTTCTTATCCACAGATTTATCTAATAAGCATTCTTTCCTTTAATATTTAGGAGACAGTAAAAGTACAAATAGAAGTCAGACTGCCTGAGTTTGAATTCTGAGTCCTAAGCCTCAGTGTGCTCCTCTGTAAGATGGGTATGATTAACAGGTTGTTGTGAGACCAAATGAAATACAGGGCTTGGAACAGTGCCTGATGCAATATTCCATGGAATATATTCCACATATATTCCACATATTCCATAAGTTAGGCTGCTATTGTTATTGTTTGCTTAGACTCCAGTAACTGACTACTGTCATTTGATTACTTGGAACTCCCCAACAAAATTTTCCAAACAGAATTAACCTTCCTTAAGGAGAGGAATGACAACTTGGTAGCCGCCTATCATAGCTGACTTATAATGGGGTACAAAGACAAACAAGCAAAACAAATCAGACAAAGAAAAGTTCTGCTTGGACCCTACTTATCCTGCAGGCTTTAATTCATCCTATGAGCTACCTGATAAAATCCTTTCATTAAATTTTAAAACTTAAGTTAGCCAGGGCTGTTTTCTGTTGTTAGCAATTAAAGATTACTTATTGTTATATTGACTCGGACGCTCCCAGGGCCAGAAGAGATGGTAGTGTGCACTGGGGACAAATGTTTAGAGGGAGGTTATTTTGCTAGTTGGTCAGTTCATAGGGAATCTTTCCATGTAATGACAGTGTTTCCTTCAATATATGACCTCAATGGTGGGAATGTGAAAACTGAAAACTCATGTAAGGCACCATTGCAATTAGGACCACAGATTTTGGACTTGATACCTGGGTTCCAGGTTTCAAGTATTCTGCAGCAAATCATGGAAATTCTCAGCACTCTATTTCTTTACCTATAAAATTGGGAAAATAATCATCCTAAACTCAGGGTACTGTAAGTATATTATGTGCTCAGTATACTTCCAGGGTTGCCAAAAACAAGAGGGTTGCCAGAAACAAGAATTCAATAAATTCTAGTAATAACAATTTTAATAATGGTTAATAGCAAGAAGAACGCCCTAGAACCAGCTCTGTGTCAAGTCGGTTCTGTAAAGAACAATGTTAGTGAAGTCCAGTAAGGGCCCTTAGTAAGTGGGCTTACTGCTAAACCCAACACTAATCTGAATCCTCTGCTTTACCAATGCACTTTAATGGATGCTTAGTTCTGGAGGAAACAAAATGAAATATAGTAGCCATTAAATTAAATGTGAGTGATTGACTTTTCCTATTAAAGGGCAGAGATTATATCACTGGATTAAAAGAACCCTAGCTATACACTATTTCTCATTTAAAATAAAAAATGTTAAAAAGTAAAGGATGGGGCTTCCCTGGTGGCGCAGTGGTTGAGAGTCTGCCTGCCAATGCAGGGGACACGGGTTCGTGCCCTGGTCCAAGAAGATCTCACATGCCGCAGAGCAGCTTGGCCCGTGCGCCGTGGCCGCTGAGCCTGCGCGTCCAGAGCCTGTGCTCTGCAATGGGAGAGGCCACAACAGTGAGAGGCCTGCGTACCGCAAAAAAAAAAAAAAAAAGTAAAGGATGTGCAAAGAGTACCAGTGAATACATATGAAGGGAAAGTAAAAATAGTAGTAATATGCATAGTAGACAGCAGAATTAAGGAAGGAAAGCAGTAAGCAGGATAAAGAAGGTCATTAGGACATGCAAAGAGGGAAAATTTACAGATATAACTAACACATCTGAATCTCCAAACAAGCTAGCAACTAACACTTAGAGGAAAAACCATTAGCTATGCAAGACCTTAAAAAAAATAAAACTATAGCGAGAGTTTTCAATAGACTTGAAAGAATTAAACAGATCTACTAAATAAAAAAGTAAGTGGTCAAGAAAAAAAGGGAGAAGACTCAAATCAATAGAATTAGAAATGAAAAAGGAGAGATAACAACTGACACTGCAGAAATAAAAGAGATCATGAGAGATTACTACAAGCGACTCTATGCCAATAAAATGGACAATCTGGAAGAAATGGACAAATTCTTAGAAATGCACAACCTGCCAAGACTGAATCAGGAAGAAATAGAAAATATGAACAGACCAATCACAAGCACTGAAATTGAAACTGTGATTAAAAATCTTCCAACAAAGAAAAGCCCAGGACCAGATGGCTTCACAGGCGAATTCTATCAAACATTTAGGGAAGAGCTAACACCTATCCTTCTCAAACTCTTCCAAAATATAGCAGAGGGAGGAACACTCCCAAACTCATTCTACGAGGCCACCATCACCTTGATACCAAAACCAGGCAAGGATGTCACAAAGAAAGAAAACTACAGACCAATATCACTGATGAACATAGATGCAAAAATCCTCAACAAAATACTAGCAAACAGAATCCAACAGCACATTAAAAGGATCATACACCATGATCAAGTGGGGTTTATTCCAGGAATGCAAGGATTCTTCAATATACGCAAATCTATCAATGTGATAAACCATATTAACAAATTGAAGGAGAAAAACCATATGATCATCTCAATAGATGCAGAGAAAGCTTTTGACAAAATTCAACACCCATTTATGATAAAAACCCTGCAGAAAGTAGGCATAGAGGGAACTTTCCTCAACATAATAAAGGCCATATATGACAAGCCCACAGCAAACATCATCCTCAATGGTGAAAAACTGAAAGCATTTCCACTAAGATCAGGAACAAGACAAGGGTGCCCACTCTCACCACTCTTATTCAACATAGTTTTGGAAGTTTTAGCCACAGCAATCAGAGAAGAGAAGGAAATAAAAGGAATCCAAATTGGAAAAGAAGAAGTAAAGCTGTCACTGTTTGCAGATGACATGATCCTATACATAGAGAATCCTAAAGATGCTACCAGAAAACTACTAGAGCTAATCAATGAATTTGGTAAAGTGGCAGGATACAAAATTAATGCACAGAAATCTCTGGCATTCCTATATACTAATGATGAAAAATCTGAAAGTGAAATCAAGAAAACACTCCCATTTACCACTGCAACAAAAAGAATAAAATATCTAGGAATAAACCTACCTAAGGAGACAAAAGACCTGTATGCAGAAAATTATAAGACACTGATGAAAGAAATTAAAGATGATACAAATAGATGGAGACATATACCATGTTCTTGGATTGGAAGAATCAACATTGTGAAAATGACTCTACTACCCAAAGCAATCTATAGATTCAATGCAATCCCTATCAAACTACCACTGGCATTTTTCACAGAACTAGAACAAAAAATTTCACAATTTGTATGGAAACACAAAAGACCCCGAATAGCCAAAGCAATCTTGAGAACAAAAAAAGGAACTGGAGGAATCAGGCTCCCTGACTTCAGACTATACTACAAAGCTACAGTTATCAAGACGGTATGGTACTGGCACAAAAACAGAAAGATAGATCAATGGAACAGGATAGAAAGCCCAGAGATAAACCCATGCACATATGGACACCTTATCTTTGATAAAGGTGGCAGGAATGTACAGTGGAGAAAGGACAGCCTCTTCAATAAGTGGTGCTGGGAAAACTGGACAGGTACATGTAAAAGTATGAGATTAGATCACTCCCTAACACCATACACAAAAATTAGCTCAAAATGGATTAAAGACCTAAATATAAGGCCAGAAACTATCAAACTCTTAGAGGAAAACATAGGCAGAACACTCTATGATATAAATCACAGCAAGATTCTTTCTGACCCACCTCCTAGAGTAATGGAAATAAAAACAAAAATAAACAAATGGGACCTAATGAAACTTCAAAGCTTTTGCACAGCAAAGGAAACCACAAACAAGACCAAAAGACAACCCTCAGAATGGGAGAAAATATTTGCAAATGAAGCAACCGACAAAGGATTAATCTCCAAAATTTACAAGCAGCTCATGCAGCTCAATAACAAAAAAACAAACAACCCAATCCAAAAATGGGCAGAAGACCTAAATAGACATTTCTCCAAAGAAGATATACAGACTGCCAACAAACACATGAAAGAATGCTCAACATCATTAATCATTAGAGAAATGCAAATCAAAACTACAATGAAATACCATCTCACACCAGTCAGAATGGCCATCATCAAAAAATCTAGAAACAATAAATGCTGGAGAGGGTGTGGAGAAAAGGGAACCCTCTTGCACTGCTGGTGGGAATGTGAATTGGTTCAGCCACTATGGAGAACAGTATGGAGGTTCCTTAAAAAACTACAAATAGAACTACCATATGACCCAGCAATCCCACTACTGGGCATATACCCTGAGAAAACCGAAATTCAAAAAGAGTCATGTACCAAAATGTTCATTGCAGCTCTATTTACAATAGCCCGGAGATGGAAACAACCTAAGTGCCCATCATCGGATGAATGGATAAAGAAGATGTGGCACATATATACAATGGAATATTACTCAGCCATAAAAAGAAACGAAATTGAGCTATTTGTAATGAGGTGGATAGACCTAGAGTCTGTCATACACAGTGAAGTAAGTCAGAAAGAGAAAGACAAATACCGTATGCTAACACATATATATGAAATTTAAGGAAAAAAAATGTCATGAAGAACCTAGGGGTAAGGCGGGAATAAAGACGCAGACCTCCTAGAGAACGGACTTGAGGTTATGGGGAGGGGGAAGGGTGAGCAGTGACGGGGCGAGAGAAAGTCATGGACATATACACACTAACAAACGTAGTAAGATAGATAGCTAGTGGGAAGCAGCCGCATGGCACAGGGATATTGACTCGGTGCTTTGTGACAGCCTGGAGGGGTGGGATAGGGAGGGTGGGAGGTAGGGAGACGCAAGAGGGAAGAGATATGGGAACATATGTATATGTATAACTGATTCACTTTGTTATAAAGCAGAAACTAACACACCATTGTGAAGCAATTATACCCCAATAAAGATGTTAAAAAAAAAAAAAAAAGTAAGTGGGCGGGCTTCCCTGATGGCGCAGTGGTTGAGAGTCCGCCTGCCGATGCAGGGAACATGGGTTCGTGCCCCGGGCCGGGAAGATCCCACATGCCGTGGAGCTGCTGGACCCATGGGCCATGACTGCTGAGCCTGCACGTCCGGAGCCTGTGCTCCGCAACGGGAGAGGCCACAACAGTGAGAGGCCAGCGTACCGCAAAAAAAAATAAAAATTAAAAATAAAATCCAGCAGTGTATCTAAAAATAATGCATGTGATCAAGCAAGTGACTTAGTATCAGCAAAGACTATTAAATAGTCCCTCAATAAATTTAAGGAGAAAAAAGGAATTTATGATAACATTCATAGCCCATGAAAAGATATTTGTTAATTTCTAATGAAAAGTCTAAGTCAAGTAGGAATAAAAAGTTACTACTAAATTAAACAATACATATGTACCATGAAACAATACTAGTATTATCTGAAAACCATTTTACCTTCAAGTTTTACTATTTCATTTCGAACCCATCTCACTGTATTCCACCACTCCTTCCTCCCTTCCCCAAGCAAACATTTATTGTGTGCCTAGTATATTTCAGGTACTGTGCTGGGCTGCAATTCTAAGAAATTAAATATATAATCCAAAAAGAAATATGAAAAACAAGTAGCCAGTGAAAACCATACAGAGAAGGTGACAGATGAGGGAGCAAGTTAAAAAATACTAGCCAAGTTGAACTCAATTTCCCTCTTCCGAATTGGATAAGAATTGCGATTTAACTTTAAGCCTATCACAAGTTAAGAAGTGTTCTCCAAATAGGGTTCAAGATGTGTTAACAATTAAATGATTTCTATTTTTCTCATATATTATAACACTCTGAACCAAACCAAAAGCAATACCAGTAATAGCATATCACCAAAGAGAAGAGGATCATTGCTATAGCATTTCCATGTTCCCTGTGCTTCTCTGGGATTTTACAAAGTGTGCATTTAATGAGAGCACCCTGAAGTGACTGCAGGCAGGTGAAGCTGCTATTATGTGGCAGGGAGAGCTGACAGACAGCTTCAGGAGCGTTTAGTTAACAAATCATTACATAGTGTTTGTAAGACTTCCACCTGAACCCAAACAGAGCATGGAAGTGTCTTGGAAAGAACAAAGCCATCAATTGTAAAACAAACCTTGGTAAAGGCAGCTAGGATCAGTAGGGAGGGGAAATAAAGCAATTTATTCAAATTGTATATTTGAACACTAAGAACTTCTTTTTCTCCTAAACGTAACTGAAATTTGGAATCCTTTAAAAATATGAACGATAGGTCTTCGCTTGCTTTTAAGGACAAGGAGTGTATCTGTTAAGTTGAAGGAGAGTGAAAATGAAAATGGGCAAGAATATTAATAAACCACTTAACTAAGAAATGACCATGCGTACACGCTCTAACTTGTGTAAAGCATGTGGCAATCTCAGGTTTAGTTTTGTAACTGAAGAGAAAGGCAAAGTCTTAATGCCATCCCGTCACTGTGATTTCTTAACTTTTGCCCTACTGAAGACACTTCATCGTTTTTTTTTAATTGCATCAATTTATGTTTTTACAGTTTTTAATTGGAGAATATTTGTTTTACAGTGTTGTTAGTTTCTGCTGTACAACAAAGTGAATCAACGATAATGTATACATGTATCCCCTCCCTCTTGAGCCTCCCTACCCACCTCCCCCCATCCCACCCCTCTAGGTCATCACAGAGCACCGAGCTGAGCTCCTTGCGCTATACAGCAGCTTCCCACTAGCTACTATTTTACACATGGTGGTGTATATACGGAAGATGCTTCATCTTCTAATTGCCAAGGCCACACATAGGCAGGGAAGAGAGGGCAGGGCTGAGCCAAATGCAGAATAGAAAAAAAAAAAAAAAAGGTCAAAGCAGCAGAGGTAACTATTATTTTTCAAAGACTACTCGAAGCATTGAAATTCTGATACCTCATTCCTGTGACAAAAATTGTAATGAGAACAGGAAATGGTACCCCATGAATCCATTGTCCTGACAATGATTTAATGAGAATGGGAAATGGTGAGAGCATAACTAATTCGCATTATGATCCTAAAGTTGTCATCTTGTGGTTCTGCTCAGATGCTGCGAAATGAAGGATGTCGGACATCAGCTGGGAGAGTGTGAGGAAAAGCATGAAGACGGTGACACTGCGTGGCCTGAAAGTAATGGAGGGGTACGGTGTGGGAGGGGCAGGAAGGGGATACAAAGCATGGGGTCTGTCTGCTGAATGACAAAGTAGGAATCCATTTAAAGATGGCATGGCTGCCAACTAGAAGGGAAAGACCAGCAGGTAAGGCAAGGGCTGTGATGGAAAACTGAGCTAGGAAGTAACCAAAAGATCGAATGAGATTTGCACAGACAGGTGAAATCTGGCTCATTTGGACATTCTGTGTGTTATCTTCTCTTGGAGATATTCAAGTTTGTTGAGATGCAGTTGATTTTGTGGCTCTAAGGCGCTATTTCTTTTCCTCCCTCAGTAGATAAAGTTTTACATCCACATGTCTAATTTAAACTGTGCATTTTATAAGTGAAGCTATCAAACATACCCCATCCCAGCTCCAAAAGCTCTGAAAGAAAGTGGTCAGTGGGAGAAAGAACGTCATTCGCCTCGATTACGCTGGTAGAATCCAGCACGTGGTATATCAAGATTATGAAGAATTTAAATTCCACAGATGGCAGAAAGTAACTTCCTGTTAACAAATGAGTTTTAACCTATTTCTCTAAATAGCACAACTCAGGTTCTAGACAGTTCTGAGTGCCGAATTATTCCAGAACTTCTAGACTTTTTTGAGCATGCCAAGGCAATGTTCATCGTCTGCTTACATTTCGGGAAAAAGGTTACCATACATGGGAGTGGGTGGAAATCAGCGGAAAAACTGAGAAATAAAACTTTTTAATTATGCATTTTCAAGTCTGACTTGCTGCTCAAAGTGCTAGCTAATCATTTAAAGTGGTTCCTTAAAATTCTCTCTGGGGACTTCCCTGGTGGTCCAGCGTGTAAGACTCTGAGCTTCCAATGCAGGGGGCCCGGGTTCGATCCTTGGTCAGGGAACTAGATCCCACATGCATGCCACAACTAAGAGTCCGCATGCCGCAACTAAGAAGCCTGCGTGCAGCAACTAAAGATCACACATGCTGCAACGAAGATCCCACCTGACGCAACTAAGAGCTGGCACAGCCAAAATAAATAAATATTTAAAAAAATTTTTTTTAATAAGTAAAATAAAATTCCCTCTGTAACGCTGCCATAACATTTAGCATGCTTCTCACAGGTGAATCCTTCCAGCAACAGAGAAAATAGTCATGAAGGAGATCAAACGTTAAAAACCTCTTGGAAAAGAAATTGTTTTTTACTAAATACAATACCAAAGCAGCATAGTAATCACGATCCACACTCATTCTGTAAAATAACAATAATAATGGTAAAGGGTGGTGCCTTTCCATTCAGTTTTCTCTTAGCACTTTTATTTAAACGCAATCATAAAGAGTGTATTTTTGAAGATGAAAAGCAACTTTCATAAAAATGAAAATGACTGTGATTCTCTCACCACTAGTCAAAAACCTTTCAGACTAAGATAAATGGCTCGAAGCCATTAGAAAAAAATTATTGCCAACTTATGTGTGCCTAAGCCCCCCTACTTTGCATTTTGATTCATATTTAAAATATTGATTCCATCAAATGGAGGAACAGTTAGTGTCAGCAAGAAGATGATGGAGAAAATGAAGTCAAAGGCGAACAATGTAAACAGTGGATTTATTTATTTACCCTTAGGTGAAGGCGCCATATTTCACTTCTATTGAACACTTACTCAATTTATTTTATTAATTTAATCCTTCTAAAGTACTACTTCACACTCTGAGGCAATTTCAGATCAAACAGATCACTGCGTACTTGTTGAATTCATGGTGAACGATACATGAATTTATAATCCAGAATGATTCATAATTGAGTGAGCTACCTTATTTTACTCCCCTATTACAGGAGAGGTTCCCAATGAAAGACGATAATGTTCAAGGAAGAAATGTGAAAAATATTCTCAAAAGTTGAACTATATGATAATAATGTCTCATGAAGATGAAATATTTAATGTCCATATTTAGGTTCTCCATCATGTATAATGTGGTCATGTAAGGGGTGTCTAATGCTGATGAGAATTTCACTTTGACCTGGCAAAAATGAAGTAAGCAACATACAGTGTTTCATCCATTATGTCCCTTTTCACAGTGAAGGATGGGTTCTATAACACTTTTTTTCCATCCAATGTCAAGGTCTTAAAAACAAATTTTGAAAGCATTTAAGAGGTTCTTTTAATGGCTGTATTTAGTAACAAATGACAGATATCTATTAATGCAAGTACATCTTATATAAAATATTTTAATATGGATTTTAGGTGATAGTATATTCTTATTAACATCACATGTAAATTGACACATCCGAGCAGCTCTTTTAGATGAAAGATCCATTTAGTCCCATCTTCAAATTATGGATTGATACAATATTCTACGCCATAATGGTTCCAAAAGTATTGTTAGCACTATGTATTATTCATGTTTTCAGGTACCATTGTTTCAGCTCATAATAGAGTATCTCACAATTGTGAGTGACGCTTATAATGAACTGAAGACAACTACTTAACTGTTGTATTTTAATAGGTCACCTAGTTGGCCCTGAGGACATGTGGGCATGAGAACTGTATCAGTCCTTGGCACTGGGCTCAAATTTGAGAAAATAAAAAATTTCAGCTCTGAATGATCTAGTTCTATCACATAAGTGCAATGTATTTAAGGTGGTATTTTTAAAGGTGCATATAATCATCAACTATTATGGCTATTGTGGGGAATTCAAATTGTAAATTAAACTGTTTAATTGAATTAAAATGAACGTGGTTGAAATATAGGCCAATATATGTCCATTCAGAATAAAACAAATTATACGAAGTAGTTATGAAATCTAAACATTATAGAACTTGCTTCTCAAGCTTGCCCATGCATACAATATCCCCTGGGCATCCTGTTCACATACAGATTCTAATGCAGGAAAGCTGGGACAGGGCCTGAGATTTTGCATTTCTCACCAGCTTCCAGAAGATGCTGATTGGTGGTTCAAAAATCAAAAAAGTATTGGGAGGGGGGCTTCCCTGGTGGCGCAGTGGTTGAGAGTCCGCCTGCTGATGCAGGGGACACGGGTTCGTGTCCCGGTCCGGGAAGATCCCACATGCCGCGGAGCGGCTGGGCCCGTGAGCCATGGCCGCTGAGCCTGCGCATCCGGAGCCTATGCTCCTCAACGGGAGAGGCCACAACAGTGAGAGGCCTGCGTACCGCCAAGAAAAAAAAAAAAAAAAAAAATGATTGGGAAGTATTCAAACAGCTGCTGTGGGCTCTGGGCTTACTACGCCATGCCTGTGACTAAAGGCAGCTGTGGCTCTGCCGCCCAAGGGCTCCTCACCTCCAAGCTGTCAATCCATCAGTGAGGTTTCCGCCCACTGCTGGGGCCACTCTGATGTGCAGTTCACACTGTCTGCCAGAGGATGCCAGTGGGGTGGAGCTGCTGTTGCTCATGGTGGTAACCTGTTTAATCATTCATCAGCTATTGCTTCCTCCCCTTCTCTGCTCCCCTGCCTATGCTTCCTGGGATCTCTTCCTAGAAGGCTACAATGAAAATCGTCAACTCAAGGTCAGCTTCTGGGGGAACCAAATCAAGTCAGGTTTGAAGTAGAAAGTCCCTCTCGGGTCCCCATCCTTTTCCTCCCTCCACCCAGTTCTCATCCCCAATAGGTAAGATATGTTCTTAGTTTCCAAGTTTTAATTCTACGAAACTCTAAGCAAATATAGACGCTTATTCCTTTCTTTTAAAATAAAATATACCAAATATACCCACAGTATTCTGTACTTTTTTTTTTCACTTAACGTATCTCGGACATCTTTCAACAGCAGTGCACAGAGAGCCTTCCCGTTCCTCTGTATGGCTGCGTGGTATTCCACTGTATGTAAATAACCCACGGGTCCAAACCCCTTTTGCCATTTCTTCTCCAGCTTATGTACCTCTGTTTTTTTGTTTTGTTTCGCTCTGTTTTTTTTTTTTTTTTTTTTTTTTTTTTTTTTTTTGCGGTACATGGGCCTCTCACTGTTGTGGCCTCTCCCATTGCGAAGCACAGGCTCCAGACGCGCAATCTCAGCGGCCATAGCTCACGGGCCCAGCCGCTCCGCGGCATGTGGGATCCTCCCGGATCGGGGCACGAACCCGCGTCCCCTGCATCGGCAGGCAGACTCTCAACCACTGCGCCACCAGGGAAGCCCCGCTCTGTTTTTTTGGTACGCGGGCCTCTCACTGCTGTAGCCTCTCCCGCTGCGGAGCACAGGCTCCGGACGCGCAGGCCCAGCGGCCGTGGCTCACGGGCCCGGCCGCTCCGCGGCATGTGGGATCTTCCCGGACCGTGGCACGAACCCGTGTCCCCTGCATCGGCAGGCAGACTCTCAACCACTGCGCCACCAGGAAAGCCCTGTATCTCTGTTTTATTTGATTACTTATTGAATGACAAACTTCAATCATTCAGTGACCTCTAGCCACAAACCAATTTACTGGTGTCATTCTGAAAACATTACACCTCATACTGAATAATTCCCTTAAAGCATATTCTCTCTAGCACAACAGAGGTGGGATGCTATGCCTCTTGCCCGAGACAAGAATAAAGCCTAGGTCAGCTTGCTCACACTGTTACACAGTAGGCTGATATTGAGTCTGTAAAGAGGTAAAGCTCTTAAGGCTTGTTCACATGCAATTCCTCATCCTGTGTTTATATAATCAATTTCTTTTGAGCACAGGTCTGGGACTTTACCTTCTTCGTGTGTATTATATGCCCATTGCTTCAGCTCCTTGCCCTAGTCCATATTCATAACACAATCATTAACTGCCACTGACTGAACATATGTCCCAAACCCCATCACTTGTACTTCATACTTAATATTTATCAATATATTAATTGTCTTATGAGTCAATTATTATCCCTATTTACAGATGAGGAAACGGATGCTCAGAGAAGGTAAGTCATTTGACAGAGTCATGTAACCAGCAAGTGGAAAAGCTCAGTATTGCTATGCTTCAGTCTGAATCCTATTGGGCAAAGAACAAACTATCCTTCCCAGCTTTCTGTCAAGTGCACAGAACTATCGCTGTCTTCAGTTAAGCCGCTGATAAAATTACAAATTAGTCTATGACTAGGGATTGGCTCATGAATGGATATCCATAGAGAACACTTTCCTGTTACATTAGTCAAAGTTCTCCAGAGAAACAGAACCAATAGGATATATATATATACACACACACATATATATACAGTTCTCTGACAACATTTTATATGTATATATACAAATGTATACGAGGACATTTATTATAGGAATTGGCTCACACAGTTATGGAGACCGATAAGTCCCACAATCTGCCATCTATAAGCTGGAGAACTAGGAAAGCTAGTGGCGTAACTCCCAGTCTGAGGCTGAAGTTCCGTAGCCCGAGGTCCCAAGAACCATGAACTCTAACGCTGGAACGCAGGAGAAGATGGGTGTCCCAGTTCAAGAAGACAGGGACTTTATCCTTGCTCCTTTTTCTTCTACTGAGGCTTTCAAAGTACTGGCTGACGCCCACCCCCATGGGTGTGGGCAAATCTTAACTCAGTCTACAAATTTACCTGCTGATTCAAATGCTAAACCTCTTCCAGAAAGACCCTCACAAACATATGCAGAAACAATGTTTTACCAGCTATCTGAGTATCCCTTAGCCCAGTTAAGTTGGCATGTAAAATTAGCCATCACACCTGTTGAGCACTGATCAATAATCAATATGATTTAGATGTTGTCCTTCAGAAAGTTAATATGCCTCTATGGAGATTACTATACCCTTTCACCACTGCCCAGAAGAGTATCACGGTTGTTAGAGATTGAAAAACAGGAACATAACAACAACAAAACCCCAAACCCTTTATTATATTCACTTTTTCTCCTTTATCAGGTAAAGAAAAGGGGTTTGTTTGGTATGACGTGGTATTATAACCTCTACTGTGGATTACAGAAAAAATGCTTTGCTTCCTGAGCCTCCCCATCTGTCACTTAAAGAAAGAGTTGCCCAATTTGGGTAGGAATCAATGCAGCCTCATTAGGTTGCCTCTTCTAGATTTTGAATTTTTTCTACGCTTTGGAAAATTATAACAGGATTTACTCATTTCTAATTTTCTAACACTTCTTCCCTCCCCCAGAATTCCTTGTAGATGACTGAGATACGTTCTAGTATTATAACTCCAAATGGTACCCTGGACAAAATCCTTATGAGCTTTAGGACAACCTACTCTAAAGAGCCCCATACAGTCTGTTTACTCCCTCTTCTGGACCACCTGCTTCTTCCTTCCATCTCAGTCTTAAGATTATTTCCGGTGGAGGAAGCAGGAGAGCTGGCATCCAGCAGTTTGCTTTCTCGCTGTCATTAGTTATCAATACACCATCATCAGCCTCATCTCTTCCCAGTGCTTTCTTTTCCTCCAAACAACCCACAAAAACCTTCTTTTCAAATATTATTTTTAGAGCATTTTGAAAGCTGCAGATCATTTTAGACACTGGCCTTTTTATACACTGCTTTTCTGTTTCATGTCATCATTTGTTCAAGTCCTTTTTCTTTTTTTTTTTTTTTCTGTTACTAACTCACTGCAGGTCATTCTTTACAGACCCATTACTTCTATCTGATATCCTGCAAGAATTTAATTTATAAGAGCATTCCATTCTTGGAGTCACCTTTTCTTCTGCAGTCACTAGCGATGGAATTTTATGCATCATTTCCAGCAAACTTAAACCTT
Source organism: Tursiops truncatus (assembly GCF_011762595.2). Classification (NCBI taxonomy): domain Eukaryota; kingdom Metazoa; phylum Chordata; class Mammalia; order Artiodactyla; family Delphinidae; genus Tursiops; species Tursiops truncatus. The sequence goes on along the minus strand of NC_047043.1, from coordinate 82,923,106 downwards.
ACTGTGAACTAGGTTTATGGGTTTTAAAATGCCCCCTTAGAATTTTGTGAAGGTAACAGTCAACTTCTGTAGAGTAGGGAGCAGGATGATATCTAGCAAATAGCACCTTGCTCCCCTTAATTTGATATCTGTGTCGGAGCAAAGCAAATGTACAGGTTTAATATCTAGTACTCTGTGATCTACTTTTATGAGAACTTGGAAAAGCTAAATTCAAGTAGTACAGCAAAAAAAGTATTAATGAATCTCACTTGACGCGAAAAGTTGAAATAATAGAAATTCTCCCAAATTTTAAAATTTCATCAAGGACTGCAGTTAAATGTAGGTAGTCTCAGTAAATTGTGTTTACAATACTCCCATAAAAAATTACCCCCTCTGATGTTATCACGTGAAACAAAGCGGGGTTTATGTGTACCTTTGGTGACTACTCTGATGGTTTTCAACATTCTAACATTCACTATTATATAAAAATATTTAAGCTCTCATAATAATCCACATATCTTTAATTATCCACCTATCTTTTTTATTGAACTATAGTTGATTTATAATATTGTGTTAGATCCAGGTGTACAGCTAAGTGATTCAGTTTGCATATACATACACATATATATATATATATATATGCATATATACATACACACACACACACACACATATATGGACTAATCATACTGTTGGAGACCCAATAGGAGAATGTGGTCCTGCTAACTGCCAGAGAGCACAAGAGAGCAGTAAGCAGTACTGTTGATGCTGAATGATGCCTCTCTTCCCCTGTGTATTTAGCACATACTTGAAATTGACGGTTAATTTCATAAAATGAAGTTGCTCTGCAGGAGTTTTTATATTAATAAATGTCTTTCAGCACATTCCTTAAAAACAAAAACAAAAACAAAACCCTCACCAGGCTCAATCCTGCCACATGCAGGCCCTGTGCAGGCTAAGAACGGGAAAGTGTGGAGAAGCTTCCTGAATGTGTGCCCGCCAAATATATATATTCTTTTTCAGATTCTTTTCCATTGTAGGTTATTACAAAATACTGAATACTGAATATAGTTCCCTCTGCTACACAGTAAACCATCGTCGTTTATCTATTTTCTATATAGTGGTGTGTATCTGTTAATCCCACACACCCTCCCCACAGCTTTCCCCTTCCGTACCCATAAGTTCGTTTTCTATATCTGTGAGTCTCCTTCTCTTTTGTAAATAAGTTCACTTGTATCATTTTCTTTAGATTCCACATGTAAGTGATATCATATGATATTTGTCTTTCTCTGTCTGACTGACGTCACTCATTATGATAATTTCTTTGTCCATCCACGTTGCTGCAAATGGCAATATTTCATTCTATTTTATGGCTGAGTGATATTCCATTGTACATATATACCAGATTTTCTTCATCCATTCATCTGTTGATGGACACTTAGGTTGCTTCCCTGTCTTGGCTACTGTAAATAGGGCTGCTTTGCACACTGGGGTGCAATTAGCCACCTATATTTATCTACACATCTTTATTTTTTAACTCTCTGAAGCACTTGTCTTCTCATCTATTCCCCTGAATCCTCCTTGGTCCTAGAGACCTCCCTTACCTCTGTAGCCCTCCATCCTTTGTCCTACTCTCTGTCCTCCCTCTAGACCAGCAAGCAGCTTTTCATCTCTTCGTTCTACATGAAGGCTCCTGCTTCGAATGGCATTTGAATAACTGTTTTATGACTAGTGATATTTGAAGACCAAACTACCTGGTGTCTATGTCTAACTAAACTGAGTATTCTATTTCTGGACTAGTTTAAACTGTAATGAGACATAATGGAAATATGTGGTTTGACAAGCTAGGTGAACAAATCTGCTTCATCCATCCACTCATAAAAATGTCCGATAAACACGAAGACAAAGCTATCCAAAGCCCAAATAGAATTTCCAGAAATTCCATCTTTTAGGGAGATGGGTGGCTAAGCATCTTCTTGCTCTGTTAACTTGGTGTAAGAACGAAGTCCTCACTAACAGCATCTTACATCAGAGACAGAAGCTGTGCTGGCCAGATAAATAGAAGCCCATCTCTAAACTCTTTTTGGAGTCGTCTAGAATCAGTATCTTTCTACCTTCAATAGCTCCTCTCGATAAATTCATTATAAGGCCACTGAAAAAAAATTAGATCTACAGAGATAAACGGACAGATATACAGTCCTGTGGGATACTCCTACACATTACTATCGGTCTAGGATAGACAAACTATTTAAAAATAAATAAGGATTTAAACGACATCTAATAACGTTGAGTTAAAAACCATATACCAATTTTCATGTGCTATATAAAACTATCCTTTTTAAGCATGAATGAGCTCTATTCAAAGGAATATGTAACAGACTGAAAAATATTGAATACACCCTATAAACAATAAATGACACAATATAGTCTCTGAGCATGATAAACAAAGTAAGATTAATATTAAAAACTAACATTATAAAAACTAGATATTAAAAAGCAAGCAATCTTCTCCCTAACCCCCCAAAACGACTGGCCTAAAACAAAATCAAATATATTATTATAAACTTTTTTGGAGATAATAAAAGTGAGACTTACCACCTTTTGTGAGATTCCACCAAACATAAGCTGAGTAACAAATTCAAATCATGACATTTCACATTTTACATTTAAAATACAAAAACAGGCAATAGACCAGATTTAGCTGCTTACCCGTAGTTTGCCTACCCCTGTTCTAAGAGATGGCGCTGTTAAGAGACATGAAAATTTTAACAGGTGCTAACCTCCAATGAGAAAAAATAAAAACGCACAGGAGATGAGAGAGCTGAACCCTTCTGTCAGCACTTTTACATCACCTTTGTCACCCAGTCTTGAACACATATAATGATAATGCATGACCTCCTTGACAGACAAACCCAGCGCCATTTCCCACTGGGCCTGGATAAGCCCTCAGAATCCTTCTCAACCCATTTCTCGAGGCAGCCACAAACAATGAGAATTGACAGAAGACACAAAACCTATTTGCCATCCCTGATCTTCTACCCTCTTAGAGTGTATTATCCAGAATTTGATCCAGCACTTTGGGGTCCCAGAATAGAGAGGAGCCATCACCTTGCTTGAGCTAAATTGTTGTACCATACGATCACAAACAGTTTTCAACCCCATCATGCCACTGACACGCATTCAGCTAACAATCAACTAAAACCTTGAAGCCTTCTCCATACCAGTTGCCATTAAGCCGTACCTTGAATGCCTTATATGTTAGATTGTAATGTATAATCTCCCAACTTCAACTCATTTAAATCAAATTAGCATGCCTTTGGAGCTTTAAGCCAGTTCAACACGATGAAAACAGTGGTCTCAAAAGGGATCCCTTAACACACTATTTGGCAACATCTTCTTGATAACCAAAATAACCATGTTTTAAATTACTCTGCCCATCGGGTGTTGAAGTCTTTGGGGTAATATTTATATTCACACTGTACATAGAATCTACACCAAAAAAAATACATTTTTTGAGCACAGAGAGTTCTTTTTCAAAACCATTATCACTGTTTTACTAAATTAAGAAATAAAGATATCTTTAAGATTGTCCTAGTATCTTAGAGCCTCAAGGACTGACTCCAGCCAGAAAAAGCTTTAGCCAAGTAGTGTATCCCAGGAATTTCTTGTTTTCCAACTTAATCTCTCGGTCGAGCAACAGAATACCTGTCATCATGAAAGATAAAAAGAATGTACACACAACTGAGTTTCATAGTGCTAAACAATAAAAAAAATGTGAGTTACTGTTAAAATATAGCTGCAAGACATTAACTACTATCACGAGAGAGCTCTGAAAAGTTACAGGTGTTATACGAACATAACGAATCATTTCTGTATGTATTTTGTGGCCTTAAGGTGGACATTGTTATTCCATCTATACATTTCTAGAAAAGAGATAGGAGAGTAGCACTCTGTAGTCTTAATTTACAATCCCAGATCGTACTTTCTTCATTTTAAGTGTATTTTTCCAAGATACAATTATTTTCCTTTTAGGTCTAATTTTCTTCATGAAAAATGTAGTAACCCATTCAGTAAACTCTCATTTCTTGGGAAACCGAATGCTTTCAATACAGAAGTCTTATTTAGATGTATTCTTGTACCGGGATCAGCAAACTTTTGCTGTAAGGGCCAGAAAGTAAATATTTTAGGCTTGGCGGCCAAGAAGCAATGTCCTCAACTCTGTTAACATCTATCCTCCCTGAAATACTCCCCATCTTTCTTACATTCTACATTTAAATATGTAAAAACCATACTTGGCTGACAAACCATCCAAAAACAGGTGGTGGGCCAGATTTGGCCATTGTTTGGTGACGCCTGCTCTCGAGTACTGACCACTGAACAAAAATAAGATCACAGTTGTCTGGCCGTCCATCAAAACCCGCAGCTTAGTAATTTGCATTTGTTGTGTGTGAGTGACAAGACAGATGACACAGTTCAAAAATCACCTCCATTTTGACCAAAGAAATTTCATGTGTCAAGTTTTGAAATCTTCCAGTGGAAAAAATGAGAACCCCAAAGCATCCTATTCCTTCTCTTTCGATTAACAAATATCGATTGTCATTTGTAGGCTGTGTGCCGGGCAATATGAAGAAACAGATAACAAAACCAGTACCATTCACCTAACTAGACCCCAGCCCCTTCCACTGAAAAACGATAGCATTTATAGATGATAATTTCCTACTTTACCTAAAGATAGATATAAGTCTCATAAAGGAATATATAAAAGGTTTAAAAAGAGCTAGTCACAGAAAAATCATGAATGAAACATGAAATCGTTTCTCTACATTTTTCAAATCTAAGTTTTTCTTCCTACACAAATAATTTAAATATAAATACCTTTAAGGACTTTGTAATAAATAATTACACAGCCAAAAGCTGAATACTCACAGGTTTTAGTCTGATAATGAACTGGAAAGTCAATGTCCACCAACGACAAGGAAGAGTAAGGAAAACCGTATTTTTTTTTTTTTTTTTTTTGCGGTACGCGGGCCTCTCACTGCTGTGGCCTCTCCCGTTGCGGAGCACAGGCTCCAGATGCACAGGCTCAGCGGCCATGGCTCACGGGCCCAGCCACTGTGCGGCATCTTCCCGGACCGGGGCACGAACTCGTGTCCCCTGCGTCGCAGGCGGACTCTCAACCACTGCGCCACCAGGGAAGCCCCAGGAAAACTGTATTTTAAGTGAGAAAATATAAAGAGTCACAACAAGCTTCCCAAGTCAAAACTTTCTTGTTTCTTCTTTTTCCAAAAAAGAATGAAACTCATGTCTAACAAGGCAGAGAAGGTTCTATACAACCTGAGGCATTCTAATTTGTCACTGAGTCGAACTGCAGTGGTGGCTTGTGCTCTCTGTGTTCTCTGCCTATGTTGCACATTTGGAAAATTCCTCCTGTACTGGAAGAATGTCTCATCTTAGGAGTCCTGCATCCCCATGATAGAAGGTGAAAAACTTGCTTTCTCACCTCCCTTTCAGACCTTGGCTTTTTCCACATGAGACTTCACTTTGAAAGAAGCAACATGGAGAAACTGGTACCATACACAGAGCTCACATTCTCATGAGAGCAGAGGGGCCTTCCTCTTAACGGCAGGAAGGCAGACGTTCTAGACTCTCACACACAACAGCAGCAGCAGTAACCAAAGCTGTGGTGTCCGTAGTAAGCACAAGTGTCTCTTCTTGGGAACCATTCCTTTGTGGTAGGGTGGTGTTCCTGGCTTTGCAGTCTCCAAGGCTCAGACTCCGGCCCTTCCTGTGAGCTCCCTAACTTCATTTGTCTTAGGTTCCTGTCCTGGACTGACTTACGTCTCTCCAAAAAGATATGTGGGGAACTCCTAACTCCTGGCACCTGTGAATGTGACCTTATTTGTGAAATAGGGTCTTTGCAGATGTAATCAAAGTTAAGGTAAAGTCACCGGCTCATAATCCAATATGATGAGTGTTCTCACAAGAGAAAAATAAAAAACACACGGGGAAAATGCCATGTGACGACAGAGGCAGAGATTGGAGTGAGACAGCTTCAAGCCAGGAAATGCCAAGGACTGTGGCTGCCACCAAAGCTGGGAAGAGGCAAGAAAAGATTCTACCCAGAGTCTCAGAGGGAGCGTAACCCTGCTGGCACCTTGATGTTGGACTTCTAGCCTCCAAAACTATACGGGAATAAATTTCTGTTAAGCGACCCAAGGTTGTGCTATTTTGTTACGGCAACCCTGAAAACCTATTACAGCGGGGTTCCTCAGAAGGAGACCCTGAGACAAGTATTTAGTATAAATGACTTTTTATAGGGCTTCCAGCAGAAACCAGTAAGAAAGTAGCGAAAGCAGAACAGGGAAGGATTTCAGAACCAAGTATGCATGAGATCTCAGGCAAAGTCCCAGCCTCAGCCCCATCCTATTAAGGAGCTCTGGGGTTTAAATTACATCCAGAGTTTGTCCCCACTGGAAGCAAAGGAGCTAATTTCATGCTTCCTGTCAGGGGAGCCAGTCAGTCATTTTCTGCCCCACTGGACCTAATCTCCCTGGCACTTCAGGCCCTCTGGACTGGCAAAGCAGCAGTGGCTGCCATTGGGCGGGTATCTGAAGAAAGCTGCAGGTGCCAACCTTCGAAGAAAATTACTGGAGAATCTGGGTATGAAATACACAAGCAGAGTAAGAGGAATTTAGGGGTATTTGGGCAAAGCACAGGCTGTATTTACTACACCCATCGGTAAATTTCTTTTCTGCTCAAATTTCCTAGAGTGGAGTCTGTTGTTTGCAACTAAGAACAGTAACTGATATGCCACCCAAGAGAATAAAGTCATCTGTCCTTTTTAAATTTACAATAAGAGGTCAAAGTCATTCACCTTTTCAAACATAGATGAGTTCCTAGAATATTGTGGGAAAATCCAAATTTTATAAAGCAAGTCACATTTTAAATGCATTAAAGAAAACTCAATATTGAAAGAAAAACTTGTGAAATATTGAGTCAAGTGATGACTATTTCTATAAATATTTAAGCATATCAGTTTTGTTATTACATATATCTATAAACCTACTATTATCAACAGATACGTTACAAGTGCCTCTTAGTTATAGAACACTACTCTTGGGACTATAAGAAATGTAAGTTATGCTTCCTGTTTTCAAAAGTTCATATGTTAGCATCTGTAGGATCTTTGGTCAAGTCACTTAACATTTCTGAGCCTCAGTTTCCCTTCCTGTGAGATGTAGATGATAATGTCAGTACGAACTGCAGGGGAGATCATGATATAACTTATGTAAATGCGTTTTGTGAATGCAGAAGATTATATAAATATAATGATATTGAGAAACACATAAAAATATGATGTAAATAGAAAGTCCCACAGGAATTCCAACTGAAAAAAATATCAAGTCCATGGGACCTGTGGAGTCCTAGCAGCAGATAGATTCCTCTTAAAGATATAGGTGCACTGGACAATTGTCAATGGATTCTCTAAAACCCTTGAACCACCCATATTACCCTGCTGCCTCTAATTCAAAATACATCTAAGTAAAATTCTAGTTACAATTTATCTTCCCACACAGCTTGCCTGGAAACAGATATAGCGCCAAACAGAGGACAGGCATGTCCTTGACAATTACATTTCTCAGTGGACTTTGAGAAGATGGTACTCCAGTGAGTAAGTCTGTGTGTTACCAATTTGGTTAATGTGAGTTTGGCCTTAAGAGGTCACTCTACTCTTAGGGCATAAAGTCAAGTTTGTGAGCCTTCAAAGGGATAACCAGACCCTGAAACCTTTTCAATTCCCCAAGATACCCTAGGTCTTGGCTTGGCAAGTAACTAGCATCTTCTTCCTTGCAATTTCTGCTCGCTTTCGTACATTTTAAATGTATTAAATGCCATAATTTTCTTTAGGTTCTTGAGATTCCCTTTAATTAAACCTGCAGGATGCCTATAGAACTCAAAAAGTAATAATAGTCTATAAAAAAATGTTCATCAGTTCTGACAGCTACTTTGAATGCAGACAGTCGTTTCATGGACTGCTGATTTCCAAAACAAAAACTATACAAAGCCCCTGTCTTTTTTTCCTCTTTGGATAGAATCCCTTGTTCACTGATACTTCAAATGTGCTTACAGTAATTTGATTCTTGTTTGTTTTTCAATCTATTCTTAGTGTAGAGGAATGGCAGGAATTTAAACACTCCTCTACTTTGACATCTAGGCAAACATCATTGAAATAATATCCGTTCAAGTTCAGTTAAGATTTTACATTGATATCCTGGCCTGGCCACTCTGGCCTCAGAGAGAGGATTATGCATTCTCTTTTCCTTCCTTTCCCCCCTCTGTCCCCCCTCCTGCCCCTTCCTTCTCCCCCTACCTGCCCCCCTTCCTTCTCCCCCTTCCTGCCCGCCTTCCTGCCTCTCCTTCCTGCCTTCTGTAATATGTGGATCACATTTCTTCTTTATCATTTCTATTCTCTTCTCTCTTTCTAGGTTCTTCAGATTCTACTAATCTACACACACATTTTTCCTTATTCGTGCATGCACAGGCCTCTTCTTTGTTAGAAAGGAAAGAAAAATAAAGCAAAAGACGAAGGTGGGAAAAAATGGAAGGAAGGGAAAGAAGGAAGGAAGGAATAAACAAAAGGAGGAAATAAAGAAAACAGCTGGATACATATATCTTTTAGTCAGGCATGAATACATTACTATGTTAAAAAAAATTTTTAATTAAATGCCTGCTCCATGGAAGACTTTGGGCTCCGTGGTGGGAGAGTAAAGTTAAATAAAACATGAATTTATCATCTAATAGAGCAGATATCAAATCGCTGTAAATAACCTAACACAAGGCAAAAGGTGGACAAGTTCCCTAAGAGAGGAAGCACGACATGGTAAAGAAAGAAAGATGACCATGACAATGAGAAAGAAGAAAAGATGACATGTAATAAGGTAGAGGATGGAGAGGGCAGAAAGGGTCTCATGGAAAGATGGCACTTGAGACGCACCTTTGGGGATAAAATTTGCTTTCCCTTCCAATTTGTTCCATCAGTTTCACTACAAAATTCTTGAAGCAAGCTCTGTAGATGCCTTTTCTCATCACCCCTTCATGTCCTAGCTAATTTGCCTTCTACTTATACTCCATCCTCAAAATTGACACTTCAAAGAATACCCATAACACTTTTATATTCAAACCCCACATCTTAGAGACTTTGATTTAAAAAAAAAAAAAACTTTTTAAAGAACAAAACTTGCTCTCTTCTTAACATCCCCAACATGGCAGTATCCCAGGTTTCTTCTTACTTTGACACAGACCAGATACTCTAATGAGAACTGCTTTGCGATTTTATCACCGTCAGTATCAGGGATTTACCATTGTATACAACCCTGAAAGATTTACTCCAAGACATGCCAAAGGGGAAAGGTGGGGAGGGAGTGGGGGGATAAACTGGGAGTTTGGGATTGACATATACACACTACTATATTTAAAACAGATAACCAACAAGGACTTGCTGTACAGCACAGGGAACTTTATTCAATATTCTGTAATAACCTAAACAGGAAAAGAATTGGAAAATAGATATATGTATATGTATAACTGAATCACTCTGCTGTACACGTGAAACCAACACAACATTGTAACTCAACTATAGTCCAATATAAAATAAAAGTTTAAAAAAAGACGTGATTCAAGACTTACGTATATACTCTTGTAACCAAAGTGTGATTGCATCACCTTTGAAAATCTTTTTTGATCCATGCTCACCTTTGACCAAGATTCAGCACATGAAGTCACCTTTAAACAGCCTATTCTACTCCAAACTCCAAAAATTAATCGATATTTTACTAATGAAATTGAAGAAAGACAGGAAACAGGATTTACATCAAACGTCACCCTGGAGAACCATACCACCCACTGTGTACTACCATTCCTCTTATAAAATGCCTTCCATTGGCTGTCTAAGCCCCCTTCTCTATAGATAAAAATAGAAGACAAAATTATCTTTGTAGAACAGAATGAAAATTATATAAAGATTCAAGTTGAGATGTGGTATTATAATTAGGAAGAGACATATGGTAGAGAAAATAGGTGGAGAGAAAACAGGGGTCCTAATATTTTCATCTTCTATAGTAGGGTGTTGAGGGTAGTAGGTGAACATGAAATGGCAGTTTAAATACACTATTTAAAAGTATAAAGTTCTTTAGAGAGGCAAAAAACTTATCAAAAATTGGTAGTAAGTGGGGGCAAGGTAGGATAAATGTGGTAGCATAAGCCTCTCATCGTTTATGTCCAATATTTTACATTCAAATTTGATAAACTGAGATATATAAATTAACCATATTATTTAACTTCTGGAAGCAAACACTCCAAAGAACTGCACAGAAAACCCTTGAAAGTGATTTCCTCAGTGAGTAAGACTAGAGACACTGAGGATGGAGGTGGCCAACTACTACTTTAATTATAAGCCCTTTGTCCCATTTGGTTTTCTCGAACTAAGTAAACGGATTCATGTACTAAAATTTCACAAAGGAAAAACATACTGGGAAAAAAATATTTTTAACATCAATTACCTCAATGAATGCTTTTTATACACTTTTGGTTGAAAGGCTCTACCCTAAAATACAGATCTTTTTATTCTTAATATAACTAAACATCTATTTTCATGCTAAATCTAGATGCTAGTAGAGAGAAGCAGAGTCAGATATGAAGGTTTAATTAAGAAATAATGGGAGAACAATCTTCAAAGGGAGATTGTTTTATTGACAAAGTATTTTTTTCTGCGTGAATTAGATCATTTAAAAATATTCCGCTTCAAATGTCCAGTGCAAGGGCATCATCTGAGAATCAATGTCCTAAATATTCACCACTGGGTATATCTCACCTAAAAATAGAGAGCCTCTATTTTATCAAAATAGATGCCGCTGTAGGTAGTGGTTGTGTCAGGCTCCCTCTATGTTTCCTCTTTTCTTTCCATTCCTCTATGGGGGGTTCTAACCTGTTGGGTGTTTTTGCTCTCACTGCTCATCTGTTCTTGTTCTCTTTTTATTTCCTTTTTTTATTCAATTCATCTTTCTCTAATTGCCATCCATAGAACAGTGTCTGAATATGTTTTCAATTATGTGTTACATCTGGTGAACAATTTGTTATTCCTTGCTCTCAATTCAAAAAGTAGATCAATGGACTGTTTCTGTATTCCTGCTATTAAGATAAGAAAGGAGGGCGATCAGGAAGGAAGAAAGGCTGGAAGGAGGGAAGGAGGCAGTGAGGAAGAAAAAAAAGAGAGAGAGGAGGAGGGAAGGAGAGAGTATGTGGGCAAGAAGAAGATACAAAAATAGGCAGAAAGAAGAGAAACATCTTTATCTTTATGCTTTTTGGTGTACAACAGAAACTAACACAGTATTGTGAAGAATTAGATTCCAATAAAGATCTATTAAAATAGACAGATAGATAAATAAATAAATAAATAAATAAAGTAGGCCTGGTTTAATTTTTCTTTTGCTGCTTCAGTGGCCCTGATGGAAAAGAGCTACCACAACTCTACTTGAAGTGGTCTAAATATTCTGTTTTCAATTCTAAGAAATGGAATTTTTCTCAGCTTTATTGGGGTATAACTGACAAATAAAATTGTAATATATTTAAGGTATATACTATGATGGTCTGATATACGTATATATAGTGAAAGAATTCTCTAGGATATGGAAATGTTAACTAAGATATCGAACCACATATTCAGAGAAAGGCTATCATAAGGGGACGAGATCCTCATTTTTCAAAGTTGAGATAACTTAAAAATTCAAATTTGATACATTAAGAAGGAGTGTGTAAGCAAATAACTACTAACGTCATCAGGCTAGGCTGAGCTGATCTTTTGACAAGTTTCTAAAGCTACAGCTACCCTTTCAAGAAAATATACCTTTAAAGGTGCTCTCAAGTACACATGGCCTGAGCACAGATCTAGAATCCTAGAGTGGGCAGGGACCTTAGGAACAGCCTAATCCCTTATCCACAGACAAAGTCTGAAGTCCAGGGACATCCGAAGACTTAACTATTGTGTTACAGCTCAGTACTGGGAAAAGGCAGCCTATGGAAAAACAACATATTCAAAACTACTTAATTCAAAAGCACTTAAAAATGGGTGCATTTTATTTACTGCAAATCAGATCTCATTAAAGTTGGTTAGACGTCAACGGATTCACCTTTTTACTCACAGGTGTACCATGTCTGGATTACTCAGCATGATATTCATTACCCCTTCATTCAACATTATCTAATATATACTAGGGACTGTCATAGGTACTGGGAGAAAATGATGAGCAAAAGCAGACATGGTGCCTGTCTGCATGGAGCTTACAGGCTGTTGAGAAACAGGCATTAATCAGAGAATGACACCAATAAATATATAATTCAAGTATGCAGACAACTGCTACCAAGGAAGGTACCATGTGTCCCAGTACCCTGCAGTAGGGGCTTTCATCCTAGTCACAGAGGTCAGGGTCTCTTCTTTAGAGAAGGGACCACTAACTTTAAATCTGAAGACATACTGAAACTGGGACAGGGTGGGGCAAGGGAGTGAGGAAACACGTCCATGGGAAAAACATGTTTAAAGACCCTATGTTGGTAGAAACAGGTACTTTCAAAAGTCAGAAAGACAATGAAGGAGGAACCCAGAGAGCAAGGAGGAACATGGTGGAAAAAACTGCCTGAACTCAGTTAAGAAAAAACCAAGTTGGGACTTCCCTGGTGGCACAGTGGTTAAGAATCTGCCTGCCAATGCAAGGGACACAGGTTCGAGCCCTGGTCCAGGAAGATCCCACATGCTGCGGAGCAACTAAGCCCATGCAGCACAACTACTGAGCCTGTGCTCTAGAGCCCGTGAGCCACAACTACTGAGCCCACGTGCCACAACTACTGAAGCCCGTGTGCCCTAGAGCCCATGCTCCACAACAAGAGAAGCCACCGCAATGAGAAGCCCGCGCACCACAAGGCAGAGTAGCCCCCGCTCACCACAATTAGAGAAAGTCCACGCACAGCAACAAAGACCCAATGCAGCCAAAACTAAATAAATTAATTTTAAAAAACACAAAAAGAAACTTCTTTAAAAAAAAAAAAAGAAAAAATCAAGTTAAGCAAGGTTGTGTTGATGCCACAGAACCGTCGAGATCAAAGAACCCCAAATGCCCATATTTCCATTTGGCATATTTACCTAAAGTAATTAAATGATGGAATTAATTCATTGAATGTTTCTATCAATGATGCTAAAGAAAACAACAAACTGATTTGACAAATTTTGAGTAAGTCCCTTTCACTTCATACGGTGGCAAACAAGCACTCTATTTAAAGGAAATATTCCTCTCAGCAGTTGTCTGATTGGTTTAACTACTTATTTGAAAAACATTCTGGTCTGACTGAAACGGTAAACTTTAACTGACTGTATTTTTCACCTAAATGGAATACCCATCAACACTGATAACTGGAGGAGCTGTACTTTATCATACAGCTAGTCAAGTCAATGACGTTGAAAAAAAGAAAACCAGCCATACTGGTCAATGGGTCACATTTAGGCCAAAATTTGGGATTAACATGTTTACTTTTAAAGCAGCCTGTTGAAAGGCTTTTTGTTGAGGTTCAGAAGCCCCTGTCTGGGACATCAATGTGAGCTGAGAAGAGCAAAGCCTGGGGGCAGTATTGCTCAGGGGTTAAGAATTTAAATTCTGGAAGTTCAGAAACCTGGTCCTACATCTGATTACACCATCCTCCAGCTCTGTGACCTTGGTCAATACACTTAATCCCTTAACTTTCTAATCTGGATATTGAGGATAATGATAATTTCATCGCGGGTTGCTTGAAAGACAATAAGTACGTTATCCAATGCAAAGACTGACGCTCAAATCTTAACCATTATTCCTAGGCAATAGTAAGCAGCTTTTCATAGCTACCAAAGACTACAACATCAGTCTTCTTGGCATATCTAACAAAACTGTCAATTTCAACATCCAATGAGGTTGCAATCTGTGTGGATACGACCTCAAAAGTCAGAATGAGACATCTGTGCAACTGTTTGTGATCATCAACTACCTGGGTCAAAATCCATGGAGGCAAAACATCCCATCTCTTCTAGGATGTGGACGCTCCCTTACACAGCCCTCTGAAAGCTGGCAGGCTCCCCAGGCAGGTGGGGATACTCCAGGTCTAATCTATGATAAGACTGTTTTAATGAAACTAAGCATGTATCATAGATCAGTGTCTTGTATTTTTCCACACTAGACCGCTTTTCGAACAAGATGTTTTATTTTCATGGTAATTTAATCATTAAATGTTATTAAGTTGGAGTTATAAAAAGGCAATTGTTTCTCAGAACCTTGAAATTCAGAATTCTCTTTTGATTTTCCCCGATTCCCCTTTTGGTTGTGACCTTGGGATTAGTTATTTAGCTATTCTATACTCTCTTTTTATACAAAATGAGAAAAATGCCACTTTTACGAGCAGGCTGTAAATTCCTAACTAACGCTTAAAGCACACTTTAGTTCCCTTCATCTGAGAAAATTAAAGTAAATGAAAATATTTCATTATTAATAATCTAATTCTCTTTGAGTCTTTGATTAATACCATTTTAATATATGAGATTTTCAAAATTGGGTCATATTCTTATAAATTTTTGAAGGTGGAAGCTATATACAAATAGATAAATTTGAGTTAAAACTAATTCTCCTAAGAAGATTTAATATGGATATAATACCTCGTGAATTAAGCATAAAATAGCAGATTCAGGGATAGCCTCTTACAGAAACCAGTAGTGTATTGCTACTTTAAGTATTTTACTTTCATTAGTGGTGAGATAACCACTTTTATAATTTTGAACTTTTTATTTTTTTAATATATAAACTGAGGGGGTGTCAGATGCCTAACATACCCGGTGCAAATGGTACACTTTTAGAATGCCATTTTGGATTGGCGAAGTTTTCTTTTTTCCCCTACATCGCTAACTCAAGTGTACTGCTAAGTATTTCTCACCACTACATCCTTCCTCAGGATACTCTGTTAAAAATACAATGATTTAACATGAATGGATATTTCCAGGGAATCTTAAGGAATACTGACATTTCAGTTAGAGCTCATTTGGTTAGTTCAAACTTTCTTAACATCCTTCTATGACATGTGTAAACCTACTAAAATGTAGGGCACATTCCAAAGGAAGGGTTTGAAAGTGTTAAAGGAAAGTGTCAAATATGTTACAAAGTCCTACCATTGAACTCTGCATTACCCTTTCCCTTTCATATTTAACATGCACGCAGCTGCTCATGCCATGTAATCAACTGATTGTTACACAAGCATTTTCTAAAGCTATGACACTCTCAGATTTATGAGGTCAAGAAGTGCAGACTTAATCCATTCAATAGCTGCAATTTATCGTCTGATTATAATTGTATACACAAACACAGTAATGATTTAGATGACATAGTGTAAAGATGAAATCCGTTTATTTTAAAAGGGTTTCTAACCTTTAAAATATGTTGCCATGAACACCTTGCGATGTCTGCTTTTAACAACACAATTATTATTGTTTTATTGATCAGGGTTTTATTACGGATTTGACACTTATATTTCATGCTAATCGAAAAAGGTGTAATTTTTCTGAACAATTTTAACAAGAATATGACTGTAATTAATTATATCACTATTATGTTTTCAGTGTCTAGAAAGAAGTGCTTAATTTATCACAGATGTCTCCTACAGCATATGGAAACCTCTTTTAAAAAGACAGGGTGCGTGCTCCTTCCAGAGATGATAGGGTATGACATAGGCACTACATTTATAGATTTCTGCTGCCATGCTGACCTGATTTTATAGTGACAGCTCTCCTGGAATGGGACTGTACATTAGCAACTCAGATAGCCTGGGTGGCACCCGATATTACCATCGTTTGGTCTTATAACACTAATTAGTGGTCATTCCCTAATGCTTTCACAGATCAAGAAAACAACCTGCAGACAAAGGCCAAAGTGGTGTTGAATAACACCAGCCATATATACTTCGGATATTTCTTTTCCCGTTTGCTAGCTGTAACAAATGATGAAATGCCATTACCAACTTGCTCGCTATATATGGCAGTTTTGTTCACTTAATATTTACTGTTATACATCAGTGGTTATAAGCTATACCTATAACACACACACACAAACAAGTATGTATGTAGTATTTATATCGATTTTAGTTTATTGCTAATGATCTTATCACTCTTCTAAAATATCATGGCTCTGTTATACAAGAGAATTAGAACCCTTATACATAGCAGTAAAATTTATGTTTCAAATAAAATTTTTAAAATAATTTGTATCCCATGCTAATAAAGCCAAGCTTTTCCATGTTCAATTTTTATATGTTGTTCAATAACAACCTTATTAAATCACATAAATTTACATTTCAGTTTCCACATTACCTACATATATGAATTACATTTCATTATATACTGCTGTCCAGTATTTGTACCATTACACAGAGTTTCTATTATATGAATCTATAAATTCTAATTAATACATATAATTTGGTACATTTAATATTGAGATACAGTTTTGCATTTTCTAAAAATGCTCAAAATTGTTATATGTCATAAGGTTTGATCTATATCTATACCTTTTTCCTAAATTTTCAGCATGATGCTGATTATTTTAGTTTATTAGAAAACATGTGATTTAAAAACCTAAATGGGAAGGCATTAAATATTAAAATAATTTATAAATATGAAATTCTATACCTAACATTATGTAGAATGGATGAAAAAGTATATAATATATTATAAGATGGCAAATGAAGTAAAATCAATAGTTGAATTGGTAGCATGTTCTAAATGTAATTAAACAGTCATGCTCACTTGCTTTTCTGCCCCACTGTTTTAAATAGCACAATCCCAATGGAAAAACACAGGCTAAGAGTTTTTGTTCCCTCTTTGAAAGAGCTGAATCAATATTATTATAGTCAATATATCTTTATCTTTAATAGAATGGCGAGGGGAAAACATCACAAATAACAATAAGTATTTCCTAGTAATTAAAATTTAAGAAGACAAATTGTATGTGTCCCTTCCAAATGTCACCTTAACATTAATAGATTTTTTTCCTTTTGCTTTTATGTAAACAGTCCCTATCTGAGCGTTTTCATCACCAAAACTGCAGTTTTAGTGCTCGGCCTGGCTGTACTTGGAACTTTGTTTTCCGTTTCATCATTACCCTTCTAGTTTTAAGCCTGCTGTGCTTGCTGTTAGTGAACTTTGAAACCGTTAGAAACACACTGCAGCAGTGGTAGAAGGATTTGTGAAATGCTGATTAACAGTCTTATTCATTCAAGAGTATTTATCGGGCACCCACTGTATTCTCGGCACTATTCTAAGCCCTGGGAACACATCAGTGAACAAAACACAGAAAGATCTCTGCCCTTTTAAAGCTTATGTTTTAGAATGGGAAAGATGGGCAGTTAACATAGAGTGAAAACTACAGAGTAGGCTAGGAAGTGAAGGTGATACGAGCAAAGAAAAGGGAACGAACCGGGGGGGGGGGCGGGGGGAGCATGTGGAGGTGAAATTTTAAATACCGTAGTCTGGATAGGGATTATTAAGAAGGTGTCATCAGAAGGAAGCGCTCAAGGAGGGGAGGGAGGGAGCCCTTCAATATCTGCACGGTGATGGTCCAAGCAGAGGAAGCGGTGCACAGAAAATATTGGAGCGTTCTGATAGGTAGAAGGGTCCGAAAGCACTGAGGCTGGAGCAGAGGTGAGAGGTGGGCGTAGGGGAGAGAGAGAGGACTGGGAGATGTGGGTCCAGGACAGAGAGGTAAGAAGGACACCGAGCCACGTAAGCGAAGGTCACTGGCTTTCTACTCTGAGCAAGATGGCGGGCTATGGCAGGCTGCCCGGCAGGAAGGAGCCTGAAGTTATCTAATTCACATTTTAAGAGGACTGTTCAAGGAAGGGGCTGTCCTGAGAATAGGCTGTCAGGAGATGTGCATGGAGAGGGGAGAGGACGGCAGGAATCCACTGAAGAGGGAAGGGAGACTCGAATCCAGGTATGAGCAGTAACAGTGTGATGGAAACACAGCATATGCTTAATTTAATACCATTCCTAACGGTTTACACCTATCTAAATGCCTTTCCTACGCAAAGTTAGTTAGAAATCAGAAACTACTTAGGGTCACACTTCCATTTTCAGATCTTGAGGTCAAATGCAAGAGACAGGACTTTCTTAAAAAGCATAATTTATGCAAGGTTCTTATAGGTTCCTTTCTCTCCCTCCTAGCCAAAATAACTGTTTCCATATTACTCGTTTTGTTATTTGTAAGTGATACAACAATATAGAGAATTATTGATTAAATATAGCCTTATCTCGGAACTTCCAGATTAACTGATTATCTCAACAGATCTATGGGCTACCAATTACCTTCGTAACCATTCACTATTTCCTTCATTAGATATTTGAGTACATACTATACCCAAGCATTGTGCTCGGCAGTTAGGTGTTAAACAACAACTTTCATCCTAGTTCACCCAAGAGGATGTCTTAGAACCTTTATTTGTAGCAAGAACTCTTGTAATTCCACACAAAGCACTTCTTAGGATTCACACCTTGAAACAGGTTATAACAGCAAACATAGAGTTCCGGCCCTTCGCCTTTGGTGAAAGGAAGAAGGACACACATGTCTCACCATCACACAAAGTAGAGGGATAAATGCCAAGGTGAAGCCATGAGTATAATCCAGAAGCAGCACCGCGGCAGGTTTTAAAGAATGAGGAGGACTCAGGAAGCCAAGATGAGACAGGGATAACCTTCTCTTTCCCTCTCCCATGAGGTAGGAGTGGTGAGAGATACGTGCTGAATCATACACACCTCTCTTCTCTCCTTTTCTACCTTGTGACAATTTCTGCTATTTTAGGTTTAGATTCTTTGGGCAATAGCTTCTTCATGACTGGAACTAAATACATCAATTCCACTACAATGCAACATAGGTGCTGCATTATAGAAATTATCACATTATGCAAATTCACACAATAAAGACCCCAAGGCTTATGAGAAAAATGGGGTCGGGGTGCAGCACTCAAAAACAGTGACACATAAACATAAAAAATTTTAAAAGGAACCTAATAAAAGCAGTGGCACAATTTTACACATTTAATAAACACAGAAATATGACAATAAATACAGCACTTTACAATAGATACGAACTAAAGTTTGCTCTTAGAAGTGGGTGTTAGAAGGGTTCAGCTTGTAAGTTATTGTGAGCAGTAGAAACAGGGTTATCTGGAATTGAAACGGGGTTATCCAGATGTGAATGGGTGTGTATAACACATGTTGAACTGAAGTAGATGGTTTAAGGTATGTTTGCGTGTGCTTTCTGTATATACCTATGGGACTGGGTTTAGCTAGGTGCATTTCCTGCATTTATCGAGCGTTTCCTGCAGACAAAAGCACACATATACAAGTGCAAAATTCACGTTGTGCTCAAATGTCCCCCAGTATATTATTCGAGTTGTAACAAATCACATTTTCAAAACTAGCAGAACTTCCGTAGTTTGCATTGGTTCTGCACTTAAGATTTAAATAAGACTTATTCAGACAACTGGTTGTCAAAGGGCTTGAATCAACACCTTCAGGGCTGATGCAGTCTCCCTAGAAGGCTTTTTTGAGGGACGGTACCTTTGATTGATTAGAAAATAGTGCCCCTACCTCTGGGGGTGCTGCCCACTGAGTGCAGGGCCAGCTGGCTAGATTTCCCGTCTACTTGCTTTCTCAGGCAGGCTGATATTATCTAAACTAAGGTGAACTCTGAGGGGTTTATAAGCTAAAAATTCACTGATTGCTTTGCCAGAAATTCTATGGTTTAAGGTCCATGTTCTGTTTCTTTTCCCTTGCTACAGTTGTTTGTTAGCGTGGCTTATGAAAGAATTCATTCTCAGTAATTTTTAACGACTCCAAAATGCTGTTGTTAAAACGTCCTAAATTATTTCCTACTGTTTTACCGGATAATGATGAAAGAGAATCCCATTACAAAGAAGTCCAGATAGGACACAAAAAGCAAAAACCATAAAAAAACATGAATGAGATTTTATCAAAAAGTTCTGCTTATCAAAAGATGGATTAATTGAAAATTGATTAATGTACAAACTATCACATCAACAGGCTCAAGAAGAATAATCATATGATATCAGTAGATGCAGAAAAACATGTGACAAGATCCAATATCCATTCATGATAAAAACTCTCAGTAAACTAAGAATACAGGTAACTTCCTCAACTTGGTAAAGATCATGTGCAAAATACCAACAGTTGACACAGTACTTAGCAGTAAGAACCTAAATACTTTTCTGCTCAGATGAGGAACAAAGATATCACCTCTCACCACTTCTTTCAACAGCATACTGGAAGTCCCAACTAATGCAGTAATATAAGAAAAAGAGAAGAAAAAAATAAAACTGTCTCTGTTCACAGATGACATGGTTGTCTATTGTCTAAGTAGAAAATCTTAATCTGGAACTAAGCAAGGTTGCAGGATACAAGGTTACCATGCGAAACTCAATTGTTCTTTTATATACTAGCAATCGGAATTTGAAATTGAAAACGTAATACCACTTACATTAGCAACCCAAAAAAAGACATACTCAGGGATAAATCTAACAATAATATGTACAAGATCTTCATGAGGAAAACTGCAAAGCTTTGATGAAAGAAATAAAAATAAATAAATGAAGAATATTTCATGTCATGGATAGGCAGACCCAATATTACCAAGATCCCAGTCTTTTCAACTTGATCTATAGATTCAATGCAATCTTAATCCAAACCCTAGGAAATTATTTTGTGGCTATCTACAAACTGGTTCAAAAGGAAAAGGAAAAGACCCAGAATAGCCAACATGATATTGAAAGAGAATAATAAAGTTGGAGGACTGACACTACCAGACTTTAAGACTTAATATCAAGCTACAGTCAACAAGACATTGTCGTACTGGTGAAAGAATAGATGAACAGGTCAAGAGAACAGACTGAAGAGGCAAGCAGTAGACCCAACAAACGGAGTCAGCTGATACTTGGCACAGAAGCAAAAGCAATTCAATGGAAAAAGGATAGTCTTCTCAACAAACGGTGATTTTCAACGAACTGGACAACAACATGCCAAAAAAAAAAAAATCTAGATATAGATCTTACACCTTTCACAAAGATTAACCTGATATGGATCATAGACTAAACTGCAAAACTATAAAACTCCTAGAAGATAACACAGGAGAAAAGTCCAGGTGACCTTGGAATTGGTAATAACCTTTTAGATATAATACCAAAAGCATGATACACGGAAGAAAAAAACTGATAAGTTGGACTTCGTTAAAATTAAAAACATCTTCTATGCAAAAGACACAGGTAAGAGAATAAAAAGACAAGCCACAGACATGAAAAAAATCTTTGGAAAGCATACATCGGACAGAAGATTGGTATCAAAAATAGATTAAAAACTCTTAAAACTCAACAATATGAAAAAAAGCAACCCTATTAAAAAATGGGCAAAAGATGTGAACACACACCTCAACAAAGATGCAAATACAGATGGCAAAGAAGCACAAGATGCTCCACATCATATGTCATCAGAGACTTGCAAATTAAAATAACAAGATACCACTACATACCTTTTATAATGGCTGGAATCCAAAGCACTGACAACACCAAATGCTGGCAGGATGTGGAGCGAGAGGAATTTTCATTGCTGGTGGGAAAGAAAGATAGAAGAACCAGTTTGGAAGACAGCTCAGCAGTTTCTTATGAAACTAAGCATACTCTTACCGTATGTTCCAGCAATTTCACTCTTTTGTATTTACCCAAAGGAGTTGAAAACTTATGTCCACACACAAACCTGTACATAGATGTTCATACCAGCTTTACTCACAACCGAAAGCAATCAAAATGTCCTTCAGTAGATGAATGAATAAACTGGTACATATATACAATGGAATATTACTCAGTGATAAAAAGAAATGAGCTACCAAGTCACAGAAAGACAGAGGAACATAAAATGCATATTGCTAAGGTAAAGAAGCCTATCTGCAAAGGCTACACACTGCATGATTCCAACTGGAGTACATTCTAAGCAAGACGAAACTATGGAGACAGTAAAAAGATCAGTGGTTGCTAGGGATTTGAGGTCAGGGAGGGATGAGCTCACTACTCCCACCTCAGCATCAGTTCCGTTTTTTGTGCTTTCAGTTACCTGCAGTCAGTTGTGGTCTGAAAATGGAAAATTCCAGAAACAACAAACTTAAGTTTCAAATTGCACACCGTTCTGAGCAGTGTGATGAAATCTTGGGTTGTGCACACTCTCCTGCCCGGGATCTCCAACCATAACATCACCTGCTCCGGACATCCAACCGCTGACAACATCATGGCTGGTGGCCTAACGCTATGTCACAATGCCTTTAGCATTCACTTGTCTTCATCTCACCAGGTGGGGATTTTATCATCTCACATCATCACAAGAAGAAAGGTGAGTACAGTATAATAAGGTATTTTGAGAGAAAGACCAGTCACATAACTTTTATTACAGTGTAGTATTACGAACGTTCTATTTTATTACTCATTACTGTTATCTCTGACTGTGCCTAATCTTTTTTTCCACTTTCTCACTTCGTCCCAGCTTACCCTTCCCCCTCCCCATGTCCTCAAGTCCATTCTCTACCTCTCCGTCTTTATTACTGTCCTGCCCCTAGGTTCTTCAGAACCATTTTTTTCTTTTTTTAGATTCTGTATATATGTGTTAGCATACAGTATTTGTTTTTGTCTTTCTGACTTACTTCACTCTGTATGACAGACTCTAGGTCCATCCACCTCACTACAAATAACTCAATTTCGTTTCTTTTTATGGCTGAGTAATATTCCATTGTATATATGTGCCACATCTTCTTTATACATTCATCTGTCGATGGACACTTAGGTTGCTTCCATGTCCTGGCTATTGTGAATAGTGCTGCAATGAACGTTGTGGTACATGACTCTTTTTGAATTACGGTTTTCTCAGGGTATATGCCCAGTAGTGGGATTGCTTAATTTATAAATTAAACTTTATCATAGGTATTTATGTACATTAAAATTATAGTATACATATATATGGGGTTTGGTACTAGCCACAGTTTAAGGCCTCCACTAGGGGTCTTGGAACATACCCCCTATGGATAAGGAGTACTACTGTAGATGGAGCACAGAGGATTTTTAAGGCAGTGAAAGTATTCTCTATACTGCAATGATGGATACAGGTAATTACTCATTTGTCAAAAGCCCAAGAGTGTACAACACAAAGAGTGAATGAGCTCTGATGCAGACTACTACACTTTGGTTTACAATGATGTATCAATATCCGGTCAGCAATTGTAACAATTGTACCACACTAATCCAAGATAGTAATGAAAGAGGAAACTGTATTTGAGAGGCTGAGGGGTTATATGGGAACTCTTTGTTCTTTGTACTCAGTTCTTCTGTAAATTAAAACTGCTGTAAAAAAATAAAGGTTATTAATCAAAAAAGAGAAAGCTTAAGAAAAATGAGTAAACAAGCTACATATTATATATACACACACACACCCCACATAATTCTGTTAAATATTTGACAATTCTTGTAAATATATATATTCACAGTACATTATACATGTACATATATGCCTCAATATATTTTCTTTTATGAGTTATCTGTTAACATTTTTTTGTTTATTAGGCTATTCTTCATTCATTGTTGATGTTTAGGAGTTCTTTCTATATCCAGATATAATATATATATGCACATACACGTGAATTCATATATGTATATATGTGTAAGTATATATACATGTATATGTGAATTCATATATATATAAAATATATGTGAACATATATATATTCATAGTACCTAGATTTGACAAAGGAATTGTATCCAGATGTATAAAGAACTCCTAAAGATCAACAATAAAAGAAAAATACCCTAAAGACAAATAGAAAAAAAAAAAACTTCGATACCTCATTAAAATATAAATATTAAGGGACAATAGGTATATGAAAAACTCCACAATGAGCTAGCACTTCATATCCACTAGAAATACTAAAATTAAAAAGGACTGACAAAACCACCTGTTAACAATATGGAACAAATGGAACCTTCAAACATTAATGGTAGGGATGTAAAACGATACAACCTCACTGACACAGTATTTGGCTTTTTCTTATAAATAGTCGCACCCCATGGCCACCATGACCAAGTAATTCTATCCATTAGTATTCATACAAAAGAAGTAAAAACCTATGTTCACAAAGACCTACATCTGAATCTTCTTAGCAGCATTATTCATAAGAGTGGAAAAGTGGAATACATTGTGGTATGTCTATACAATATATAAGCACTCAGCAATAAAGGATGAATGAACTAATTATATATGCAAAAATATGCAAAAAGTATCAAAAACATTCTGTTAAGCAAAAGAAGCCAGAACCTAAAGAACACATATTGTGTGATCCATTTATGTGAAATCTAAAAACAAGTAAAACTAATCCATTGTGATAAAAATTGGATAAAATAGTTGCAAGGGAAATTGCCTGGAAAGGGGCATTAGGTAAGTTTCTGGGAAATATTGTGTCTTGTTTGAGGTGATCATTGTATGGGTGTATACAATTGTCAGAACTCACTGAACATTCAAGACCTATGTACTTTACATTATGTTAATTACAGCTAAATATAAATGCCCAGATGCCAGCACAATAAAATATACACACATGAATTAAAATGTTTCCTACTATAGAATTTGGGCAGACCCTGTTCCCAAGCTAATCATTTTGAAGACAGATTGAAATATTTTATTATATTCTTATTACTCTCAGCAATTCTTATCCTGAGAGAGTTTCATTCTATACTAAACAAGCAAAAATGAATGTCTCACAAGAGAATCACGTAATGCTGCTAAGTGTCAGACACGAAGGTATGTTTTACCTAATGAGGTGTCTCAGAATTTTGTTTCACCCGAGACAAATTGATGAACTTTGGAACTACCGATGCCGTATTTCTGAAGAACATCACCACCTTAACATTTGAAACTCAAAGCTCATAAGAATCAACACTTTAGTGAGAGCTTTCTTTCACTGCAGAGGGACACTTCTTCAAAATTGAAAGCATTTTGAGCTTTTCGGAGGACTGCATCTATTTTTTAACTGTTTCTTTGTTCTTCTCATTTGAGCTTTTTCAGTGAGTTTCTGCTCTTTTCAATGAATATCTCAATAGGTTGTCCAAACTATTCTCTAAGAAACCAGGAACTCAAAGAAAAATTCAGTGATCACCCATCCACGTCCAATCACTAAACAGTGGAAATGTATTTAATTTCTCAAGTGAAAAAAAAAATGGAATGAGGGCCCAGGTATTGAATTAAACGAAGTATCCTCTTTGTTCAAAACCCTGGTAGAATTATCTCAAAACTAAAATGGAAAGATAAAAAAAGATTGACTAGAAATTATAACTATATTGTGATGAGGCACAAATGTAAAACCATAGCCAAAGTATTTATCAACCAAATCCCTGATGAATCTGACGAGGGGAAGGATACTTTAAAACCTGACTTTGTCTGAATTTGCACCTAGTAGATAGCCACAGGTGCTGCTATGAACAATAAAAAAGAATGTCCTTTAATGGGTCCAAGGTTAGAAGCTTACAGTTTAGGACTTGGGTCGTTACTTTGGTTTCATCAAATCAAGGGTTCCAGTTATGATGTCTTGCACACTCTTTGCCTGGCTAAGACAAAAAGTAATGGCTAAGAACCATTCAGGTCTCAACCTCAACATCTCTTTTTCTTAGAAACCTTTCCTAACTGCTCCCCCAACTCTTTCTACTAGGTTAATCTCAAGTCACATGCTCTTACAACAACTTGGAATTTGCAATCAAACATATTAGGATTTTTATATAACTAGTGTTGTGATGATTCATTTACTGTGTCTCCACCACTTACTATCTTCAAAGATCCATCAGGATAGGGATCATGCTTATCTTGTTCATCACTGTAGCTCCAATCTTTGTTGAATGAATGAATCATCACAATAAGACGGGAGGATACCAAATAAAAGCCTTCACAAGAGCCTATACTCGTGACCTATATCAGGTATCAAAGAAAGAAGAGAGAAATACCATATGTAGACTATAACATCCTCACTGGTGATGTCCATTAGATTTCAAGCTCAATTTTTTGCACATAGATACCCAACTGTTTCAGTATCATTTGTTAAAAGCACTTTCTACTGTATTGCCTTTGTACCTTTGTCAAAAGTCAGTGGTTTATCTATATGTGGGTTTATTTCTGAATTCTGTTCTTTCCACTGATTTATCTGGGTTGAAGACAATTCTATACCATTTTGATCACTGATTCTTGAAACCAGGTAGTTTTAGTCCCCTAACTTTTTCTTCTTTAAAATTTTTTGGCTATTCTAGGCCCTTTGCATTTCCATCTGAAGTTTAGAATCGGTTGTCAATCTCCACACAAGCCTGCTGACATTTTGATTAGATTGCATACAATCTATAGATCAATCTGGGGAGAAGCAACCTTGATTATAATGAGTCTTCTGACTCATAAGCAAAGTACATATCTCCATTCCTTTAGATTTTCATTAGTTTCTCTCAGCAATATTTTACAGCATTCAATGTCATGGTTTCTCACATATTTTGTCAGATTTACCCCTCAGCAATTCATACATTGTTACACTATTTTAAATAGTATAAAATTCTTATTCTGAATTTTGTTTCCTGATTGTTGGTTGCAAGTCTATGGAAACACATTTATTTTAAATATTGATACTATATCCTTCAACCTTGGGAAAAAAGGATTCTACATTGATTGAAAAAGATACCCTTGAAGTTACCAGTGAAATCAAGACATCTACAAATGTCAGGACTTTACAATTTGTGTGAATAATGGAGATTGTTGACACATTTTTATGAGGATAGTTTCTAGGTGTTACTCCAATTGTACCACTAGAACATTTCTGTTCAGTGTTGTTGCGTGAGAAAATATGGAAGAAATACACATTGTAAACTTTAAAACTCTACACAAATACCATCTAGTACACACTACTAACAAATCACATTTGAACAAATGAATGAATAGATGAGGAGTACAACAATGAATGCTTGGAAGATCAACTCTGAATACAGAAAATTCTGAATTGTCTGCCACCACTGGTTTAGAATATGCTATGCCATCTCAGTGGAAACTCGGATGTTAGAAGGCTTTCCTTACCCATCTCTTCAGTCTGATCACCCATCTCTTCAGTCTGATTAGCAATATGTGTCACATGATTTGTCTTTGTCTTAAACGATACAGAGATTGAGAAGCCAGTGGAGTAACTTTTTGAAGAATTTATACTATTCATCAACTATTAGTATATTTATCATAGATACCTTTTAAGCAAAAGTTAAAGCTTTATTCCATCATTACCTTGGACAAGCTGAATATAATCTATCTGGGAAATTCTGAATGTGAAGGTGATCTGGATGTGAGATCAGTTGCTCAACTAATCATGAGCATTCTTCTGTGGGATCCAGTTAGTTAGGGCAGATTTAATTTTCCTCTACATAGTTTCACACTCATCCTTTCTGCATTTAAGGTCTCAAAAGATGCCAAGAATCCAAAATAGACCCATGTTCTTCAGGGCATACAAATAACTCCACTATCTTACGAAAACTTTAGTCTGGGAATGGCCAAAAGCTCTGTCTACTGACATGGAAGTGATGCTGATGTTTAAAAAACTATTAGTGGGAGGGGAATTTGGACATTATCCTTTGTCACACTTATTAGAAGAAGAAAGAAAAGGAGGGGGAGGAGAGGGTGGGGATGCAAACAAAATCCTTGCCTTTCCACGTTAAGTATCTAAGTTTAACAGCCTCAGAGTCCTCAACCCAGGAATCCTTGCAGATTATGAAGGGAGACTTTCTTGATCAGGGTATGTCACCTCCTCAAAATGATTTAGTGTTTGCAGTTCCTCTTCAAATCTCTGCTTCAGCTATCATAGTGGTTGTGTGCAATATACTATTGTTTCTAATAAAAGATATGCTCTGTTGAGTTAAAGCAATTTGGGGGCAGGAACCTCATCCAAGCTGTCACATCTGGTCTCTTCACTGTCAGACAAATGGTTAGGATCAAAGGACTCAGCCTTGAGAAACAGCCTGTTGGATGACAGAGGACAACAGGCTTGCCACGTTTCTTAATATTTGTCATGTTGTTCCATGTTCAATAAAAGGACCCAATGCTACTGAATTACTGAGTGATTTATAAAGGCTTAAGCAAGCAGGTACCGAACAAGAAAATATTCTAGATGCTACATTTCTAAACCTTTCCTTCCAATCAGTATTGCTTCTGCTAATGTTTCAATGAGAACTATAAATTTAGGTCAGTGTAAGTTTTTGACAATATCACTGAATTTAAAGAGCCATGGATGTGGATGGTAAAAAAGTAACTTCAAAAATATTTCTCTGTTGAACTTGACCGAAGGAGAATTATTAGAATTATTTTCTTTCAAATAACATACAACTAAATTTTAGAGGTTATTCATCCTGAGGCCTCACACAGGCCTCAAATAAGAAGTAATTCTTACTGGTTTAAAATAACTGCTAAATTAGTGTTCCTAGGTATTTTCATCAATTAATATAGAAAATAGGCAACTCTGAATAGGCCATTAGTCCACTGGTTGACAGAGTATACAAGCAAAATTTCAAGGTGTGACAGGGAACTTCTTGGTTCAATTTCTTTGGTGCTCGTAACAGAGAAAGGTAATAGTGCTAAAAGTGAGGCTGGAGATCAAGAAGTCCAACATTGTTATTTCACAAATGAAGAGGCTGAGAACCAAGGAAATTAAATGATGTGACCATATTCTCTTTGCTGATTCCTAACAGGGCAGCGCTTAGAACACTCACTCTTGACACATGGTCTAGTGCCTATTAGGTCAATCTGCCTCCTACAAATGTTCCTGGCTCCTCTCCTTCTCCTTCTCCTCTTTCTCCACCTTCCCCTCCTCTTTCTCCTCCTTTTTCTTCTTCAGTCCTTTAGTTCAGTGGTTCTCAAATGAGGGCAATTTTGTCCCTCAGGGGGCAACGTCTGGGAAGGGAGTGCTACTGGCATCCAGTGGGTAGAACCAAGAAATGCTGTTAAACATCCTATAATGTACAGGACAGCCTTCCTGCACACCAGCAGCAAAAAAAAAAAAATCAATCTGGAAGACCAAAAATGTCAATAGTACTGAAATTGATAAAACCTACTCCAGTTACATTCTACAGTGATTAAAAGTGGGTATTATTTAGATTAGTTTTTTTTTTAGGGTAGAATCTTCTATATTCTTAATGATCTCTTACGTATAACTCCAGTATGAAAATAAAAGCAGTTTTGATTTGAATAGATTTATTTTATGAGCACAGATCCACAATTTTTACATATTATGGAGTCATTCAGTGAAAACCCACAGTTACTATGTCAGTGACATCCAGTGCGGGGTGGGGGGCGGCGGTACTTGGTATTTAACACATTTTAGTCTGTCTTTCATTATCATTTGAAAAAATATGTAAAAATGTGTTTAAAAGTGAGATCCAAATCAAACATTTTTAAGATTCCTAAATGGACCACGTCTTGCTCTGATCTGTTTGCTATAACCCGCAAATAATATAGTCCAAGTACTAAGACCTGATTTTTCAAAAAATATAACACATGACTTTTACACAAATATAAAATTAACGAGTCAAAAAGGTATTTAATCAATTAATGAGGGAGCCAGTAAAATTACTAAAACTGGTTCAAAGGAGAACTTGAATAACAGCAACACACACACACGCGCGCGCGCACACACACACACACACACACACACACACACACACGTCCAGTCAGAAATGTTGACATGGCAAAACTAGTTACTAATCCATTGGGTAATAAAATGTAACATTTGGGGTCTTTTCTACAGGATGGAAATTAATTGTATATCTACTGGAAGAAAATTCATTTACTTCATTATGAACAAAAATCACTGCAACTTAACCTCTATTCCAACAGAGGTGTACAGTGACGTAGACACAGACCACCAAAGGTGCATACCCCTGTAGGATCTCATAATCCCAGACCAGGAAGGTCTGCTAAACAATGCCCAATACTCCACTCAAAGACACGCAGTAATCTCTTTTGCCCATTTTCAAGTCACTGACAGTTTTTCCTGGCACAAGTCAGTCCAGAAGCTTCTGTATTATGAAGAACCCTTAGAAGAACTCAGAGTCATTTCCAAGTTTTATTTAAAGATCTCATTCCTCCATTCTACCCCCACCTAACCCTTCTGTTTCTAAGAAGTCCTACACAATTAGGTCCACTGAGCCTATACTTTTTAGACCTCATGTGAGTTAGAGAGGAAAATGTTAATTACTTAAAGTAAAAATAAACCAGGAGAACACGTTTTTTTTCACTGATTGCCTGACTGTTTTCTGGTACTTACAGCTGAGAGGGAAATTAAATTATCATCACTGATTGGAAGCTCAATGCTTGTTTTTATTTGGGGAGCAATCTGGAAATGGGAGATGCTATTAGATAGAAAGGTAAAATGTGATCTCCATGTTGAGCGCTCTGCATGCCTACCTGCAAGGATGCAGCAGTATTTCTAGAACTGAAATTCTTACAGGTCATAAACCATCTTGGTCCTATTTCTCCATGAAAAGGAAAGGAAAGGGACTATTTTTATAACATTTTATCTGATTAAAAGAGAAACACATTAGTTCTACAAAATTTGTAAAATACAGAAAATCACAAAGAAAAACACAAAATATATCTGTAATCTCCAGACCCGCAGGTAAACACTGCTAATATGAGTATGACATGTATCTTTCCTTGTCTTTCTCTCTCTCAGACAACTGACCTCGGTTCTTCTATTTTTCTGCCTTTTTTATATACACATATCTGTTTATTTAAATAAACTTAATTTTTAGTACCCCTTGTATACATCGTTTTTAGTAACTTGCTTTTTCATGTAATGATATATACTTCCCATATCACTAAAAAATTTTGCAAGTCCATTATAAGTATGTGAATTTTATTATAAACATGAATTTCATTAAAATTATATTAACATTATAAAAATTTATAATTGCTTGCTTTTGTGTCAAATTTTAGGATATATGGAAAGAAAATAAAAAGTTTTATTTTAATTATTTATATAGGTACTAACAGAAGAAAAAGTACATACTGTATTAATCAAATTTTAAAATCATTTTTGTTTTAAATATTCTGAAATGAATTCTCAGCTTTATTATCATCCTGATTAGTTTTCATAGGTGAATCTGACATTAATGAAATGAGAAAGCCTTAAGTTTGTTAGATAACTTACAGAAATTGTTATGTAAGGTTCACAGTACAATGTGGCTACTGTTTTATTTTCTAAATTCGGATAGTATTATACAATATATTTGTGCCAAATAACTCGAACTGTTCTTTTGTGTTCTTCTAGTACAAATTCCATGATCTCAGAGATTGTTATAAATCAGAAATTACTAAATAATATGTTGTTTAGAATAAAATAGTGATTAATATGAAAAAAGGAAAGCCAGTTATATAATGTGGGATAGTCAATGAAGATAAAAACTATTCTCAGATTCTAAAAACAATATTTGGTATTGAGTATCTCTTTGTTAGAGCTAAACGTGAAGTTGTGGGGATCAGGTGTGAGGAAAATGGGAACCACAGAAGATAATCAAAGAATAACAATCCATGTATTTCTCATTTTAGTCCTCTGTCCTCCTTTTTCGTATGGGTTTTCCCTCACACAGACTTTATTAAATACACAAGTGCCTCTAATTTTTTTTAACTTTCTCAATTGAATATCATACCTTATCTAACACAATATTTTAAAATTACAGTTTTAAAATTTTTAACATACTAAATACAAGGTTCTTAAATACCTCATACTGACTTTCTCTTTTATGATATTTGCGGGTTGTGTTTTTTCAACGGACCAGGCATGAGTCAATTCCATCTACATTTTTTGCTGGTGTAAAATACCGGCATAATTTATTTTAATCAATGTAGCCCTCAGCCATTTCATGTTCTTAAGGGAAGGGAAGGGAAATCTCTAGAGAAGAAGAAAACTGAAAAGTGTGAATCACCTACATTTCTCATTTACCCATGCTAATTAAGACCAAGCATTTGAAAGTTACCATCTGAAGGAAAATTAAGCCAATTAACCCACTGATGAAGATAATTTTCAATATCCTATCAGGAGGCAAAAATCTTCACCAGCCGTTCTTATTTCTACTGTGGAGGTAATTTCCGTACTGTCTCTGAGCGTTAAGAACTCAAACTGAGTGTCACGCCCGTTCTGGGGGTTCTAATTGCAACTTTTATTTAAATTCTGATTTTCTGCCCCACAGCTTGATTTCTGATTGGCTGGACCTGATTACTTTCAGACCTGACAAGATTTTATTTGTAGGCCCTTGGAAACTTGCATGGATGAACATTCCCTGAGTTTAGAGGGAAATCCTCCTAAGATCTAGCTTTCCATGTCAACTGGAGCATAAGAACCACTAGAGGTTCTTTAGGAAAGGGATTAATTTGGGAGCATTAATTACCAAATAATTATAGCCTATGTATAAGTTACTCAAGAAGATGTATTTCTAGATCTAAAGCTGTTTCTCAGATGAATACGTTTCCTTTTCATTTCAGCATAGGCAGCATTTCATCTATTTATCGTTTTTCTTTACGCCTGGACTCAGCTACCATGGCTAGCATAAAAGATACATTACAGTAAAAAAGCCTTTGCTAACCGAAATTGGGCAAGTTACTTTGCCCATTTCTTTGTAAAAATCTTTCCTTTTTGGGGGGAAGGGAGATTGAAAGAATGAAATGAGATATAGTTTAAAAACCTGGAGCCTTTTAAATATAAATAAAAGTAATTATTATTTATCTAAATATTTAGACACTTTCACTTTTCCAGACAACAATGAACTAGCTTGCACAGAATAAAATTAAATTAAAATTGTTATTTTACATGTGGCCCTGTTCATGTTTTTAAATGATCTGCAGGGCTACTCTAGGCTTTGAGTGTATGATCCTTGCTCTGGGTTCTCCACACTGGCATACATATCCGCTTAGTCTTGTTGGGTTCCAGCTTAAATACTTTTGGAAAAATGTTATTACCCCTGCTCAATGACGAAAATAAATCAACAATCTCTATCTAAGCTCCCACAATCTCCTCCTATACATTATTTCTGAAACTAGACCATCTTAAACTGCCCTCAGTGCAAGCAGGAAGAGATAATAATGCTGTGCGTCTCTTGGGAGATAGAGGTTGACATTTTAGGATGAAGTTTTTACACAGCTAAAATCTGATTTTTATTCATTTAATATTTTTATAATAAGCTTTTAAAAATAAAAACTTTAAGCAATTTGACTATAATACTACTACATTAGAGACGTTCAAATAGCCTTTAGGAAAACTCTGTTATTCCTAATCAATCACGATCATCTGTCAATGGAAATAACTGAATATTACATTGAATTATATTTACTATTAATGATAACTTAGGAAACAGTGGTTCTTATTGTACATTGATTTTTGGGAAATCTACACGAAGAGACAGTTGCTCTCTCCACTTTAATCAAAGCAAAATCAAATCATGGACCCACTAGCTACCAGCACACTTCTGAAAATAAATGGTTTTTTTCTTCTTAAAAGCATGCAATGAACTCCTTTGAAATTTCTTTGACCTTGTGGTTAGTTTGGAAATGTCTACATGTGTGTCTTTCCTGGTTTGGGCTTCATGAGTTCTCTGACACAGTGGAAACGACTCTGAAAGTACACCAGAAACCACCAGGTATATAAAAGGACATGGGAGGCAACTAATCATTCTATTACCATTTTGCTACAAGCCAGTTAGCCTGTACTACCTCGGGCCTAGCCAATGAGTCATAAAATTTGGAGACCTCTCACCAGAAAGGCTCTTCATACAGGGCATATGCCTCGCTTCAGTCTCTTCTGCTTCTCTCTCAAAGAGTTTCTGGAAAACTCTTAGTCCCTTTCTTAACAAGGAATATGACAATAAACCAAGATAAAAGAAGAAGCTCTATATGTATGATACCATTTTACATAGAGTATAATTGTGGTTGGGTTTTCACCTGTTGGGGAATCTGTTTTTATTTCCTACATAACCTATATCCTGGAATTGACTGTCTCAAACCCTTCCCATCAGCACCACATTGGCAAATACGGAAACATCTAGTCACAGCGCTAACCTGAGAACTGATCAAACAGAAAGGGAACCATCTGGGGGCAATAACTATGTAGTAGAATGAAATTTGGAGATCTTACGTGAGACTTGTTACTTCCATGCATTACCTCATTGACTCAATGAAGAAGGTAAACAGACCAAAGAAAACAGAGTTCAACTTTTGGGTTTTGAGTTCTACCATAATGTTTTGATATTTAAAAGAAAGAGGATACATTTTACTTGTAACAGTTGACCATGGCACATAGAAATCAATGAAGTTAGAACACTCCCTCACAGCATACACAAAAATAAACTCAAAATGGCTTAAAGACTTAAATATAAGACAGGACACCATAAAACTCTTGGAAAAGAACATAGGCAAAATATTCTCTGACATAAATCGTAGCAATGTTTTCTTAGGTCAGTCTCCCAAGACAATAGAACGAAAAGCAAATATAAACAAATGGTACCTAATCACACTTAAGAACTTTTGCACAGCAAACCATAAACAAAACAGAAAGACAACCTACAGACTGGGATAAAATATTTGCAAATGATGCAACCGACAAGGGCTTAATTTCTAAAATATACAAGCGGCTCATACAACTCAAAAACAAAACAAAAAAAACAACCCAATCAAAAGATGGGCAGACACCTAAAAAACATTTCTCCAGAGAAGACATATAGACAGCCAATAGGCACATGAAAGGATGCTCAACATCACTAATTATCAGAGAAATGCAAATTAAAACTACACTGAGGTATCACCTCACACCGATTGGAATGGCCATCATTAAAAAGTCTACAAATAATAAATGCTGGAAAGGGTGCGGAGAAAAGGGAACCCTCCTACACTGTTGGTGGGAATGTAAATTGCTGCAGCCACTATGGAGAACAGTATACAGCTTCCTTAAAAAAATAAAAATAGAGTTGCCATATGATCCAGAATCCCACTCCTGGGCATGTATCCAGAGAAAACTTTATTTTGAAAAGATACATGTACCTCAATGTTCACAGCAGCACTATATACAATAGCCAAAACATGGAAGCAACCTAAATGTCCATGGATAGATGAATGGATAAAGAAGATGTGGTATAAATATACCACGGAATACTATTCAGCCATAAAAGAGAATGAAATAATGCCATTTGCAGCAACGTGGATGGACCTAGAGATTATCATACTAAGTGAAGTAAAAAAGACAAGTATCATATGATATCACTTATATGTGGAATCTAAAATATGATATGAACGAACTTATTTACAAAACAGAAACAGACTCACAGACGTTGAAAACAAACTTATGGTTACCAACGGGAAAACGGCAGGGGGGAGGGATAAATTAGGAGTTTGGGAGTAGCAGATATAAACTACTGTATATAAAATACATAAACAACAAGGTCCTACTGTATAGCTCAGGAAACTGTATTTGATATTCTGTAAAATAAACCATAATGGAAAAGAATATGAAAAAGAATATATATATAAAACTGAGTCACTTTGCTGTATTTTGCTGCACACCAGAAACCTAATACAACACTGTAAATCAACTGTACTTCAATTTAAAAAAAAATTAATTTCATTTAACAACAACAACAAAAGAGTTGGCCATGGGAAAATCTAGAAATTTGTTATATTACAAAATCTCAATGGTGAACATCAAAAGCATGTTCTGAAAAATCCACACGTCTTGTATTAGGTTCCCTGGAAATAGGCTCCCCATCAGAAAGCTGCCTGAGGAAGGTTAACTGGGGTGCACTCCTGGGATAGACACTTGTAAAGCAGTGAGAAAAGCAGGACTGGCCTGACAGAGAAGCTGCCCTGCAGTGTGGTTGTGACTGAGACCTCCCCGTTCCCACGGGGAGCTCTTGAGCTGGGGAGGCCCTTCAGTGGGGTCCCAGTCCAAGGTAAGGATTCGGTGCCTTTGCATCCCCCTTTATTTGTCAGTTGCAGGCTGACAGCCACCCCTAACCCTAACTATAACCTTGGGAAGGCAGTTCACGGCTGCGGAGGGACACAGCTGTAAGCCATCTGCAGCCGATATTTGCAGCAGCTGGAAGGTGAGTGCATTGGGCCCTGAATTGTGGACCAGGTGGAACACCAAGGTATCTACTGCAGGGCATAAAGTTTATTTTATAAATGCTGGAAAGAGAAGGACATTAGCTGACCACCTCTTTTCCAGATAAATCTTGCCCAAATTAGAGAGGAACAGCTGGAAGGAAAGGCATAGAGTTATATTCTCCCAGGTTCCTAAAATGGGGCTTGTACTCTGCCATGTGTCTGGGGTAAAAACCCCAGAGGGAAGGGAGGGAGGTAGATGGAGAAGCATCTGAATTTCCCCACCCACTGAGGGAGACTGAGAAGTTGACCGAGGAATGGCTATTAGATTTCAAGAGGTCTAATGGATGGGGTTGGGAGAAGACAAAAGAGCAGACTGTCCATTAAAGCCACTGGGAAGTACACATGCCCCAGCCAGTGTTAGAATGGCAGGGTATCAATGCCCAGGACCTCAGGAGAAGGGCTGGATCTCAGCAGAGCCAAAAGTAGGAGAGCTGGGCCAGGGGGCAGATGCCCTGACACCCATCCCCACTTAAAAATAATACAGTAGCACCTAACCACCCTAGGAAGAAGGAAGATGGAGAAGGGAGACTCACAATTGACAAAGTATAAACCTGAAGCGGTGAGTACACAGAAGTGACAGGGCTAAAGTGGACTTTCCTAGGTGAAGTTGTCCAACATCACATGCTTGAACAGGCTTTCAGTTTTGAGGGAAGTTACGTTCATTGTACCTGAGTTTGCTCACCGCTTTCTCTGAAAGGGAAAAATAAAGACCCCTTCAGAAGTCAGCATTAGTGAGTATCATCAAAGATTGAGAAGTACTTGAGGTTAGTACTCAGACCTTTGACACAACAATGTGCTAAGGTCCTGGAAGGGTGAAGGACTGGATGGACAAATGGTGACGTTTCCCTAGTGTCTCTTTTATTTCTTCTATTTAGAGAACCATCTATCTCTTATCGGTCTGGCCCTATCCCATGAGGATAAGGTAGAAGGAGGACAGCTGCTCATCACATGTCCTTCTGTTCTTTCAATACAAAGTGTGGGCCTACGACCCAGTGTGGCTTTAAACCAAGTGTCATTTAAGCTGGGAGTGGGAATGGGATCAACCAGAACCAATCAGAATCCTTACGTGGGACAAAGAGGATGTTTCCCCTTTGATACTCAAAGTCCTCATAACCATAAAGACCTTCAGTTACTGGTCTTTACTGCCATGGGGAAAACTGGCTTCCTGGAAAGGAAAAGAGAAAGTCAACGAGAAGAACACAGAGAGGAGGAGAGATGATTCTCTTGGTTGAGCCCCTGGATCCAGCCATGCTTGAAGTCAAGTTCATTCTTTTTTCTTTTTTTAAATGAGAAAAAAAATTCCCATATTTTAGTTGAGTCCGTTGGAGTTTGTTATCAGTCATTTGGGACCAAAAAGTTCTGATGAATACATCTTCCTATAACCCCAAATTAAAGGAGGATTCAAGGTACTATTATAAAGAGAAAAATAAGGTGGCCTCAAACTGACAATTGCCCTGGGAAAGACTGTGTAAAGGACACTTGAATAGAATGATTTTACACTTTGTTCTGCTGAGGGTTCCTTAACTTAATGAATGACATCCATTTTAAACGTGTCCTAAATCATGTTCACCTGATGTTTTGGTTAGAGGAAGTAGGCTGAATAAGCCCCATGATGACTGACACGGGCAAAGGGGTGAAATATTCTGAGGGGGTGAGTCTCCCTATTCAGGAAAGGGTGCTGGGTTTTACTCCTGGGGCAAGCTATTTGATAGCTTTGTGCCAGGTGGTTGCCTGGAACAGTGTGTAGAACAGCATTCTGAGCCTGGGTCTGGGCACAGTAGAAAGGTGGTCTCAGCTGGTTACTGCTGTTTGTCACAGGAGTTGGAGGGGGAAATGGTGTGATCTATGGCAGGTGTTTTTGCTACTTCTGCCTGGCTATAGAGTCTTATTCTCAAAAGCAGAGCTTTTGAGCAACGGCTTTTACTCCAACAGGAATTTCCTGGGTCAGTGAAGAAATTCAATAGCTTCTGTTAGCTTCCGCTATGTAAACTTGCAATATTTAACATTACAACTAAAAAAAGATTTACTCCTTGGCCTGAAACTTTCTCACAGAAAATTCTTATGAATTTCACTAAATTCAAAGGGATGCTTCCCAGTGATATGCGTCCCTTTCAACAGTTAAAATGAGGGTGAGAGGAGCGGGGGAGGGGTTCTATACCACACAGATGAGTAGCGATTCCATTTAAATCAGCCATAAAATTATGTGGTTGGTTAAAAAAAGAAGAAACTGACCAAGGTCTGCACAATACATGCAGTAAAATCACCTCATTGTATTTAGATGGATTTGGAAGACAGCAGAAGGAGAAATGTAATGTAAGATACCGTGAATTTTACCACCCATCCGTGAGTAACACACTGCTAAGATAGAGCCTATTTACAGTAGAGAGAAGGAGTCCAGATTTGTCCCAATTAACCTTGTAACTAGATGTACTCCAGTGCTTATTAATGACAGTAATGAGATGCAGACAAGACAATGCATTAAACATCATTGGCATATAAATTAAATTCACATACAGTTTAAAAGGAATAGATACCTTTATGTACTGGACACGAAAGGAAATTATTAAGAAGCTATTTCATAAGAAAAAGCTAATTAGAAAGAAAATTCAATACTTTCTCTAGTGTTCATCTCCATCAGTGTTGGAAACAAGTTTGACCACGAACTAAGAAATTGTTCCCATTGAAATTACTGTGCAAGGTATGAAATTAATTTTATGATTGTCCCAATGGAAGCTACAGTAGCTACAAATACTTATATGCCCATTATCATTTTCCTCTATATTGGCCTACATTTTAATTTGCTTAGGCTTCTATCTAAAGCTTATGAATAATTTAAAATAGATCTGCTGTCTTTACAGCAAAATCATGATAGATAGAAGAACAAGATAGACATTTTGCTGTACAAAGAATCCTAACTAAACAGCAAAAACAAAATGTGAAATATATACCGGAAGACTGTTTTAAAAGGCCATTTACAGGCCATTTACAGGACCTTTTACATAATTAAAGGGTAGCTCAGTATGCAACATTTAGCAATATGACTCTTGTTCAGTATATTTCATAATTAGTGAGAAGGAATTCAGGCAGAACTGGGGTGTTCTGTGATTTAGTCTTTAGAAGATGGTGTCCCAGACTTTAGAAGAAGCATCTAAATTTTTTTCAGGGCTAAAGACAGTGAAATTTGATTAGGACATTGACCTCTCCTGACAGTTTTTAGAAAGTATTACCATAGTGAAAGGCTGAACAGAAAACTGGGTCTTCCCAATTGTCACAGGCTAACAGCTACTGCTTTTTCCCTGAGATCTAACTAAAAATGGGATCCAGTCTTATAACAATAGCAGCAACCAAAAAGGAGGGGGAACTCCTCCCACTCACCTATGTAATAAACATCAAACAATCAGGTTGGCACCGAGATTAAGTACAATCGTGTCAGAGCCACCATCAGAAATCAATCAAAGACATTTTTCTTTTGTGGTGGTGTTTTTTTTTTTTTTTTTAAATTCACAGCAACTCAGAGCACCGAAGAGGGGAGGTAAGCGTCTAAACAAAAAACGAAATTAGTAACAGCAGACCCACTGCCAAGGGCAACATGAATCTGACAGAAGATTCAATGATGACAGATGAGGCCTCATTCTCAGTCTAAATTTCGTCTACAAAATGAATTCATAATATCTTAAATATTATCAGCCATGCTTCATTCACCTTTGTTCTATAGAATGGAAGGGGGCTGTGTGGGCAGAAGTCAACAGAGACGTAATTTCCTCCATTTCCCCCTTGTGATCCTCTGCACTTACAGCGGACAGTAATTGTTATAGTTTTTCCCTCCGCCCCTGCTCCCATTCGCTTCATTTGTTTCTCTGTATTCATGGATCTTTTTCCCTCTTCTCTCCTTTCTGTTACGAAGTTGCAGTTGTCTAGTTTCTGCCACTGGGACCATGAAATTTGTAACTGATTTGAAATACTCTTAACTAAAATCATGTTTAATTTTAAAATTTCTTCCTTTGAAAAACGTTACTTTTCATTCAAATGATTTCTTTTTCTGTTTTTTTTTTTTTTTTTAACACTAAAAGCTGTCAGGGGGCTTCCCTGGTGGCACAGTGGTTGGGGTTCCGCCTGCCGATGCGGGGGACACGGTTTCGTGCCCCGGTCCGGGAAGATCCCACATGCCGCGGAGCGGCTGGGCCCGTGAGCCATGGCCGCTGAGCCTGCGCGTCCGCAGCCTGTACTCCGCAACGGGAGAGGCCACAACAGTGAGAGACCCGCGTACCGGGAAAAAAAAAAAAAAAAAAAAAGCTGTCAGGGTTCATCTAGTGCAAACTCATTTTATAAATGAGAAAACTAAGATCCAGGTCACATTAAATACCTAATATTGGCATAGTCTCAAAAATTGTTTAGCAAACTGTTTTCAGTTGTATTTTGCTCTCCGATTTTGATGATCTCAAAACCTCACGGGAAAACCAGGTATTAGCTATCACCACTTTACAGATAAAGAAATGCAGGCTCAGAGAAGATAATTCATTCACCCAGGGTCACACAGCCTTGCTCACTGCAAGTATGGACACCTCCCCATAGGGTTTCCCTTTATTATGATACCATAATAGGTAAGTTATTTATAAAAATATAAATTCCCATTATTATATTTCATACCAGTGTGTTTACTTTCATTTTCAGTCATTTCCCCCACCTCCAAAATTCATAAATCAATCACTTTGATAAAGACTCTCATCTCATTGTACTTATCAGCCCTATGAATCCAGTTAGAAATGGACCCAGAGAGATTGTGCCTCAATACTTAGGTCCTGGGATGAGCTGAAATGACCCCATGATAACGGAGTTTTACTTCTAGACCAGAGCAAATCAGTTTTTTTACTTGTCAAAATGTGTGCCCCTCA
This sequence comes from Tursiops truncatus, assembly GCF_011762595.2. Classification (NCBI taxonomy): domain Eukaryota; kingdom Metazoa; phylum Chordata; class Mammalia; order Artiodactyla; family Delphinidae; genus Tursiops; species Tursiops truncatus. The sequence continues at coordinate 82,881,877 of NC_047043.1, read as the reverse complement.
CAGCAGCCTTTACAAACTGTCTAATGATCAGAAACTAGAGATTTTCAGAGAGCTCTCAATAAAACAAAACTATCTAAGACAAAGGTAGGACACATATCAAAAATTACTCTAGTATTCTATTTATTAAGCTCTTTCCTACAAAAGACTGGATTCTCCCTTCTCCCACTTTTTCTTTGCCTGATAAGCTGCGGAACAGTTTCTACAAAGGACTAGCTGGAAAACAATATCGAGCTTTCAAGCACACTATGTTTAGACAGACTGTAAAGGTAACAAAAGGTACAATTAACAGAAGCGACCGCAAACTAATAATGGCAGAGCTATTTATTATTGAATCATCTTCCTCTAATTTTAGAAACCGAAGAACCTTCATTCCCTATTGTCCATATTTTAATTAATGCCTATTATTTTCCCTAAATAGTGCCCTCCTTTGACATGCTATTTATACACACCATTTCTGAAAATACACAGGATATGCATGGCAAGCAGAATCTCCACAAAATGTTTTGTAAGAAGTATTTGGGTCCCTTTTGTCTCAGGAATGTCTCGAGGACAAATTTCTGGTTGTGCCCTCTTGGGGGGTATTCCAGCTTTCAGCTGCTTTTTATGTAATTTTAATATATTTGATGTTGTATTTTGATTACTCTGCATACATTTTCTGCTTCTAACAATTAATTTGGCTTCCGTAGGACAGGCTTATAATAAGCACTTCAGTTGGGTGCTGATCTGACTTTTTCTGGTCCTTTTCAGGGCGACTTTGCAGAAGCCCACTGGTGCTATTACACACAGAAAGAGAGTTTTTAGAAAGCCTAATTTACAGAGAACAAATGACACAGGATATCTGTCCAGCCTGAATGAAGTGTAGCCTAAATGTCTTTTGAAGCAATAGAACTCAGCTTGATAGATAGAAAGAATTAAAATGGAAGGCTAGAACAGATTACTGAAGAAGAAGAAAAAAGAACCTCCATGTGTGGGTATCTAGAATTACAGCACTTAAAGAGAATTTTCAGGGGAGAAGCTTCAGAACACACCCAACAGTTGACATCTCATCCATTTGTTTAATATTTTGATTTCCTTTTTCTCAGTTTTCTTAAATTAGGAAAAACGGGTTTGAAAAGACTTATCTTTAGGATATTTCCTTAAGAACTGCAGAGTCTATGTTTTTAAAAAAAAACTGTCAAGCTGAAGATGCTGCCATTCCCAAAGTTGGTCATTCCCAAAGGCCTCAATTTTGAGGAGAAATGTCTGATTTTATGATTGGGCAAGTTAAGAATATATATTTTTTTGCAATTTCTAGAAGACACTGGAATATTGGCGAGATGTTAAGAACACCTTTATTCAGCATAGTAATTTAAGTCCCTTACTTCATTCAGGATGTCACCAGTTGCTTGATTCTAGGTGTTTAAATGAGTTCCCTTGGGCTTCTAAGACGATTCAGACCTACGAACTATATTATGTTTAATCTCACAGCAGGTACATTACTCTGACGTCAATGCAGGCAAAGGAGACACTGCGTTTAAACACTGTGAAGGTGTCACTGAGCTGTGCTATTCAAGTCCTAGTCAGAACCCAGCAAGCATACCTACTTGTACCTTACTTTACTGCAAACATTTCTGCATGTTCGTTAATATATGAACAGAAAAACCACTCAGTAAACTGACAACTCTTGATACATGTTCACTGGGCTTTTGGCGCTACCCCTTTGTATACACCAAAACTTTTCTTAAAGTTTAAAGAAAAAGTGAGCGTCTAGGCATTTCACTCTCTTGTTTCAAAACCTATTTTAAAGATCAAATATGTTGTTAAATGTACCATGCATTGAGAAAATATTAAACATAAAATTACGGGACAGTTGACAGTCTGATATGTTTAAACTAGGATGGATGTGTGATATAATGTGGACTTGACTCCTAAACTACTTCACATTTAAAGAAGTCTGTCTGATCACTTTGGTAAGATAAGTCCATAATGGTTAATACGTTTCTACATATTCAATTCATGAAGTTTAACTGCTTCTTTTAATTTCATCAGTGTTGAATTAGTCCTTTAAAAGCTTCCCCTCATTAATGTGAAAGGAAATTGAAAGGAAGAGTGAATAGAATGGGTCGTGAGATCATTAGAATTATTGGAAATAATAATTCCAATTATTATTGCAAATGTCCTTCTTGCTTGCAAACATCCAAGGACTTTCTGTTACATATTTCACAGGTACACACATTTCCCTTCATTACAAAGCATAAGCAAAACCATTTTCATCATTATACATATACTGTCCTATCCACTTAGCACCAGAACCAAAAACTTCCAATGTCTAGAAATAAACAGTGAAGAAAATAGCTGTAGATTCTGTTCGTGAATGGACACGAATGTTTCTCATCAAACTAAGAGGTGGAGGAAAGCTTTGAACTGAAATATTCAAGATTTTTCTCTAAAATGAAATTCATATCCACAAAGCAAGAACTAGTTCACTGGTTTAAAATCTTAATCTCTAGAAAGACTCAAAGCTAAGCCACCTAAGACAGACTGAATCTGACAAACAAAATGCAAAAATCTCATTTGGATATAAACCCTAAATCTCAATAAATCTGTCTTCGTTTTAGCCTAAACAATTCTGCAGAATTCTCGCTTCTGTTGGCTTGGCAGTACTACCAGCTTTCCAGTTCATACTTGTGCAACTTTAGGTAAATCAATGGCGGCCTTCAGAGGAATGGAAATCCTACTGGGGAGGTGGAATAGAGGAAATTCAAAGGCAGTACATAGTGTTAACCACGCTCCACCCCGATGCTTCTTAGATATGATGGTGAAAGAGACAGCGTTCTGGGCCTCAAGAACTATACAGTCGAGGGATGATTATGATACAAAGAGGCTATAGCCTCACCAAACTTAAGTGATAATAACAAATTATAAAATGGGGGTGCTTCTATTTTATTGCCCTTGTACAATCTTCATTACCACGTGGAAGGTTCCAAAAAGGCCTGCAGTCAACAAATGCGTTTTGTCTTAATTACCACCATGTATCAATATCTCTAACTTGTTTGCTTCGGGATTCCTTCTCTTCCTTCTCAGGTACCTTATATTTAGATCTCCTGGGGGTCATTTCTAAACACATTTTGGAAAATAGACCTTATATTTGTGTTCTATGTTCCTGTTGTTGACTGTCAATGTTTTGTATCTGTGGTTTTTTTTTTCTTTAATATCCTAGCAGAGGATAAGCCCAGAGGAATGATTAGAGAGTAGGAGTGAATAACAGTCAAAGCGTCAGGGCTAAGGGCTGTGTCAGCTTCATTTCTGCCGCTATAAAAGGAACAGATTACCTGGTTTACCAGAATACTGCATTTAGCTTGGTAGAAAACAGGTTGTAGAAAGGATTCACAAGCAGGGACTAGTGAGGAAGTCAAATATGGATGCCAGGGCTTCCCTGGGGGCGCAGTGGTTGGGAGTCCGCCTGCCGATTCAGGGGACGCGGGTTCGTGCCCCGGTCCGGGAAGATCCCACATGCCGCGGAGCGGCTGGGCCCGTGAGCCATGGCCGCTGAGCCTGCGCGTCTGGAGCCTGTGCTCCCACGGCAGTGAGAGGCCCGTGTACCGCAAAAAAAGAAAAAAAGGATGCCAATAGCATAAGGCAAGTGAAGAGGTAAAAAAGGTACTGGAAGATCAGATGAAGAATAGTTCAGGGAGAAAAGATGTTTGAGTTCAAAAGCCTGAGTCTTGAGTATCAAAAGCTGTCTCTGAATGACACCAGGGTTAAATATATCTCATTCTATGAGACTCTCCTCTTCTAATTCCTGAAGCCACAGAGGATAATGAAAGCAGGAGTACATTTAAAAAATATTAGATAATTACTGATATATTAACTGCGCCTTAATTTGATTTTTGGTCCCAAAGCACCTTAATAATACAGACCCTACTCTGATTTTATAGAAGAGGATGCCAAGTATCAGAAAGCTTAAATGACAGGGATAAAGTCACACGGTTACTTGGGGACAATGTTGCAACCAGAATACATGTCTCTACCTTTCACAGTCAGCAACTAAATATTTAAATTTTTCTTCAATTCTTTTCCTATAGGAAAAGCGTTTTAGTTTTTTGAGACTTTTATTCTTTCTCTTAAGTGATTTTGGTTTTGTAAAATTTGGTTTCTCATGATATTTTTAAAAGATAATCATATTTCATGAAATTAATCTAAGAAAATTAAAACTTCATTATCCAATTATTGTGCCTTCCATTAATTTATTTACAACAAAATATATTTTGAGGAAACAGTCACAAAAGAAAATAATGGTTGGTACCAAGCATTATGTTGGATTATCAAAATACAGGCTCACAGCAAGATCCTCAATTACATGAGCATTTAATGATACAATGCTGCACTTTGTCATTTCACTGTTTTCTGCTTGCCAGTTCTGTTCTTTGTTCTCTTCTTACTCCTTTCCTGCCTTCTTTTGGATTTTCTTTTTCGATTCCAATTAGTCTTCCCTATCAGCCTATCAGCTTTCTTAGCTGTACTTATTGGCTTTGTTTCTGAATGGTTGGTCTAGGGTTCCATAGCATCTTTACCTTGTCACCATCTACCTTCAAATAATATTGTATTATATCATGCACAGTGTAAAAATCTTCCATTTCCCTTCTATCATCCTGTGTGCTCCTGTTATCATGAATTTTACTTCTACATACTCTCTCATGTTCTACATATTCTCTCAATACATTATTGCTATTTTAAGTGGTCAATTATCTTCAAGGAATTTTAAAAACCAAGAAAGCAAAGTCTTTAATTTGCTCCACATATATACCATTTCTGGACTCCTCTAACATTTTTTGAAATACAAGTCTGTTGGCAACAAATTCTCTCAGATTTCATCTGTCTAAAAATTACTTTTATTTTTTAAAGAATATCTTCATTGGATACAGAATTCTAGGTTAACCGTACATTTTTTCTTTCAGCACTTTGATGATGCTGTTTCATTGTCTTCTGATTAGAATTGCTTCTGATGAGAAGTTAGTAGCTATTCTTATTTTTACTTCCCTGTATTTAATATGACTTTTCCTCTTTAAGATTTTTCTCTTTATCATTTGTTTATAAAATTTGATTATGATGTGCCAGGGTATAGTCCTCTGTGGGTTAATCCTACTTGTAGTTCATTGAGCTTCTTGGCTCTCTGGGTTTAAACTTCTAAGAAAAAATGGACAAATGTTGGCCATTATTTCTTCAAACATTTTTCCTACCTCCTGTTCCTCTCTTTCCTTCTGCACTCCAACTGCATGCATGTTACACTGCTTGATTTGTTCTACAAATCACTGGGTCTCCATTCGTTATTTCAATTTATTTTTTTCTTTGTGCTTAAGTTTGGAGAGCTTCTATTCTATTGCTATGGCTTCAAACTTATTGATTTTCTTTCTGCAGTGTCCAGTCTGTTATTAAACATATCCAGTGAATTTTTTATATTTGTTGTTGTATTTTCATCTTTAGAATTTACATTTGGTTGTCCTTTGATAATTTCCATTTCTCTACTTCAATGTTTTATTTTTTTCTTTTGCCCTACCCAGGTACATGGGGAGTTTCTTGCCTTTGGGGAGGTCTGAGGTCTTCTGCCAGCGTTCAGTATGTGTTCTGTAGGGGTTGTTCCACATGTAGAAGTATTTCTGATGTATTTGTGGGGAGGAAGGTGATCTCCGCGTCTTACTCTTCTGCCATCTTGAAGCTCCTCTACTTTTATGTTTTAAATCATTTAACATGTTCATAATAAGTATCTCCAAATGCTACCACCGCTGTCATTTCTGTGTCCGTTTTTATTGAATCATTTTTCTTCTGGTCATGGGTTGCATTTTCCTGCTCCCTCTACCAGACTATGTGTAGTAATTTTTTTTTATCAGATTCTGATAATTTTAAATATTGCTGAGTGTTTGGATTTTCATTTCTGTAAAAAGTGTCAAGGATTTTAATTTTTTTTTCTGGCCAGCAGTTAAGCTTTATCCTTTGGGTCTTATTTTAATAGTTTGCTAGGGCAAGTCTAAAATAACCTTTAATGTAGGACTTGTGTAGCCTGCCTAATACTATGGTGTGATCTTTTCTTTGGTATCTACCAAACATTCCATTGTTTAATGAGGTTGTGTCACTTTAGTTGGTTGGAACTTGAATGTCTCCTAGGCTTGTGAGAGCTCTGGGAATTGTTCTACTTACAGCTACCTGGCAGTTCTTCTTTTACCAGTGTTTTTCGTTTGCTGGCCTCATGGATTCTCACCCTACACGTGAACGGCTACATATTATGGCAAAGACTCAAAATAATCCTTTACAGATTTCTGGGTCTCTTTCTCAGTATGGTTTCCTTCTCGCCTATGCTCTGCCCATCAAACTACAGATGCTTCAGGTTCACCAAACTCCGAACTCTGTATCCTCAGCTAAGGAAAACTGTTGTGCTTTGCTTATGTTTCCCACCTTACACTGTTGTCTAGAAATGGCCTCATATAGAAATCAAGGGCAATCATAGGGTTTGCTTTCTGTTTCCCTTCTCTTACAAATTGCAGTCTTGTACTGCATCTTATCTGATCTCATTTCTTAAATTTTGTTCAGATTCTGGTTGTTGATGATAGGAGTGCAAATCTGGTACCATTCCTCCATCATATTCAAAAGCAAAACAGAATCATACTCACTTAATAAGATAACATCTAAGCTAATTCAAACTACGTACAATACTTATTATGGTTTTATTCTTATGCCTGAATCCCAAGAAGATTAATTTTATCAAGTCAGCATAGCTCCTTCCCATCTGGTCTTCTATGTCTACCAGGTATCTCTGAATCTTGACAAGATCAAAACTGCCATATGGAAGGATATCTACGTGGGTCCAGGTCAATACAAGGTTCATGAATGTCTTATATGGGTTAAATTTGATGTACAGCATTCCTTGCTCTCAAATTCACAGATAATGAGTTATTTCTCAATCGCATGACCCTAAATATCAACAAATCCTCCAAAAAGAATATAAGCAAACATTGTGGTAGTGATGGTAATGATATGAGGAAGATAAGAAACTATATAACATCCATGATTATATAATACATAATTTAGCATGCTAAATTAGCTTAAACGTAACAGCGGTAAAAGTTTTAATCACTCAGATACTTAACACAGAATCAAAAATTCATTCAGAGCTCATTTGAATCTTTCAATATAATTATTTTGAAAGTTGATGAAAAAACCATTTGAGACTGCTTCCAGACATAGACCTTGTATTTTGAAAACTATAAGCTATTCGTCAGAATCTAGAAATTTTATGTAGATCCTAAAAGTGAAATTTGATAGAAAACATACCTGTTCTATGTCAAGAAGGTTAGCAAATGTAAGGAAGTTTCTACTAACATATATATATATATATATATATATATATATACACACACACACACATATACATATATATATACACATACATATATATACACACACATCAATATTATATACATACACACATACATGTGTACATCTTATCTATGATCAGATGACCAAAATGAAGACATTTGGTATTCTATTATGAGATTTCTTTACAGCAGGAATCAGCAAACATTTTACGTAAAGAACTCTATTGTGAATATTTCAGACTTTGTGGCCACAGAGTCTGTCACAAGTGCTTGACTGTGCCTTCACGGGGTGAATGCAGCCATGAAAGATCACTAAACGAATGCATGGGATTGCGTTCCAATAAAGCTTACATACACAAAAGGTGGTGAGCCAGATTCGGCCTGGGAGTCATAGTTTGCCAATCCGTGATGTTTAGCACTAGTCCTAGAGCCACTTTAAAACTGATACTTTTCCAGACATTAACTAGGGTCAGCTTTCAAGTATTCAGACAGTCAAACGTGGGTGCCCAGGTCTTGTTTAAGTGCCAACAAGAGGGTATCAGTAACACTCAAGCGCTAGAAATCAACTCAGACACTTTTCCATCTGTTCCCGTTCCAGTCCATTTTTGTGCTTGTTTTCATCTTCATTTTTGGCTCCACTCCTGGCTTTGGGTATTTGGTCTCTTCAGCAACTCTCTAGAAAAAAAATTTGACCAGGCCTCTCATCTCCAGCTTTTTCTGCTTTGGTTGCTTCAGGCAAAACCATCAAACATGGTTTTTTCTCTATGTCCCAAACCTTGGATGGGTCTACCCAGAGCAAGGTGAGGGGTGGGCATCTGACCTCTTAAGACCATCATTTGAATTTCACAGATCACTATGCAGAATAACGTTACCCAAACCGGCTTTTTTCTCTGCAGAATAACGTTACCCAAACCGTCTCTCTTTTTTCTGCACCTTCCTAAACTAGGTTTACTAGCGAAATGGAAATGATTTATGAACTGGATGTCTGTGACTATAAATGAGTAGTCCTGCCCAATATCAAGATGATGAAGGAAAAATGTCCAGCAGGCATACAGTTTCTAATTTTGAAATAAACTATCCTAAGAGACTATATGCTATACTCCACCAGTCTTGTTAAAGTATTTTTTTTAAGTTTTCCGAAAAATATGCCAACTTAAACCCATGTGTGATGAGCCTCCTGAAACAACAGTGAGTTGTTGGTGAGATTTTAATTAAGAGAACATACAGAAGTGCCCATGATAGTACATGGCAAGTGGTAGGCACTCCAACATGAATTCCTTTATCCTAACATATGAAATGTAGGAGAAAATACCAACAGGGCCAATTCAATTTATGAAAGTCAATGTATATTTTCAGATGGTGTTTCGGTAGGAAATTCCTTAAGCTGAGTTCTATTACCCCAGAATGAATAACAAGTGAAATGACAAAGGAACCAAGATTTTGCCAATAGCCACATACTCCCCCAGAAGGTACTCTATGTAAGTATACATATGACCTCTGCAGAACAGATTTGAGGTAATGGATAATACGTGAAGACAAGGACCTAGGAGATTTTAGCAGAGTGTACAGGGTCACACTTTGATGTAACCTGGAGAAACGGGGCTGCCTAATTATCTGTTGAATTTTAGTGAGTACTAAAGACATGCTCAAGAAATATGATTAGGAAGAGAAGAACAAGAAATACTTTAGCCAAGGTTTATAAAAATAAACTTCAGTATAAAGAAGAACCTTGTAAATGTTTGCTCATGACTTTTTTTTTAAAAAGCAAAATAAAATATTTAATACTCTCTTTCATATGGCATAATTTCACTTGTTTTTGCCTTAGGCAAAAGGGAGATTTTTGCCAATAAATTTGCTTTTGAGCTTTTTCAAAAAGGAAACCTAAGCTAAAAGCTGTATTTCAGCGAGAAACAGATCCTCACACTAAATCTTAAACACATTTTCAATAATGTTTTTGAATTGTAAAAAGTGATTATTTTCACTTGGAAAAAAAATTCCAGAACAAATTAGAACGAAATTTTGAAAAATTAGAATTGGACATTAGCAAGAAGAATTTTTTTTCTCAAAACATAATCTGATTTGTACTTACATTTCATTTTCATATTATTTTGAGAAAACAGTAAACCATGTGACTGAATTCGTTTATCCAAATTACTAGGGATTATATTTCATCCAAAGAATATTAATGAGAATTCTTTAACCCAAAGTACTGGAGACTGCCTTAGGTGAGAGTAAGGCAAGAGCCTACATTGAAACCTGCATTCTGCAATCGCCTAGAATTTCTTCAGCATTGCCAACTTCATTATTTACCCAAGTTATTGCCTAATCTAGCAAATAAGTTGTAGCTCTTCATTTTTACTTTCCTACCTTGGATTATATAATAATATGAAGACTATCCAGAAAAATCTGTGCTCTTTTGGACTCTACTAACGTGTAATGGGAGATACGTTTTTTCACTGTGGGGAGAAAGAAAACATCTATTCTATAAGTTGTCAGTATGAAGTGGAAAAGAATCTGGCCATAGAAATGAAGGCAACAACAGAGTTAAAGAAAAAGAATAAGACTAATAGTTTAAAACCCTGGTGGACCATATTTTGACATTAATCCTTAACTGCAATAAAAATGATTATAGATTATAAATTCTCTGATTATAAATGATTATATATTCTCTCGAAATTCTCAGTGACAATCATCTCTAACTCCCTTTAACTTTCCCCTAGATTAATGGTTTCCAAATCACAGTGACTCAAGTACCAAATTCGAAATTCTTGCCTTGTTTGTATGCAACGTCTAATTGTTTTTTGTTTCTAACATCTTTATTGGAGCAAAATTGCTTTACAATGTTGTATTGGTTTCTGCTGTTTCTAATTGACCTGATCTTTTCTTAATTAAATGCATTTACAAAGAAAACTTACTACCACCATGAAATCAAGGGTTTGATGTTCCAGCTATATTTTGAATACATATTAAAATAAAAACCATATTATTAAAAAAATGTTGTAACTATTATCACATAAAATTATCATATACTCTGCTTACCCTAAAAAAAAAACTACCCTATATTAGAAATGTATACTTCACATTAATGAGAAAAAACTGATATCCATTAAAGTGTTTTTATAATTGTGAACATTTTGGTAAAATGCTATCAATAGGTATATTCGTTGTGGTTTTCTTTTAATTGCATGAACCTCTATTTGTCTATAGCCTGGGAGAAATCCAAGAGTAAATAATAATCAAGTTCTTTTATGAACTGCTATCATATCTCCTGGCATTATATCAGGCTCTTGACTTACATACAATTCATTCACATGATAACTCAATGAACTTCGTACCTTTGTCACCCCCCACCAGCATTACAGATGGGAAAACTTATGTTCAGAGAATTTGAACAATTCGCTTAGGAGTATATAACTGGAATTTGCCGGCTAGGGTGTCCTGTTACAAAGTCTCCCTCTAAGAACTAAAACAGGAATGTTGTGGAATATGAGGGGGTGGCTTGCCAACCAGCAAAAGGAGAAGACAGAGAGGGAGTGAAAGTGGGCTGGCTGCTGACTCCAAGGAAAAATATTTCTGCCTCTATTTCCATTGTAAATATCTCAGAGACTAAAACCGCAAGATTCATATATTGTCCTTCAGATGTTTCTAGCTCTAAAACAGAATGAGTCTAAGACTCACATTTTCAAATGATCTCTAAAAGACGAATTAAAATACACTTCTCATTTGCTCAAGTCCATTTTTTTTTCAGCCTATTACCTTGTGTATACGGAGGCCCTAGTTTCACAAAGCAATATAAATCATATTGTCACATGCTCATACTTTTGGAATTAGGGAATTCTGGCTCCAAAAGCCACGAGGCTGACAGACAGCTGTAGTAATTCCAACAAATCTATATTTATGTGCGTTTCAGCAGAGCACTGAGCATTTACATTCTCTACCACACACACTCCCTGTGTTGTTGATGAAGTGAAAAGTCAAATTTGAAGGGATGGGTATCGAATTTACAGGACATTTTTAGGATTCCCAAAATTAGGAAGAATAACTTCAGGTCATATAAATGCTCTTGTATAATATATTCTTTTAATGTGAAAAAAAAAAGCTTCAGAAACATCTTCTATCCACTTAAACTGGTCAAACGAATAGTTTGGTTAAGGATCACAAGGACATGTGCTGCTGAGAAGAAAACTAGTAATAAGATTGTGCTATGTTTAATTTGGATTGTTAAAAAAGAACATGTTACTTGAGAAATTTCTCTGTTGATTTGTGGAAGAAACCAGGTTTTGTAAATTACAGCAAGAGCGAGAAATACATCGTAAGATATCATCTGCAAGATGATTTTGAATTCATTTTGGATGAAAAGCCTTTGATTTTATTTAGTCCAAAATATACAAGAAACCTCATTCATTCTCTACTGAGATCACTAAAAATGATTGCAGGTTAAAACCAACATGAGTAAGTATCTCTCTTTTCAAGGAACAAACAAATTTAAACCACCCACAGACATGTGTAGTTTTATATTTTTCTTTTAACAACTGCTCTGTAACTTATGTAATTTGTTCCCAAGTTGCTCTGTTTAATTGTTGTGTACCATGGCTTTGCTTCCAGACATTGTGCTCCTAGGCATTGGCCACTATGACCATTGTTACTTAACGTTGTTTTGGAAATTATAAATAATTCAGTAAGAAAAAATATGAAACTATTAGAAACCAGGATATAAAATTATGAATATTTGCTAAGATACTAGAAAAGCTCAGAAAATCAGAATTCAAAAGCACATTCAACATTATTCATAATATAAAATGCAAAGAAAAGATTGTGATATTATATTTTGTCTAATACATCATCAAGTAATAACCAAATACTCTCAGGTGGGCACTGGGAAATGAACTCTCTTTTTTCCGACGTTGAAAGTGTAATTGATATCATCTTTCTCAAAGGTAGTTAGATCATGCATATTAAGATATTTATACCTTTTGATACAGTAACTTCACTTTTAGGATTTTTTCTAAGAAAATTAGATGAAGTCATATATATATATGTATGTGTATATACACATACATATATATATATACATATTCACATATACATGCACACTATTAATTGAAAAGTGGAGACAAATTTAGTTTTCAACAGCTGAGGAATTGCTAATGGATCACTGCATCTCCCCTCCATCAAACATTTCCCCAACATTAAGAATAATTTTTCTAAAGATTATTAGAGAACAAACGCTGAAAGATTAGAGAATCTTCTGACATAAGAGTAAGCTAAAAATTGAACACTAAACTCAAAATATAGCAATACTCAAATCTTGGCTAAAATTATATATATTGCTTATGAAAAAGGAACTGTGAGAAAATCTATCAATGTAATGGTGACAATTTTTTAGTGGTGAGATTTAGGGTGATTGCTATTTTCTTTATCACATTATGTACTAAAGAGTGTGTGTGTGTGTGTGTGTGTGTGTGTGTATATAAAACAATTTGGAATACTTTTTCAGTGTTTTATGATTTTATGTAGTAGACCGTAGTCCAAATAAAGGACTCATTAAGCATTAGCTAAGTTTATGGAATTTTCTTTTCCACTCCAAGCCAAATTAAAAATTAGCAAGATAAACAAGTATCATTTTCTTTTAAGTTGTTCTCCTGAGTGACTTTTTCTTCCTTTCCCAAACTCTCCCTCCCCCAACATTTAAGGATAAAACAGATGATCCTTGCTTTTTTTTTCCTTTTAAGAAAAAAAAAATCGTTTTTTGTTTTTTTTCTTGATTTGGAAATTAGAATTAAATTTTAAGATGATGCCCAGTTTGACTTTGCAAAATATTATCTACTCTGATTATTCCTGAATTTGTATTTCTAAGCCAGGCCTCCCTCTTTCCGCAACCCCAGAATCCTACATTTAGCTGTCCACTTGAAATCTTAATTTGGCTATCTATAGGCTTTTCACAGTTACAATATCCAAGGCCTAAGATATTCTGGCTTTGGTTTACTCACTGCCCCATATCCCTAGAACAATGCTAGAATCATGTCTTGTGGCTTTGGTTTACTCACGGCCCCATATCCCTAGAACAATGCTAGAATCATGTCTTGTATATAGTAGCTGCTCATTAAGTATTTGCTGAATGGATAAATACATGCATTATTGCCCATAGGGCCTGTGGGCTCCTGCAACAGTCACAGAACTCAACACGGCTGAGGATCATTAAAGGCTTTGATTTCTTGAGTACTCTACAATTACGGTTATTAGTCACTGAATGATACTTGGAAATCATTGTAAAGGAATCCCTTATACTGGCCTAACCCTTTATAATACATAATGCCATTTTTTATTTATGATACCACTTCAGTCTTTCAATAAACTATGAATCAGCCATGGATGATATTCTTTTTTCCTGTTATAAATGTAGACAATATCATTTACTAAACACTTACTATGTAGGAAATACCAATGCCCAGTGCTTTGCAAGCATGATCATGTTTAACACTCAGTGTTAAATATCACATTTTAAAGATAAGGAAATGGGCTTGGATGAGCCTAGTATCCTTGTAAGCTAGGTAGGTGCCTTGTAAACTGGGGATTGTAATTATTAGGAAGTGTAAAGAAGAGAAAACAGGCTTAGAGAGATGAAGTAACACCAAGTGTCTGATAGGACGGGTGGGATGAACCAAGTGAGGGTTAGACCCAGGTCATGTGATTCCCAAACTCACGCCTTTAAATACAATGCAATGCAGACTCTTAGTGAAGAATCTGGTTCCTTCTGGGCTGGTCAATGCTAGAAACCAGACTGCTGAGTCCTGGCCTGGGGCACTTAATACTTCACCTTAAGCTTATTTAATCATACTTAGTGGGATGATGATATTGGGGCTATGACGTGGCTGTCTCTGCCACTCCAGGCTCCTTGAACCCATTACACTTCCTAACCATTCAGCTGCTTCAGGGAGAGTCACATAAAGCCTACATCAAATACATTTCTGAGTGGATTTTGTATAACTATAGCAGAGGTAACAACCTGAATACCAAAGTGCTTTTAACATGCAAAAACTAGGCACTTTGGGGAGAAAATAAAGGAGTTTTGCTGGCATTTCTTAAGCTTGGTTTCAATATCAGTATCACAACTTTAGAGGGAGAATTCAAACCAGAGACTGTGGGCTAAAGACACGAAGTCACTTTCTTGCCACACAGGGACGAGATCAAAGTCTTTTATGGGCAAGTGGGAAGTACAGGAGGGGACAGTGACAAAAAGAGAGACAGCTGGGGAGAGGAGAACTGGTGCAGGCGATGGGTTCCCTACTCCTCTCCCACCTTGGCTGCGTCCTGGGGAGAGGAGAAGAGTAGCATGGAGAGAAGAGAGATACCCTTGGCAGGATTAAGGAGGCTTAACAGCAACAGAGAATGATATAACTCATTCTCCCAGGGTGACACTGAGAACAGCTCTGTTTCTGAGAGACTCTTGGTCCTCTGCAAGACTGCAAAGCAGTTAGGTGATGGTTCTCAAACCATAAACAAAGAGGTGAGTGAGATCCTGGCCTTGCCCCGTAATACTTAAGGGAGGATCAAAAAAAAAAAAAAAAAAGAACCCCAACAGCCGAAATAAATATTTTAATGCATGATTTAAAAAAATAATAATAAGGCAGAAACTAATGCAACATTGTAATTCAAGTATACTCTAATAAAAATTTTAAAAAAGAAAATTAATACAGAAAACCAATGATAAACAGAATATAAGTGGCTGCCGCTCCTTGACATTCACATGCCCAATCTCTCAGGGAGTCCTGTGGGTTCAACTTGCAAAGACTCTCAAAGGTTTCTGACCAGGACTGTTGCTGCTGCTTGAACCCAAACCATCAACATCCTTCATCTGCACTCACCTGCAAGTTCCCCCTCTCTCAGCACTTTTGCACACGTCTCCCTCTAATCCATCCTCCACATAGCTACCAAAGGCATCTTTAAACAATACCGCATCAAACCATTTCCCAGCTTAAAACTCCTAAGTTTTAAGTTATTTATTCTATGTGAGTAGAATAAATCCAACTCCTCAGCAAACCTCACACTGCAGCCACTTCTCTGAGTTCAGCCCCTACCTGTCTCACGTTTTTTGCTTTGCTCAGAGTCAGAACAGTGGAGCTCACTCCCACCTCCAGACCTTTGCACTTGGTGGTCCCTCTGCTCTTTGCCTGGCTGACCCCTTCCCATTCCTCAAACTTCCACCTGTCTCATCTCTTTAGAGAAGGGCACTAAATTATTCTTTCACACCTTATTTTTTTAGAAGCTCTTATCATAAACCTTGTGTAACTACATCATTCTATTTATGGGCTTATATATTTATTTTTCTCCACCTCTAGAAAGCAAGTGCTACTAATTAAGGGACCACGCTCTCCTTGCTTATGGCATGCAGTAGGTGCTCAAACAACGTGCTGAATGACTAAACAAGTGATAGGGCTTTGATGAAAAAGAGTAAAGCAGCCACCATTGGTTGCAACCAAGTGAGTGCTAAACATCGCACAAGACACTCTCCGTATACTATCTCATATGAACGTCCCAATTTAATGGGAGAAAATGGAGGCTCAGAGAGTCCTATGGACTTGCCTGAAGCCAAATATGGCAAGTTGAGCTTTGTGAATTAAAAACTGGTATACCAGTCTCTGAGAACCCAGAAAACGTCAGCGCAGAGTGAACACAGAAATTGACCACAAAGCTTCACAGTACAAGTCATAAAAGGACATAGTATGGGAGAATCTATCAAAAGCATATTCAGATATTCAAGCTTTTTTTTTTTTATCAGAAACATTCCCTTCAGTCCCTACTCTGTTCCTGCTTGAATCACATTTCTTTGGAAGAGACAGGAATTACCTTTTCTGAGCAAAAATCTTCAGTGGAGGTCCCCAAACTCGCAAAATTCGCTCTGGGAAGCAAATCAAAGTGCGCCCGGCTCCAAAGCCTGAGTTTGTCGACTATCCCATGCTCCCCTGGGGCTTCTGCTAGTTGAATCCTCAATGAGTTAAATTGTATTCACCTGGTATGGTCCATCATCACCTGGCCTGAGTCAAAATGATTACAGCTTTCATCTCACTTCATCCCTTACCAACCCTATGAGGCAAATCCTGTCATTATTTCCACTCTAGAAATCAAATACTAGGAATCAAAAATCTTTTAGTCAGAATCACGAAGCTGGTGGAAGAGGCAGAATTCAAACACGGTGTGACTGTGATAGAGCCTCCAATTTTAACTTGTTGGTCTCCCTTCAAACGTTCTTCAGAGCAGCTCTGTGGGACTGCTCTGGGGGCAGAACCATGGTCTACTAGCTAGCACTGGCTAGAGTGAGTCATATAAGGATGCAAAGCCCCAGATGTCTGCAATTAGTGAATCCTTTATCCCCGGGGAGGCCATATGCACGTTATTTACTTACAAGGGATTTGAAGTCTGGTAACCCTAGATATATGCTGCAACTCCCTGCGTGACCCTGGCTAAGTTACCTAACCGCTCTGAGTCACAAATTCATGGCAATAAAATAGCACCTACCCTCTATGGGATGGTGAGACTTTGAATGGGATAAAGGATGAAAAACACTTTGTATGTTATTTGTCACAGAGTAAGTATACAAAAATCAGAGGATTATTGTGATTAAGATCTTCAGGGACTTCCCTGGCGGTCCAGTGGTTAAGACTTCCCGTTCCAATGCAGGGGGTGCGGGTTCAATCCCTGGTTGGGGAGCTAAGATCCACATGGCTCGTGGCCAAAAAACCAAAACATAAAACAGAAGCAATACTGTAATAAATTCAAAAGACTTTCAAAATGGTCCACATGAAAAAAAATCTTAAAAAAAAAGATCTTCAATATTTTTCAGTCCTCTATTTATATTTTCAAACAGAAGAAAAAAGTTCCAAAGACAAAAAATTATATCAATTTCCAATCTGTCTCAGGCCAGCCTAGGTGGTGATGCACCCACTTCTTTCTATTGCTGGACCCAGGAAGCTTGGTATTTGTGGGCAGATGGGCTTATCATTCACAGAGATAAATAGCAGGGCTCTCCTGATGCAACAGGAGACTATGTGGCATCTAATAAGAACTAACCAATAAACCTTGTAAATACTGTTTTAGGGATCTCTTCAAAGGTGAAAATACTTCATTATTTTATACAAAATGTATCAAATTCTTGCCATAGATATGTGCCATGATAGGTCAGTATGGTTGCCTTTGTGTAAGAAAAGTAAAGAGCAATTTTAATTGGTATAATTAAAAGTCCCATTCTTTTTTTTTTTTTTTTTTTTTTTTTGCGGTACGCGAGCCTCTCACTGTTGTGGCCTCTCCCGTTGCGGAGCACAGGCTCCGGACGCGCAGGCTCAGCGGCCATGGCTCACGGGCCCAGCCACTCCGCGGCATGTGGGATCTTCCCGGACTGGGGCACGAACCCGCGTCCCCTGCATCGGCAGGCGGACTCTCAACCACTGCGCCACCAGGGAAGACCTTTTTTTTTTTTTTTTACAAATGGAAGAAGGTTTATTATTAAACTTTTTTTTTTCACTACAAGAATTCTCAGCAAAGTTACCATATACTGGCAGTATTTACCCACATTCTCCCTATTTATTTATTTTTCTTATTCTTTTCTTGATTTTTTTTAAACATCTTTGAGTATAATTGCTTTACACTGGTGTGTTACTTTCCGCTGTATAACAAAGTGAATCAGCTATATGTGTACATATATCCCCATATCCCCTCCCTCTTGCGTCTCCCTCCCACCCTCCCTATCCCACCCCTCTAGGTAGTCACAAACCACGAGCTGATCTCCCTGTGCTATGTGGCTGCTTCCCACTAGCTATCTATCTTACATTTGGTAGTGTATGTATGTCCATGCCACTCTCTATACATGGAATTTAAAATATATAGTTTCAACTGCGAAGGTGAGGGGATTCTTTTTTTGCAATGGCTCTTAGCCTTTCTAAATTATCACCACTCTACCCGAGACATGGCCTGACTATGAGAAAATATGGTAACATATTTTTTAAAGATTGTAATGGCACAATAGGGTCAACATAATATAAATTTATTAATGGACTATCTTGCTGAATATAGTAAAAAATAAATAATTACTAATTAAGTTTATAGTATTTTCATCTCCCACATATACTCCTCCCATTTTTTAACTGCCATGTTCCTCTAAAATTTGGGGGAAATCATAAGAATTATTTTTTATTTGGTACCTTGCTTTGTTAAATAGAGAAAAATATCTTATTTATTAATGTTTCTCGACATCAGTTTTTGTATCTTATACCAAGTTCAAACAGAATAATCTGGAACAATGAGAACTATCAAATTTAAAACCACAAGTGAAGAAATTTTATAAGGGCAATTACTCTATAAAATGCTCATTTTTATTCATGTTACAAATGCAGAAACTGAAATACAAGGAAGATAATTTGCCAAGATGTTACGTGCCAAGCATTAACATTGCTTTTAGGAATCCTGTTTTTACAGTGAGTCCATACTGTCTTTAAACTATAGGTTAAACCCAAGAATTCTTATTACAGGATTTAGATAAGTTGACACCACTTCTGCCACCTTCAAAACGTGTTCTTGCCCTATATCATCATCCCTCCTTCAGTTGCTCTTGGATTTTCAGGAAGAAATGAAAGAGTTACTAGTACTCATTTCTTTCTTCCAAATTTTTCTTGAAAACAATTCAGTTAGGACATTGCTCCAAGCACTCCACAGAGATTGCTACAATCTGGGTCATGAATGACATCCACCTATTACATCCAACCACCAGTTCCTGATCCTCTTCCTACTTGAACTGTCAGTCGCATTTGACACAGTTGATTACCCCTTCCTCTTTGAATCACTCTCTTCTCTTGGCCTCCAGAAAACTCTGCCAGTCCTCTTAAAGCCCAGATGTCCCAGAATGTTACTTACACTGCATTTAACTGGTCAAAGCAAGTCACAAGACCACTCTAGATTGAACACAGATTCCAATGTATGAGTGGCCAGAGAGGGAAGGAGTTGTTGGTAGCCTTCTTTGGAGACTATAGCATAGACCTCAAAAGTAAATTGAAGTTAAACAGGTGGATGAAGGAAAGGGGGGAAAAAAGGGCTAGGAAGAGAGAAAGAGAACTATGTCCCATTTAGAGAGTACAGTCATAATTTAGTACAGTACGTTTAGACTTCATCAGACCACCTATTTTTACTTTAGACTGAATTTGTGGTGACTCTCCTTCCCCATTTACTCTCCTGCCCCCCCAAAATTTGAGATTTGTAAGATTTCAAATTACCATTTCATATTAGATAGGCTAATTTATGATTGTGATTAACAAAAATCAAAGAGAATCAGGACTAATACTTTTGCTTTTTCCTTGACCTTTCCCACACAGATCAACATAGCTGCCCCAACTCAAGGTTTCATGTTCAGACTCAAAGCAAGAACGTGGTGCTGGCCATGGTTGTTCTCAGAATCCCACAGCCACCTTTCAATCCTATATCAAGGACTAGAACTGAGTCATATGGCTGCCTTTAAGTATAAAGAAAATGGGAAACTGAGTGTGTAGATTTTCCCAGTCTATATTTTAGAGATAGTGGCAGAGAAGTGGGTTGGACTAGCATTTGTATTCATGAACCTCTAGTGATTACTACAGTTAAAAGAAAAAAACCCCAAGACAAAATAAAAAGAAACACATCAAAAACTATCTTTTACAGCATGAGTTGGATAACTTCTTCTGTAAGGGCCCATACAGTAAATATTTTAGGCTTTGAAGGTCATATATCTCTGTCAAAATTACTCAACTCTGCCATTATAGTGCAAAAGCAGGCATAGACAATACATAAACTAATGAGCCCTGACTATGTTCCAATAAAACTTTATCTAAAAAAACAAGTGGTGGGCCAGAGTTAGCCCTGTGGGTCACAGTCTGCTCACCCCTGCTTTAGAATGATAATTTGAACAAACATTTGTCTAACCCAAGTATATCCTCAGAGTCCTATACCTCTACTCAACTAATTTGCATGGTTGCTAAGAACTACACTTCCTGTTTGGACCGAAAAAGCATTCATCACTTCATTGTTCCTGGGGGGTGGGAACTAACAAAAAAGCAGTAACAAAACAAACAAACAGAAACAGGCTCAAATGTAGCAAATGTTAAGTTGGGATGTCATTATAGAAAGAAGATATATTTTGTAATACATTTTAGTCCTGTTCTACAATAAAATTTCATATAGGCACTTCAAGTAACTCCTCTATCTTGATGATATTCAGTCATTGGAGAGGTAGCCAGAAGCACTGAATACAGCCCCTGTATGACTGCTAGGATGGGATTTATATAAATACAGCCATAAGAGAAGAAGAAGTGTATCTATATGACCTGTGTACCCAAAACCTTTCTCCTCAATAAAACAATTTCAATTGCTATTTCGAAATTCTTCACGTGCCCCAGTGGTTACACTTTGCCCTTAGCTATTCAGCAACTCTTAACTTAAAATCAACAGCATTTTTCCCAAGTATGGTATCAGCATAATAGCTGAAAATGAAAACGATTCCAAAAATAACTTCAAGTTAATTGTGCAGGTGAGAAAATACATTCACCCACACATCAACCAGTGCCAAACTGTCTGAGTGAAAAAATGAAAATCTGGAAAGGGAGCAACTAAGCCCCAATTCAAAAATATGCCACAATATATTTAGCAGTCCTTACTACTACAAACACCATTATTTAAAGCATTTTACAGGACAGAGCTTCCTTCACAAAAACTAGATCAGAAAAGTTTTTTTCAAAAGTATGCAAAGAACAAAATGATTTGTGCACTCTCCTCTGTCCAGAAGATTATTTCCAGGGGTTTCCATATATGGCATGTGGCATTCATGATTCTACTTTGTCTCTTACATCGACCTTCTACACTGTGACAATAACTGCTTGAATTTTTTTTTTAAGAGTTTAATTCTTATGCTAAAAAGAGCTCTTGTGGTGATCTCAGGAGACCAACGTCTGGCCAAGAGTTAGATACAGTCTCTACTATTTCCTTTCCTTAGCATGTCCCCCTACTTGTTTCCAGAAAATCTATAATACGTAATGATTTAGAATTAATACCCCAATTCCCTAGGTCTTTTGATGAATTCACTTACACTTGGGGATCTGACCAAGGCATCTGTTCATGAATAGTGGAATGATTACCAAGTCCTGATGGGGAAGGCACAATGCCATCTTTTCCTGAAATACATCCCAAATGAGAAATCAACTGTCTCATGCCTGGATTTTTGTGTGTGTCATTTTTTTCATTAACTATAAAATGCTTTTGGACATCTTCTTCCGAGCTACTGCCATTTACCCTCTTATATCTGTTACATGGTAGAGAAGAAGATCCAGTATCTGAAACTTCCCTCGTGCATCTACACCAGGTCTTTGAGAATTTAGCGTTTGAATAAATTAATAGCCATTGCTAGGCCAAATTTCAGAAATCATTTTTTAATTACACTGGGCTGAACGGATACGTCCTCATTCTCCATCTGCCAAAAACTTAACATGAGATGAATCACAGTCCAATTCCCACAGTACCTCTAGTTCAAGCAGTTGATATTGGAGGGCAACACACAATCCTGATTTCATCGGTTCGTTCATTACTTATCAAATCTTGCAAGCATTAAAGTTCAAGAGGATTTAGTTTTTTCATTTTATATACTTAAAAACTAAGTCAAATCCCTTCATGAATGGCATATAATCTCCACAGCACATGTTTTCTGACTCTAGTGGCCTCAAGAAAACCAGCTGGGAGGAATAGTGGCCAATAACCCAACTCCCCTCTTGAAATCAGTCAGGCAGAGCTGTTGACTCTGAGATGGGAGATGAGGCCGTGCTAGTAGGGACCCTGACCAGCAGTGGAGCTGCTGTCACTGTATGTCTGGTGTGAATTGAAATTGTTGACCTGATAGCATAAGGCTGAGATTTTCACTCACATTTTCCAGGCTGCTTCAAAACTCTCTTGCCAATGGTAGTGTACAGTCCTACTCTCTGAGCACGGAGGCAAGCAGCCAGTGTGATTCCCCACAGCGAATAAATATTCTAACTCTTGCAGATTTGTAATATTCTAACTCTCGCAGATTTGTGACCCTGAGTTTGGATGTTTGTTCAAAAGCTTACCTCATTTGTCCTGGGCATGACACCGCTAGTTCAAAACTCATGGTGGAAAAGCACAGCTGAAAAGAGACCATTAATAGTGCTCTTCAAGCATCGTTTGACACTGGTTAATCTTTACCATCATCCTTAGGAATTTTTTGAGAAACAGAATGTGAACTCTGCCACTATGTAAATCAAGTGAGGGCAACATAGCTGTCCTTTAGGAGCATAAAATCAATAATGGACAAGAGTGAAGAAATAGGGGATATACTGAATTAGCGCCACTAATCGGGTAGCTCTGGTTTTGACATCCTTCACCGCATAGGTCATGTCATTAGTCAAAATTTTCACTATAGATAAACCATGGCTGCAACCTCCCAACTCACGTAAGCACAGGCTGTCCTGAACTACACGCCCTAAGAACTCAAGAGCTGACGGTACTCTTGCTGTCTCCTCGTCAGCCTCACGGTGCCTGGCAGAGTGCTGTGTACAACCTGGCACGAAGATATATATTGAATGAGTGAGTGGAATACATCTAACCTCTGAATGAGCTCACATACACAAATTCTGGCTGGTTTCCCAGGAATCCACCCACACCTACAATAATTAAAACTCTTTGGCTAATGGCTATGCCCAATTTAGGCCTAGGTCTTCAATCACCTATGTATTTTTTTTTTCACCTATGTATTTTTAATGATTAAGAGGAAGGATTAATAGTTGATGAGCACCTCTTATATGACAGGATTTTTGCTAGTTGTCCTAAGAACATTTTCTGTTAATCTTCACAACAAATAAAGTAGTATTACTTTTATTTTACAGAACTTCAGCCTTAAAGAAAACTTGTCCAAAGGGCAGAATGCCAGGACTGGAACTGTGGTGACTGGACTCCATCACCCCTGTTCCTTCTCCTACATCATCTTGCCTATCATAGCGCATGCGTCCAGTCTTTCCTTAGAAAGGATGGATACACTCTGGGTTGGAGATGCCTACTATTTTGACAAACTCATTCCCCTGATGCCTAGATTGTGTAATCCCTTATGCTGACCACTTAGCACACGGGGCCATTAAAATGAATGGAAATTACATAAACATAATTTCAGACGTGCTCAGGAACCACCAGTGGCTAGTGCCCGCCCTCCTGGGACAGCACAGATATAGACCACTTCCATCATCACATGGACTTCTATCAGATAACACTTACTTAGAAAAAAAGCTCTTGATTTTCTAGGACTCTTAACTAGCAAATCTGAATTCTACCACCTTTAGATGAGAGAGGAAAGTTAATTTAGAGTAAGCTTGTTCTTTATTCTGACAGGGAGTAAGATGCTTCTCATTTAACCTATTGATTAAAATGTTGTATTTTTGTTTATAGCTGTTATTGGCCCCTTACTATGTCAGAGGTACAAGTGCTCCTCCTTCCTGGTGACAATGGAAAGGGATTTACAGTAATACGCGTTCGAGCTCTTCTCTTTGACCCTTATTTCCAGTTTGAGAGTGAGGTGTCCAGAGGAGAACAAAACTATTTCATCTACTCAGAGATCAAAGTCAAAATATCTCAACCAAAGGGCTGGCCCCAGGTCATCACAGTGACCCATATTTATCTCTCTGATTCTAAGGATGTAAACACCAAAGAGTTCTATATTATAATGACTATATAGAACTGCAAATAGACTTTGATGCATTCATACTACTTGGTTTTCCTTTTTCAGGAGGTTTTAAAAGGTGCACTGGCCACCTTCAGATCACTTTCATTTTCCATTAAGAAAAAGAAATCCCAATGTGTTTTATTAAAATTTTTCATCACGCATATTACACTCCAATTTCTATTTTTTAACTGAAAAGGATTGATTAAGTCAGCAGGTAGCAACTGAATCGTGTTTAACATTCAGTGTGACTGAAGTAGATTATTTTTTCCTTTTTTTTTTTTTTTTTTAATATCCCTGGGCAAGGCTTGCTTTCTGCTCCTTTATTTACTGGTACTCAAATGTTGCAGCTCTAACCAAGGGTTTTTTTTGTCATTTCACTCCCCAACAAGGACATGTAGTGTAAAAAAATTCAAAATGCCTCAAATTACTTGGCTTAATAAAAATTGACAGGTAGTGTTGATACAAGAGAAAGAAATTGTTGGAGGTGAAGAATGGAAGGCAGAAAGCATGCCTCGCTGCAATACTGCTGGGCAGATTTAAAGGCTCGTTGTAACTTGTAGCAAAGTTAAAATAATGCTTCTGTAGTAATAATGCTTTTCCTATTTACAGCGTTTTCATCTACAGTTAGCCTAAGGCTTTTTACATTCTATATATAGATACCACTTGAACTTCCACTGAAATCCAGCTACCTTTGCCGTGGAATCAAACATCTTCTCTCTGCCAGCAATATTACACAACAGTTTTCAGGAGGGAAAATGAAGAATAATTTCTCCTGTTGAAACTGCAGAAGGAATTTCTGAGTGGGAAGAATGTAATTTCTAAGTTAGAATTGGCACTTACACTAGGACTTAACACCCCAATTCATACAGAAAGTGGGCGTGGAAACTGCAAAGAACACAAGCGGTCACCGCCAATAGTTTTATTCCTCAAATGGTTAATTATACCATTTATGAAAATGAAAGCTATTTCCCAATATGACTTCTTGCTTTTACCTGTTAAGCTTGAGAGGACCACAGGTGTTTTTTTTTTTTTTTTTCCTTTTTGTAAGGGAAAACAATTATAAGAACACACCTACACTTTTAATCATGCAGAATGGTCAACAAGAGTAACGTATATTTAAGCCCTGGTAGGTACTGGCAGAGTGGTATATCTTTTCATATGTAATTAATTATTTTGTAGGTTTATGATTTTCAGAGAAGTATAAAACTTAAAGGTAAACAATGCAAATGAAAACTATTGGAAAATGTAGAAATTTACACTTTATGGTTTTTCCTACATCTAATTTCCTATAGAAAGTATTTATCAAGGGAAGTTACCTATTAGACAATAAGCAAGGAAAAGAGGGGCAGGGGTTGAAAAGAGTGGGAAAAGGGAGGAAGGAGCAATTTTCACGTATTCAGAAGTAAAAAATAAACCAACATGAAACACAACAACAACTTTCACCTTCCAAACCAGAGAATGACTAAAATACTCTTTTCTCTCTAATATTCTCTCAAATTACTTTTCTCTCAAATTAATCCTTCTCAAGGCCTGCAAAGGAAAGGGCTCAGAGATTTATATAATTTAAACCAAGAGCTGTGTATTTGAGCCATACTTGAGTACCTGTGATGGAAATTTTAAAAATCGGCTCAAGTAGGAATTAAGAATAAAACTTCAGAGCGAAGAATCCCAGAATTTCAATCCATTTTTGATCTGTGATATAGTCATTACAACACAAAACCCTCACCCTCTCAAACTCCAAATTACTGTACAAATATCTACTGACTAACAAACAAAACTGCATCCCCTTGAGAAAAAATTCTGATAAAATGTTTTAGGGTTATCAGAGGAGAGCAACGATCTGTCAAAGGTTTCCTGGTTTACCATGCCAGATTATTTTGGTTTTCATTTATTCATCAATTAATTAATTAAATAATTATTCGCTAAATGCCCATAGTACCCCACACTTGTATCATCTACAAATATCTCCAGCTATTGCCAAAATGCTCCCAATTGAGAACCACTGATATAACCTATGAGTATTTAAGAAGTTAATTTCTTTGAGTTATTAAGGGAATATATGCTTGAGTAGAATTATGAAAGAGCACTTCAAAGAGAAAACTAAGAAGAGGTCATATATCAAACTTAAAAGAAAGTGAAAAGAAATATCTGTATTAAAATGAAATCTCAGATAAGGTTTCCTTTTTACTTTTTATTATTTAAGTTTTCAGACACACACAAAAGTAGAGAAAATAAAAAAGTGAACCTTTAGGAACCCTCCTACACTGTTAGTGGGAACGTAAGTTGGTGTAGCCACTATGGAAAACAGTATGGAGGTTTCTCAGAAAACTAAAAATAGAATTACCATAAGATCCAGCAATCTCACTCCTGGGAGTATACCCAGACAAAACTACACAGCAAAGAGATACATGCACCCCTATGCTCATAGCAGCACTATTCACAATAGCCAAGACATGAAAACAACCTAAATGTCCATCAACAGGTGAATGGATAAAGATGTTGTACATATATACAATGGAATACTACTCAACCATAAAAAAGAATGAAATAATGCCATTTGCAGCAACATGATGGACCTAGAGGTTATCATACTAAGTGAAGTAAGTCAAAAAGAGAAAGACAAATGCCATACGATATCACTTATATGTAGAATCTAAAATATGACACAAATGAACCTATCTATGAAACAGAAACAGAATCATGCACATAGAGGACAGAGGTGGTTGCCCAGGGGAAGGGGGTTGGGGAGTTGGAGTGGGAGGCTGGGCTTAGCAAATATAAATTTTCTATATATAGAATGGATAAACAACAAGGTCCTATTATATAGCACAGAGAACTAATACCCTCTGATAAACCATAATGGAAAAGAATTTTTTAAAAAGAATGTATGTATATATATATTATATATATATATAACTGAATCATTTTGCTGTACAGCAATAGTTAACATAACACTGTAAATCAACTACACTTCAATAAAAAAATAAAAAAAGAAAGTGAACCTTTATATACTTTTTTTTTAACATCTTTAATGGAGTATAATTGCTTTACAATGGTGTGTTAGTTTCTGCTTTATAACAAAGTGAATCAGTTATACATATACATATGCTCCCATATCTCTTCCCTCTTGCGTCTCCCTCCCTCCCACCCTCCCTATCCCACCCCTCTAGGTGGTCACAAAGCACCGAGCTGATCTCCCTGTGCTATGCAGCTGCTTCCCACTAGCTATCTATTTTACATTTGGTAGTGTATATATGTCCATGCCACTCTCTCACTTTGTCACAGCTTACCCTTCCCCCTCCCCATATCCTCAAGTCCATTCTCTAGTAGGTCTGTGTATTTATTCCCGTCTCACCCCTAGGCTCTTCATGACCTTTTCTTTCTTCTTTTTTCTTAGATTCCATATATATGTGTTAGCATACGGTATTTGTTTTTCTCTTTCTGACTTACTTCAGTCTGTACGACAGACTCTAGGTCCATCCACCTCACTACAAATAACTCAATTTCGTTTCCTTTTATGGCTGAGTAATATTCCATTGTATATATGTGCCACATCTTCTTTATCCATTCATCCGATGATGGACACTTAGGTTGCTTCCATCTCCTGGCTATTGTAAAATAGAGCTGCAATGAACATTTTGGTACATGACTCTTTTTGAATTATGGTTTTCTCAGGGTATATGCCCAGTAGTGGGATTGCTTGGTTGTATGGTAATTCTATTAGTAGTTTTTTAAGGAACCTCCATACTGTTCTCTATAGTGGCTGTACCAATTCACATTCCCACCAGCAGTGCGAGAGTGTTCCTTGTTCTCCACACCCTCTCCAGCATTTCTTGTTTCTAGATTTTTTGATGATGGCCATTCTGACTGCTGTGAGGTGATATCTCATTGCAGCTTTGATTTGCATTTCTCTAATGATTAATGATGTTGAGGATTCTTTGATGTGTTTGTTGGCAATCTGTATATCTTCTTTGGAGAAATGTCTATTAAGGTCTTCTGCCCATTTTTGGATTGGGTTGTTTGTTTTTTGATATTGAGCTGCATGAGCTGCTTGTAAATTTTGGAGATTAATCCTCTGTCAGTTGCTTCCTTTGCAAATATTTTCTCCCATTCTGAGGGTTGTCTTTTGGTCTTGTTTTCCTTTGCTGTGCAAAAGCTTTTAAGTATATACTTTTTATTTTATACCTATTATTGGGATTGATAATTATTTACATCTTATTTACATCTTCTATATGTGTTTCATCTATCATTTTTTACAAAAACAAACCTTAAGTATCGTGATATTTTATCCCTAAATATTCATTATGTATTCCTAAAACATGAGGACATTTTTATACATAATCACAATGTCAGCCTTACTCCTCATAAAACTGGCAATTCCTTAA
This sequence comes from Tursiops truncatus, assembly GCF_011762595.2. Lineage (NCBI taxonomy): Eukaryota > Metazoa > Chordata > Mammalia > Artiodactyla > Delphinidae > Tursiops > Tursiops truncatus. The sequence goes on along the minus strand of NC_047043.1, from coordinate 82,853,408 downwards.
CATCATCTAATGTGGCACATACTTGTATTTCCCCAATTGTCCCCAGAATGTCTTTTTATAATTATTTCATTTGATTCAGCATGCAAACAATATCGACAAATTGATTCCATTGTTAATATCTTCTAAATCCCTTCCCCCCCACCTCCTTTCCTCCCAATGCTATAGACTTGAAGAAGCAGGATCTGTTTCATCCTAGTTTTTTTAAAATGTTCCACATTCTGTATTTGTCCAATTTCTTCTTTTTGGCACCATTTAACTTGCTTCTCTCTCCCCTTACTTCCTGCAATCCCTCCATTATGTTCAGATACTTGATTAGATTCGAGTGCAACTCAGTTCATGTATAATATATACTCCGTATTGTCTCCCAACAGAGGTACGTAAAATCGGGCTGTGCCTTTAGTAATTCTAAAATTCATCAGTGGGTACACATGAGTTCATGTGGCAACAACCTAAAAGCACAAATGTGAAGTTACATTTTGCCCAGTAAAATTGTCTGCAGTGGGGTTCTTTGGCAGCTGGCAAATAACCAGTTGTCCATCAATCTTTCACTTCATGGTTTGGGCATCTGTTGATAACCACTGCCTGAACTACTTCATTAAGGATTGCAAAATGATGATTTCTAAAAATTTTATCATTCATTCTGAATTCATTAGTTGGAATTCTTTTTCAAGAAGAATTCTTCCTGCATTCTTTTCTTCACCAACCAGTCTTTATTTGGTTGCCCTGAAATCCAGTTCATAGGGGAAAATCAAAGGGAGAATACATTACACACTTTTTGGCACTTTGCTTTCTTCACTGTGAGGGATATAAAAGTTAGTCACCCAGGTTTTCTTTTGGAAAAGGACTTTTTGGTCAGCTGCTGGGAAAGGCATAGGCAAATAGTCTTCAGCTGTTGGCCCCTTCAGAGATCTGCCTTGATCACATCCAAAGACTGACTGATGAAGAAGCTATTAAACCCAGTCATTTAGGCCCAATGGAGGACACTCCAATGGACCACGTCAGCTCTAGAGCTCACTGTGGGAAAATCTAAGGTTGTCATTTGGACTTTCACTGCAATATCACCTCTCTCTGCTTAGTCTTTTCCTGCATTGATGCGTGTCTATACCAGGGGCACTGCTACAAACATCCTGCACACTGAACTCCATCTCAGAGCCTTCCCAAACAGGGCTATCAAATCTAGCAAATAAAAATATGCCCAGCTAAATTTGTATTTCAAACGAACAATGAAATGTTTTTAGTATAAGTATGTCCCCTACAATATTTGGGACATACTTATCCTAAAGAGTACAGAGTTCACTTAACAAGATATTCTACAGATCACTCTGCACTTGTGTATATATCTTTATTTCTTTTTCCTACTTATTATAAGAATCTACTGATAGATATTTGGGATACTTACAATTTTTGTCATTACATACGATGTCTTCATGAAAAACCTTATGCACATATTTCACACTTTTTTTTAACATCTTTACTGGAGTATAATTGCTTTACATTGTTGTGTTAGTTTCTGCTGTATAACGAAGTGAATCAGCTATACGTATACATATATCCTCATAACCCCCTCCCTCTTGCGTCTCCCTCCCACCCTCCCAATCCCGGCCCTCTAGGTGGTCACAAAGTACTGAGTTGGTCTCTCTGTGCTATGCGGTTGCTTCCCACTAGCTGTTTTACATTTGGTAGTGTATATATGTCAATGCCACTCTCTCACTTCATCCCAGCTTATATTTCCCCCTCCCCATGTCCTCAAATCCATTCTCTATGTCTGCACCTTTATTCCTGTCCTGCCCCTAGGTTCTTCAGAACCATTTTTTTTTTTTAGATTCCATATATATGTGTTAGCATACGGTATTTGTGTTTCTCTTTCTGACTTGCTTCACTCTGTATGACAGACTATAGGTCCATCCACCTCACTACAAATAACTCAATTTTGTTTCTTTTCATGGCTGAGTAATATTCCACTGTGTATATGTGCCACATGTTCTTTATCCATTTATCTGTTGATGTACACTTAGGTTGCTTCCATGTCCTGGCTATTGTAAATGGAGCTGCAATGAACACTGTGGTACATGACTCTTTTTGAATTATGGTTTTCTCAGGGTATATGCCCAGTAGTGGGATTGCTGGGTCGTATGGTAGTTCTATTTTTAGTTTTTTTAAGGAACCTCCATACTGTTCTCCATAGTGGCTGCATCAATTTACATTCCCAGCAACAGTGCAAGAGGGTTCCCTTTTCTCCACACCCTCTCCAGCAATTATTGTTTGTAGATTTTTTGATGATGGCCATTCTGACCAGTGTGAGGTGATACCTCATTGTAGTTTAGATTTGCATTTCTCTAATGATTAGTGATGTTGAGCATCCTTTCACGTGTTTGTTGGCAATCTGTATATCTTCTTTGGAGAAATGTCTATTTAGGTCTTCTGCCCATTTTTGGATTGGGCTTTTTTTTTTTTTTTTTGATATTGAGCTGCATGGGCTGCTTGTATGTTTTGGAGATTAATCCTTTGTCAGTTGCTTCGTTTGCAAATATTTTCTCCCATACTGATGGCTGTCTTCTGGTCTTGTTTAAAGTTTCCTTTGCTGTGAAAAAGATTTTAAGTTTCATTAGGTCCCATTTGTTTATTTTTGTTTTTATTTCCATGTCTCTAGGAGGTGGGTCAAAAAGGATCTTGCTGTGATTTATGTCATAGAGTGTTCTGCCTATGTTTTCCTCTAGGAGTTTGATAGTGTCTGGCCTTACATTTAGGTCTTTAATCCATTTTGAGTTTATTTTTGTGTATGGTATTAGGGAGTGTTCTAATTTCATACTTTTACATGTAGCTGTCCAGTTTTCCCAGCACCACTTATTGAAGAGGCTGTCTTTTCTCCATTGTATATTCTTGCCTCCTTCATCAAAAATAAGGTGACCATATGTGCGTGGGTTTATCGCTGGGCTTTCTATCCTGTTCCAGTGATCTATATTTCTGTTTCTGTGCCAGTATCATACTCTCTTGATTACTGTAGCTTTCTAGGATAGTTTAAAGTCACAGAGCCTGATTCTTCCACCTCTGTTTCTCTTTCTCAGCATTGCTTTGGCTATTCAGGGTCTTTTGTGTTTCCATACAAACTGTATAATTTTTTGTTCTAGTTCTGCGAAAAATGCCATTGGTAGTTTGATAGGGATTGCACTGAAACTGTAGATTGCTTTGGGTAGTAGAGTCATTTTCACAATGTTGATTCTTCCAATCCAAGAACATGGTATATCTCTCATCTGTTTGTATCATCTTTAATTTCTTTCATCAGTGTCTTATAATTTTCTGCATACAGGTCTTTTGTCTCCTTAGGTAGGTTTATTCCTAGGTATTTTATTCTTTTTTGTTGTAATGGTAAATGGGAGTGTTTCCTTAATATCTCTTTCACATTTTTCATCATCAGTGTATAGGAATGCAAGAGATTTCTGTGCATTAATTTTGAATCCTGCTACTTTACCAAATTCATTGATTAGCTCTGGTAGTTTTCTGGTAGCATCTGTAGGATTCTCTATGTATAATATCGTGTCATCTGCAAACAGTGACAGTTTTACTTCTTCTTTTCCAGTTTGGATTCCTGTCATTTCTTTTTCTTCTCTGATTGCTGTGGTTAAAACTTCCAAAACTATGTTGAATAATAGTGGTGATGTTGGGCAACCTTGCCTTGTTCCTGATCTTAGTGGAAAGGGTTTCAGTTTTCCACCACTGAGAACGATGTTGGCTGTGGGTTTGTCATATACGGCCTTTATTATGTTGAGGTAAGTTCCCTCTATGCCTACTTTCTGGAGAGTTTTTATCATAAATGGGGGCTGAAATTTGTCAAAAGCTTTTTCTGCATCTACTGAGATTATCATATGGTTTTTATACTTCAACTTGTTAATATGCTGTATCACATTGATTGATTTGCGTATATTGAAGAATCCTTGCATTCCTGGGCTAAACCCCACTTGATCATGGCGTGTGATCTGCTTAATGTGCTGTTGCATTCTGTTTGCTACTATTTTGTTGAGGATTTTTGCATCTATGTTCATCAGTGATATTGGCCTGTAGTTTTCTCTTTTTGTGACATCTTTGTCTGGTTTTGGTATCAGGGTGATGGTGGCCTCGTAGAATGAGTTTGGGAGTGTTCCTCCCTCTGCTATATTTTGGAAGAGTTTGAGAAGGACAGGTGTTAGCTCTTCTCTAAATGTTTGATAGAATTCACCTGTGAAGCCATCTGGTCTTGGCCTTTTGTTTGTTGGAAGATTTTTAATCACAGTTTCAATTTCAGGGCTTGTGATCGGTCTGTTTATATTTTTCTATTTCTTCCTGGTTCAGTCTCAGAAGGTTGTGCTTTTCTAAGAATTTGTCCATTTCTTCCAGGTTGTCCATTTTATTGGCATATAGTTGCTTGCAGTAATCTCTCATGATCTCTCTTATTTCTGCAGTGTCAGTTGTTACTTCTCCTTTTTCATTTCTAATTCTATTGATTTGAGTCTTCTCCCTTTTTTCTTGATGAGTCTGGCTAATGGTTTATGTTTTGTTTGTCTTCTCAAAGAAGCAGCTTTTAGTTTTATTGATCTTTGCTATCGTTTCCTTCATTTGTTTTTTATTTATTTCTGATCTGAACTTTATGATTTCTTTCCTTCTTGATTTCTTTTGTTCTGCTAACTTTGAGGGTTTTTTGTTCTTCTTTCTCTAACTGCTTTAGGTGTAGGGTTAGCTTGTTTATTTGAGATGTTTCTTGTTTCTTGAGGTAGGATTGTATTGCTATAAACTTCCCTCTTAGAACTGCTTTTGCTGCATCCCATAGGTTTTAGGTTGTCAGGTGGTTTTTTTTTGTCTTTTTTTTTTGTCATGTTTTTATTGTCATTTGTTCCTAGGTATTTTTTGACTTCCTCTTTGATTTCTTCAGTGATCTCTTGGTTATTTAATAGTGTCTTTTTTAGCCTCCATGTGTTTGAATTTTTTACAGATTTTTTTCCTGTAATTGATTTCTACTCTCATAGCGTTGTGGTCGGAAAAGATACTTGATACGATTTCAATTTTCTTAAATTTACCAAGGCTTGATTTGTGACCCAAATATGATCTATCCTGGAGACTGTTCCATGAGCACTTGAGAAGAAAGTGTATTCTGTTGTTTTTGGATGGAATGTCCTGTAAATATCAATTAAGTCCATCTCGTTTAATGTATCATTTAAAGCTTGTGTTTCCTTATTTATTTTCATTTTGGATGATCTGTCCATTGGTGAAAGTGGGGTTTTAAAGTCCCCTACTATGATTGTGTTACTGTCAATTTCTGCTTTTATGGCTGTTAGCACTTGCCTTATGTATCGAGGTGCTCCTATGTTGGGTGCATAAATATTTACAATTGTTATATCTTCTTCTTGGATTGACCCCTTGATCATAATGTAATGTCCTTCTTTGTCTCTTGTAATAGTCTTTATTTAAATTCTATTTTGTCTGATATGAGAATTGCTACTCCAGCTTTCTTATGATTTCCATTTGCATGGAATATCTTTTTCCATCCCCTCACTTTCGGTCTGTATGTGTCCCTAGGTCTGAAGTGAGTCTCTTGTAGACAGCATATATATGGGTCTTGCTTTTGTACCCATTCCGCCAGTCTATGTCTGTTGGTTGGAGCATTTAATCCATTTACATTTAAGGTAATTATCAATATGTATATTCCTATTACCATTTTCTTAATTGTTTTGGGTTTGTTATTGTAGGCCTTTTCTTCCTCTTGTGTTTCCTGCCTAGAGAAGTTCCTTTAGCATTTGTTGTAAAGCTGGTTTGGTGGTGCTGAATTCTCTTAGCTTTTGCTTGTCTGTAAAGGTTTTAATTTCTCCGTCGAACCTGAATGAGATCCTTGCTGGGTAGAGTAATCTTGGTTGTAAGTTTTTCTCTTTCATCACTTTAAATATGTCCTACCACTCCCTTCTGGCTTGCAGAGTTTCTGCTGCAAAATCAGCTCTTAACCTTATGGGGATTCCCTTGTATGTTATCTGTTGCTTTTCCCTTGCTGCTTTTAATATTTTTTCTTTGTACTTAATTCTTGATAGTTTGATTAATATGTGTCTTGGTGTGTTTCTCCTTGGATTTATCCTGTATGGGTCTCTCTGTGCTTCCTGGACTTGACTGACTATTTCCTTTCCCATATTAGGGAAGTTTTCAACTATAATCTCTTCAAATATTTTCCTAGTCCCTTTTTTTTTCTTCTTCTGCGACCCCTATAATTTGAATGTTGGTGCATTTAATGTTGTCCCAGAGGTCTCTGAGACTGTCCTCAATTCCTTTCATTCTTTTTTCTTTATTCTGCTCTGTGGTAATTATTTCCACTATTTTATCTTCCAGGTCACTTACCCGTTCTTCTGCTTCAGTTATTCTGCTACTGATTCCTTCTAGAGAATTTTAAATTTCATTTATTGTTTTGTTCATCACTGTTTGTTTGCTCTTTAGTTCTTCTAGGTCCTTGTTAAACATTTCTTGTATTTTCTCCATTCTATTTCCAAGATTTTGGATCATCTTTACTATCATTAATCTGAATTCTTTTTCAGGTAGACTGCCTATTTCCTCTTCACTTGTCTGGTGGGTTTTTCCCTTGCTCCTTCATCTGCTGTGTATTTCTCTAACTTCTCATTTTGCTTAACTTACTCTGTTTGGGGGGGTCTCCTTTTCACAGGCTGCAGGTTCATAGTTCCCGTTGTTTTTGGTGTCTGCCCCCAGTGGGCAAGGATGGTTTAGTCGCTTGTGTAGGCCTCCTGGTGGAGGGGACTGGTGTCTGTGTTCTGGTGGATGTGGCTGGATCTTGTCTTTCTGGTGGGCAGGTCCACGTCTGGTGGGGTGTCTGTGTCTGTGAATGTATTATGATTTTAGGCAGCCTCTCTGCTAAGGAGTGGGGTTGTGCTCCTGTCTTACTAGTTGTTTGGCATGGGGCACCCAGCACTGGAGCTTGCTGGTCTTTGAGTGGAGCTAGGTCTTAGCAGTGAGATGGAGCTCTCTGGGAGAGCTCTCGCTGATTGATATTACATGGGGCCGGGAGGTCTCTGGTGGTCCAATGTCCTGATATCAGCTCTCCCACCTCAGAGGCTCAGGCCTAACACCCAGCCAGAGCACCAAGACCCTGTCAAACTTGGTGGCTCCAAACTCCAGAACTCCACACTCCGGAGGCCCTCTCCCCTTCTGCACAGGTCCTCTATTTCACACTTTTACCAGTGTACTTTAAGGAACATTCTTAGAAATGGGATTGCCATATTTACAAAGTAAATGCATATGTAATATTTTAGATATTGCCAATTCCCCTTGACAAGGATTAACAGCATGATATGATGGGAATGATAGAGAAAGAAATGCTAGCAATACATTTCTCCATAACAGTGGGCTATTGATTAGTCTTAATAGAGCTTGCCCTTTTTTTTCAATGCATTGCATATTTAAAATTACTACAATTGTTTTTAAGTGTGTACACACTAGAGTTTTGAATTTTAAAAACAAAACACTCTCCAAAAATTGTAAGACAAAAAATGTAAGAAATAGCATGATCAATTCAAAAACTAATAGAGGAATAAAAGCAGGCAGAATTCGGAAGTATTATTCTCTAAAAACCTGAATAGTATATGGTAGGAATAATTTCTAAAAGCATTTGGCAACAGATATTGAGAACTTTCAAAGTAGTCATATATCTTAGTCTTATATTTATGCTTTTGAAATGTTTTCTAAGAAAATACTATGAAATATGGATGATTTACATACAAAGTTGTTCACAGCCCACATTTTGGATACAAGTAAAATAGAGTGTGGTCATAAAAATGAATGGTATTTTTAAAGACTTTAATTCAAACCTGCTATGAGAATAACAATGACAACCCAAAGGAAAATTTTCCAGAATTTCATCACCCAATCCATGTTTCCATTTTTATAGAGAACCCTTCAGTACTTCTGCGTGTATATGCAACTTGGGCAAAGTTACAATAAGTTAGAACTTGATATTTTAAATTTTAGAAAACATACCATCAGTCTGTTTCTATTTTGCTACTGTCTTGGTATTTCTTACCTCATTCTGACCCCATTAAGATTAGCCAATTTACCAATGTGTTTGTACCTTTCTACACCTTTCTCCAGGCTCATAGAAGTTAATGCACAAATTCAATTCACATGCAGGCAACATTTTTGTCTTTGCTTATTTTTATATAAATGTGAGCATTCTATAGACATTTCCCAATAACTGGCTTTTCTCACTCAACATCATACATCATGGACATGGGTCACCAGGTACAATTCTAAATCATTCTTTTCTATTAGCTAAATGATATTCCTAATATGAGTTAAACATACCTTATTTTAACCATTCTCCTATTTATTGGCATTCAGTGTAAACAGGTTTTTGTTTTTATTTTGCCACTCCATGCTGAAATAAACATCCTTACACATATAACTACACACGAGCGATTTTTATTTTAATGTAAAAGTTTCTTAGGAGTGGAGTAGCTAGGTCAAAGGGGATGTACTTTTTAATTTGAAATGTATATTTCCGTATTACTTTTTTAAGGTCTATACCTATAAACGTTCCCACCAGTAGTGTGTGAGAGTGACTTGCCTCCTTGTACTCACCAGCACCTTATTAAATTTTTGCCAATCTGATGGGTGATAAGTAGTATCACATTGTTATTAATGAAATAATTCATTCTTTCATGTTTACTGGCCTTTTGAATTTCCTCTTCTGTCAATTGCTTATTATGCACATTTTTCTATTGGGCCACAATGCTTTTGCTTATGTAATTGTATGTATTTTATAATACTATAGCTAAAATTTTTTTCCTGTCATATGTGTTGCAACATTTTCTTCCAGCTTCTCATTTGTCTTTTGATTTGGTTTTAGTATAGTTTAACATACAAATATACTTTATGGATTTAAATGTCTCTTTTCTTTTATGGCTCTCAGTTTTCTGTCTTGCTCAAATTGCTTTCCTTCACCCTAAAGTTATAAAAACATTCACTTAAATTCTCTTACCAGGTTTTTAGTTTTATTAAAAAGCATTTAACCTTTTTATCTACCTGGAATTTATTTCTGTATATTGTGTGAGCTTGGGCTGGGGGTGGGGTCCAAGACCGCTGTTTATCCAGGTGGAGAGCCAGTTTTGAAAGCACATTTAATAAATAAATAAACCACTCTTTCTCTACTGAATCAAAATGTCATATTCTTCATATTTTAGTTTTCTAAGTATACTCAGATATATTTTTCCACATAGTTGTCTCTTCCTCTGCTAATATTTTAAGATTCTGATTATCATACTAAAATACAGATTTTAATTTCTAGAAGTTAATCACCTCATGTAATTTTTTAAACACAATTTTTAGATATTCTGAACTTGTACTCTTCCACATGGATATTAAAATAGTTTGACCTTTTTCCTTCCACTCTTTCCAAAAACAGTTTGAAAGAAGTTTTGAACTTCTAATTCAGATGATGTTTTACTTATATATTAATATACTAATTTTTCGATGATTGACATTTTTTGATACATCTTGCTGTCCAAGAATGGTATGCCTTTGCTTTCTTGTGGTCTACTTTTATTTACTTAAGCAAGAGTGAATAAGAATATTCAATGACTAGAATGACATTTGTGAAGATTTTTAATGACATAGAATAACATTTAATATTAAACCAAATAAAAGCAAAGAAGTAAAATTACATGGACAGCATGATGCCAATTAAGTAAAAATGCATGGAAAAAGACTGAAAGGAAATATTCTAGAACATTAACAGTGTGACATGTCTGAGTGGAAAATCTGTAGATGACCTTTATTTACCCTGTATAATTTTCTATAGCTTTCAAATTTTTATTGTGGGCTGGATCCAGAGCATGGCTCTGGATGAATAAAACGCATATAAACTCTCCTATTTTGCCCACCCAAAGAGGTAGTGAATTAGGAATCCTAGAATCAATAATGAAAAATAAGCAGCACCTCCTGCTGTGTGCCAAAGTCCCATTCTGTCAGAGAAGAACCTATAAAAAACCTTCTGTGACAAGGTGTCTGATGGATTCAGTCAAACTACATAGCACCATTATATATGGAGAACGTTTCTTTCCTTATCAAACAGAAACTCTAAAATAAGCATACCAGTTCAAGCTTCCAACATAAGCGTTATATTGGAGTTCATGAGAAGTAATAGCAATTAGTGTATTGGGCATTTATAACTTCATTCTGACATATAATAAATGCTTCACACAGAAATTCTGAAAGCACTTTACCTGAAATCACCAACTAGTCAAAGGATGAATCGGAGATAATGCTGAGGTAACTCAAAAGACATTTCTGTGGATTTTCTAGAAAGTATTTTCATGAAGGCTAAATTGCCAACTGAAAATTGTTACCCCCGAACAAACCCTATCAACATGTTCTTTGCTGTCTCACCTTCCAACATGTCTTCTTTTGATTCTTCTGAAGTATGAAAATGAAAGGCTGAAACATTAGGTACTCAATAAACGCAGGTTAAAATTTTCCACTATGAAAATACCTCCCGGGGCTTCCCTGGTGACGCAGTGGTTGGGAGTCCGCCTGCCGATGCAGGGGACACGGGTTCGTGCCCCAGTCCGGGAAGATCCCACATGCCGCGGAGCGGCTGGTCCCGTGAGCCATGGCCGCTGAGCCTGCACGTCCGGAGCCTGTGCTCCGCAACGGGAGAAGCCACAGCAGTGAGAGGCCTGCGTATCGCAAAAAAAAAAAACCTCCCTAAGTCAGCATTTTTTTCACGTTCTCCCCTTGGAAATCATATAACAGCAACAAGAAGTCGGGGGAAAAAGTCTGCAAACTCCATTTACAATGAAGCTAAGGTATAGATGTAACACAGAGACATGTATATGATCTGCTGAAACAGCTTAGATAGGGAAAAAGAGAGGAAAATTTTAAAAAATGAGATGATTGAGAGGGCCCAGCAACAGTGGGTATCAGAAAGAGTCAGGAATGATACACTTCCTGAAGGTGAGAGCGTCTCCCTGTGGTGAAAGAATTATATCCGGCAGTGGCAATAAGAGGTCAGAAAATGTAGTAGACAGGGTTGGCAACTGAGAAAACTCTTTGACTTGGTTCAATTTACAGGAGCAGACGAGGTGGGCCTATACGAATCATCACATCAATACCATATTTTTAGGAGTGCCATATCTGCATATTTGTCCCTGTGGTAGTAAAGAAGGAGACAGCTTTCAGTCTGTGAACCTGGAGGACTTCCCCTGCTCTTCCCCATTCTGAACACTTCCACCACCACAAATCTGCAAATAGCCAACCCACTCAGATGAGTAATAAGAAAGTTCTAGACATGCATCAGCACAAAGATATAACGTGAAACCTGCAGCAAAGAACAGCAAACTGTTTAAAAAACACATTTACCATAAAATATTGTCACAAAGCAGAAAAAAAATTACAGCTAAAAATATCATGGAGTATTCTGAAAACGTGAGGTAGCAACCACCACTAGGAACACCACAAAGAAGAATGCAAGAACACTGAATAAATGCAAGAATTTAGGGAAAACAATGAGGGATAAAAAAGGAGGATATAAAATGGGATGTGTATGAATAGAGCATAGAATAGAAGTAGAATACAAAAACAAAAATTTAGGAGGGACCTCACTTATGGCAAGATGAAGTAGATGTACTTTTCAATATTCCTCCCACTAAGTACAGCTAAAAACTCTGGAGATCTATCTATCTATAAAACAATCATAGGAAGATTCTGAAAGTTGAAGCTAAGATGGCAGGCTCATTAAGGATCTTGGGACCCAAGGAATAACACAGTGCTGTGTTCCCTGGTTGATTTTTTTGTTCGTTTAATTTTGCCTCATATATATCAGACTGAATATTGGAAAAGCCAGCAATCCAGAAATGCGAAAGCGTGCAGACGAAACTAGGACCCAACCAAAGCCTGCTCTCTCTAGCCAAAGGATCAGGAAAGGGGACAAGAAACATTTAAATAACGGCCACTATACTCCAGCCAAATAACATACGAAAAAACTGTGGCCCTTGCCCCAGCCATGACAGCAAAGGCCAAGTTAGAAGCAACTCAGTGTCCCTGCTGGGGTAGTATCACAGAACAGAGTCAGGAGTTTCATGCCTCTTGGGCATCAATAATGCTTCTCCTACCTTGTGGTATCAGTGGAGGCCACATATAGAGATCAATAACAAGGCACCCTCCCAACCAGGGTTTTACCATCAGAGGTCTAGTGAGAAACTAGAAATCCTACTACCACCTAGCAGCAATGAGAAGCTCTTCCCATCTTGAATGTCAACAGACACAATGAGAGGAACTTGGACTTCCACCCCCCTAGCACTAAGGAGGCACCCCTCCTTCCCCTGTTGGAATGGTGTCAGAAGAGACTACCTAAAATAAAAGGTTTAAAAAAGACCCAGAGTCACCTAATAATTCAAATGTTCAGGTTTCAATGAAAAAATAATCACTCAAGATACCAAGAACAAGAAAAAGCTCTTCTTTAAAAAAGGGCAATCAATAAACACAAACACTGAGATGACAGCAGTGTTAGAATTATCTGGCAAAGATCTTAAACAATCATCATAAAAATGCTTCAATAAGCAATTATTAACACAGACGAAACAATTTTAAAAAGTAGAAAACTCTCAGCAAAGAAATAAAAGATACAGAGAAGGACCAAATGAAAAATTTTGAACTTGAGAAGTATAATAACTGAAATAAATAACTTAAAATTAAAGAACTCAGTGGATAGGCTCAACAGAAGAATGAAAGGAAAAGAGGAAAGAATTAGTGAACCTGAAGATAGAACAACAGAAGCTAACCAATCCGAAAATTGACTGGGGAAAAAAAAAGAACAGAGCCTAAAGGACCTGTGGGACTATAACAAAAGACCTAACATATTTGACATCAGAATCTCATAAGCATAAGAGAAAGAGAGTGGGGCTGAAGAGGTATTCAAAGAAATAATGAACCAAGTTCCCAATTTGGCAAAAGACATGAACCTTAAAGAAGCTTAGCTGGGGGACTTCCCTGGTGGTCGAGTGGTTACAACTCCACACTTCTACTGCAGGGGGCATGGGTTCGATCCCTGGTCAGGGAACTAAGGTCCCACATGCTGTGACCAAAAAATAAAAATTTGGGGAAAAAAAAAAAAAACTCTTAAAAAAAAAGACGCTTAATAAAGGCCCAAAGGACAAACCCCCAAAAAGTACCCACCAAGGCATACCAGAGTCAAACTAAAAATGAAAAACAAAGAAAAGAATTGAAAGCAGCAAAAAGAAAATGATACCTTACCTATAGGAGAAAAACAGTTCAAATGTACAGTGGATTTATCACCAGAAACTAAGGCCAGAAAGATGTGGTACCACATTTTTAAGAACTGAAAGACGAGAACTGTTAACCGAGAATTGTATAAAAATATCCAGTGAAAATATCCTTAGGAATAAAGGGGAAACACAAAAGTTATATGCACCAAACAACAAGGCAAAAATTGATAAAACTGAAAGAAAAAATAGACATATCCAAAATTATAGTCTGAAATTACAACATCTCTCTCTCTCTCAACAATTGATAGAACAAGACAGAAAATCAGCAAGGATATAGGAGAAATCAACAACACCAACAATCAACAAGATCTAGTTCACATTTGTTGAACACTCAATCCACTAATATCAGAATACACTGTCTTTTCAAGAGCTTGTGAAATACGTACATTTACCAAAATAGGCCACATTCTTTCTCATGAAACAGATGTCAACAAATTTTTAAAAATTTAAACCATAGACAGCATGTTTTCTGACTAAAATGGAATCAAAACATATAGAAATAAATAATAGAAAGAGGAAAATCTGAAAACACTTGGAGAATAAAACCACACCCACATGACAAAATCCAACATCCATTCATGATAAAAACTCAGCAAAGTAGCAATGTAGGGGAACTTCCTCAGCTTGATAAAGCACATCTACAAATCAATGAAGGCTGTAACAAAACAAATGCATTACAAATGTACAAAACAACTCACTGAAGGGCTTGAGCAGAAGGTACTGATCTAGGTAACTTTAAGGGTTGAGCAGAATGTGCTGATCTAGGTAACTGTAACTGAGTGGATTCTTTAAGATGAAAGACAAGAGAAACTATAAATAAGCACTGTGGTTTAGTTGATAAAGTTATTTCCTACAGGGGCACTGGTTAATAATTCTGATACCTTATAAATGTTTACTGGAATTAATAATAAAGTAAATGGATGACAAATGGTAGGAGTCAGGTTTCTTACTGGTTGAAGGGGATTTTAGAGATAAGGAAAGGGAGGAGGCTCTACTGACATATGTGGAAATGAATTAGAGGTGGGCACATTTCCATGAACCCATGTTTAGTCTAATATAGATACAAATAGTTACACATAAAAATATCATCAATATGAATTCATGTTTAGTCTAAACAGATACAGATAGGGAAAATTATCAGATGATACAATTTTTTAAATGGATAAAGGACATAAACAGAAATTACAGTGAAAAGGATGTACAAATGGAAAATAAGCACATGAAAGGATGTTTAATCTCATCTATTGGGAAAATGCAAAATAAAACCACAATGAGGTATAACTATATACCTATCAGACAGGTTACAATAAAAAATACTGACAACACCCAATGCTCGTGAAGATATAGAGAAACCGGGTCCCTCATACATTGTTAGTTGGAATGTAAACTGGTACAGCCACTCTGGAAAATGGTTTGGCAGCTTCCTAAGAAATGAAACATGTAATTACCATAAGACCCAGCAATTGTACTCCTGGGCATTTATTCCACAGAAATGAAATTTTATGTTCACACAAAAACAGCTTTTAGCAGCTTTATTTGTAACAGCCAAAAACTGGAAACAACTCAGATGTTCTTCAGCAGATGGATGGTGAAATATCCTGATACCCACATCCCAGGAAATACTACCCAGCAATAAAAAGGGACAAACGACTGACAAAGCAGCAACCTGGATGAATCGCCAGAGAATAAAGCTGAGTCCAAAAAGTCAACCTTAACAGGTTACATACTGTATGCTTTCATTTATATAACATTCTAGAAACGACAATGGTATAGAGAGCAAATAGATATCAGTGGATGCTAGCGTCATGATTGTTAGGGAGCATGGAATAAAGAATGAAGTGGGTATGGCAATAAAAGGGCAACATGAAGGAACTTTGTGTTGATGGAAACTTCCTGTATCTTAACTGTATCCATGTCATTGTCCTGGGCATAGTATCATATTATAGTGTGGTACTGTATTGTGTCATAGTTTTACAAGATGTTATCATAGGGGGATTTCTGGGTAAAGGTTCCATGGGTTCTCTCTTCATTATTTCTTACAGCTGCCTATGAATCCACAATTATCTCAAAATGAAAAGTTCAATTTAATACCAACCCCCCTGCAAATTACCAGAGAAATGAGCATAAAATTGGAAGGAAAACAAGTAGAAACAGCTACTGTGGAAAACACGGTAGGAGATTCAGAAAGAGAAAACAAACAAAACTAAGACAAAACGAAGCTTAGTTTAAAAAAAAAATAGCTATAGGATGTAGGGAAAGAAGATGAAACATCTTTCATCTTAGAGTATTATTAGAGTCCCACAAAGAAGATCAGAATAATGGGAAATTAAATGCAGTTGGCTTCTTCACGTTGGAACTTTTAACTTTCAACTTTCTGGTTGATACCAGAAGAGGGTCAAACAACACCTACAAAACACTCAAGGAAGTAAAGGGTGATGCAAAGATTTTATATCCCTCCAGGAATAAGGCTCTTAAAACACACATGTATACACACAGTTTTGACCATTGAAGAACTCAGAGATGATGTTTCCCATGAGCCTTTCTTGATGAAACTACCAGAGGACAAACTTCCTCTAACAAAGAGATAACTGAGGAACTATGGCAGAAACACTAGTGGGCACTGAATAGGTTTAACTGTAGAAATAAAACAGAAATGAACACAGGAATTAGTCATAAACATTGTATACTTTGCAATATAGGAATGATAGAAATGACAGGTATTAGGAAGGAAAGGGGGAGGAAGGATTGAGATAGCAATAGATAAGACCTCAAGAAAATGAAAAACATTTCTAAGTTTTTTAAAACCCAGAGCCAAACTAAAGAGAAAAAATGCTAGACATATATTTGCAGCTCATACTACATGAAATGGCCCAGGTAAAACAATAAGAAAATATTAAAATCTCAAAAACTATATGGAAATTAGGTTACAGGTAAATCCTCCCCTCTCTTTCACACACACACATACATATAATGCAATTAAAAAATACCAGCTTTTAAAAAACTGATAAATTACACATGCTAATGAGGGTCAGTGAAACGGACACTCTCAAACAATGCTAGTGGCATTGAAAGTGAAAATGACTCTTTGAAAAGCAATGTATCAAATATCAAAAAAAAACAACAACCTTGTACTAAGACCTTCAAATGTTTATACAAAAAAAATGTTCATACCCAGTAATTTCTTCTGGGTCTCTATAAAAAGATAATCCTGAGCTTAGAAAAGGGCATATAACAAGGCTGTAATTTATAGAAGAGTAAGTATGTCCCATTCCTTTTAATGAATTTTACATGCACTAAATATTTTAATCCTCATAGCTTTATAGTACTACGGTAGATACTAGAAAAAGATAGATAACAAGACAGAAATGCTTACAAAATAACATTAAGAGACAAAACAGGAATTTATCAAACATATACAGATATATTCTATGATTGCTGCCACATGGAAACATTTAGCAAGGCCCATGTAGTACTAAAGCTCTGGAATATGTTTACCAAAAACTTTGCAGAGTTTTCTTTATAAAACTCAGTAATTTCTTTTAAAAGACAGCTAGAGAAATAAGTGGGAGGAGGGGAAGATTAAAAGAGAGGGAGAGAGAAAGAGATGCACGCAGCTTGACTAAACGCTTGCAATTTGGAAAAACATATCTTACGGCCCTTACGGGTTTCTTTTAATTATTGTCCTAAAGCAGAGGTAGCAAACTGTCTTCAGTTTCACCATGTGGCCCACTAGGCAATTTTTATTGGCATTCTGCAATTAACATATGCTCTACTTTTCTCTCTTTCCTGCTCTGCTTTTCCTTTCAATTTATTATTCTTTCACTCCTCTTTTTTCTCCACTGTGGTCTACACTGTAGCCCATACATCTGATAGGCCACTTCATCAGAATTGCCTGGAGGGCAACTGACATCCACAGAGATACTTGGGCTCTACCCTAGGCCTATAGGTATCAATATCATTGGAGACGGTCCAGGAATCTGCATCTAACATGTTTCCTGTGGGATTACTGCTCACAGGACACTTTGAAAACCACTCTTGAATCGAACACATAACACTTGCTCCTTATGTAGGCTTTGGAAGGAAAGGATGAAGGACAGACAAACACAGATCTTTCCTGGGTCACCAAAACTCCACAGAACCGGGTAAACACACTGGGTTAGAGTCAGAGTTCTTTAGATACAAGTTATGAGCAATTAAAGCAATTTAGGAACTTAGGGAAATCACACACACACACACACACACACACACACACACTTTTTTTTTTTTTTAACCAATTCAGGAAATTTCAAAGAGCACCATGTAGGTGGTCTTTTCTTCCTGTCCCTTACTTCAACCAGACTAGCTGTCTGCCTTTATCTGTTTCACACTTAATATTCCATGAAATTTTTCACTTAATAAAATGTTCTGCTTCTCAAGTAAAAGGTTTGAAAAATTATTGGTATGGTTCTACCAAAAACCTCTTAAACTGATTTGCCATATCCACAGTACACAGAAATATAAGGTCAAAGATAGACATGTCCAGGGCTTTAATAAAAGAAAGAAAAGTAAATCATCTGCTCCCTTCTAGTTTTCTGAAGTGTAAGATTGAACCCTGTTGAGAAATCCAAACATCATGGACTTTATTTCTCAGATCAATTAATTTCTTACGTTTGATCTTAGACTTGATCTGTTAGGTCAACTGATTTTTACCTCCTCTAATGATTGACACAAAAGAAAATCCAAAGGTCTACTCATCCTCCAAGAGTCAATTCAAATATTATATCCCCAAGTGAAGATTCTTTAACGTCTTCAGTCATATTTAAAGAATCCTTCCCTTTTTGCTGCTGTACTTCACAGGCCTTTAACACAGAACTGGAAATGATGGTTTACCTATCTATATCCCCTTAGACAATGGCCAAGGTGTAAACATTCATCTCAGGAAATCCTGGCATAATAGATACATTAAGATGATTGCATGAATCTAATTACAGAGCAAAAGATTCAGTCCTCTCCTCTAGATAATTCTGTAGTACCTTCAAAACATATTAGGAAAGTGTTACCCATTTAAAATGTGTCTTCTATCTTTGGATTTACTTTCTTGCTTTTTGATCTTCATTTGTGGTGAAAATGTTACAAGAATGATGTTGCCTGCTGCCGAGTTCAAGTTGAAAAAGGCATTATATTGAGGTGCAGTCTGAAACATGACAGCATATGTAAATGTGTTGGTGATGCTAAAAATACATGGATAAATGATGCATGACATCCACAGAGTATGCACAACTTTGTATTTATATAGTACCTACATGTAGACATTAGGATTCTATTTATGCGTTTGCCAAGAAAGGGAAAAGTGTCTACATATGTCTCGTAAATATGGATCCGGGCTCATGCCCAATGCAGATGCTGCAGAGAGACGGGAATGGGGAAAGGGGCGTGCTGCTCTGGGAGCAGCCTGTCTATCAGATCATTTCCCCAGAATAGGTTTCTGGAAACAGGAACAAAGATGATGGCCTGTAGACAATGGAAATTTATCCAAAGAGGATGAAAATTGTCTTCCACAGGGTTTCAGCATTGTGTATAATTTCTTATAATTCTTTGAAAACTGGCAATCTAGAAATGTCATGTGCAGTTGCCTTTAGTTAAGAGAACCCAAGCATCCTCATTTCCCAAGTACGAAAACACGAGAGCTCTGCCTATTCCTTGTCTTATAACCAGGATAGTGACTTGTAAGGAGACAAAGGTTTTCAAAAAAAGAATGATATCACTGATGCGTTATGTGTTTAAGGACTTTGCCCTTAGAGTCAGAAAAACCAGAATTAGACTCCCAGTTTTAGCACTAAGCGTCTCTGTGACCTTGGGCCTCCCAGCCTGACTCTTCTTATCTGTAATATGGACATTATTAAGTACCCACCTCAGAGTAAAAACTCAGAGCAGAGTTTTTAAAATTTAAATGATATAATGGTGGTAAAATGATTAGCACCGTGACAGAACATTTTAAAATGCAAAACATTGTAGCTATTCATTACATTTATCTTTTACTAATCTTTCTCCTTTGCATACAATAGGGTTTACTTCTTCATTTAGAATGACATTAGACTAAATAATATTTTAATATTCTCACCCTGAAATGTGAATGTATAATTTCAACAAAGTTTAGAATGTACATGCTTTCCCCAAATCTGGATTTTTTTCCATTTATATTATTGTTTTATCACATCTTACTCTGAAAAGTCTTGGACTGTTTTAGTCAATTCAGAACATCCATGATTAAAGAGTTCACCTTATGACATTCAAAAAGTTAAATCAAATTCCAGGTCAACCATCTTATTCTGCCTTCTGATATTCCTTTCAAATTAGTATGGGAAACGTGCTGGGTGTGCCACCGCTGACAGGAGTGGTGGAATAGAGTGCATTTAGTCCGGGGAAGTGAAGGAGTTTCTATAATCTCCTTCTCTCCCTCGGCAGCCTCAATGTAAAGTACATAACTGTCATTTTTACAATAGGAAAAGTGACTGACTTGTACAGTATCAGCTTTTACTGCAAAAGAATTAACATCTATAACCACTTGATTAGCATTGTTACCAAAAAGGTCTTGTCCTTATTTTATACGTGAGTCATAATGTTCAATGATGCAGAATGCCTACCTTGAATTGGGAAACTTGGCTCTTTACAAGCATAACTTTACAGTCTAATCCACATGAGGGACAAGAAGGAAACAAAATAGTGTGGGGAGAGAAGGGATTTTTGCTCTTCTCCTTTCTATTGATTCTTTGACTTTTGGTCATCCTCTCCTCTGCCCCTTCCTCTCTAACCTCCTTGTTCATTTCTTAATGACATAAAAAGAATATGGGGCAGGAAATAAAGGCTCAGACACTGAACAGCAAATACACTGATAGAAGTCTGTTTCATTTACTAGCTCAAATTCCACAGATGAAGGATTTGATCTTTATAGTAAAAATATTCCAGAGTAATACCATTCAAGCGTGAGTCCCAAAGTGCCAATTCACCACCAACTCAACCTATTTGACAGTGGATTTCTACTCTTCTAACTCCGGAAAGCCTGACACATATAGAGATAAGTATATGCTAAACTAGTACATTATAAGGTCTGATATGCCACAGTCATTATTCTCTCTAAAAGAATTTTCTTTAAATATCACAAGAAATATACTCTTCTTAAGTACACACAAGCACTATCTTTGTACCATAATTAATAATAAATGAGGAACCTAAATATTTTAAACAAGTAAAGGAATATTCTTAAATGTGGTAGCTTAGCTTACAGAACACAGAAAAGGCTCACTATCGTTTTAAATAATAGCAATACAATTTTAATAAGGTTGCATTTTTTTTTTATTAAGTACATTTAAACACTCCTTCTGATCTTTCATACTATACTCAGCAGTTAAGCAGATTTATTTGTGGAGCTTTTGTAACCACCTCATTTAACATTAGGTATATCTTTTAGTTTAATTAAAGCATTCCTCTCCCTCCGTAGTAGTCAATTGTTTTCAGTTCACCCATTATGTATAATTGTTTTCTTTGATCCATTCAAAACCTGGCTATTTTTCATGGCTAATTAAATCAACACTTGACCACTGCATTTAATGCTTAACTCAGTTTCATTTCTAATCTTGTGTACCTGGGCTCCTGCACCTAACATGCCTTGAAAACACTGCACACATTATGTTAAAGTTGCATACCGCCTGCAACTACTCCCTGGAAGTAGAGGCAAAGTGTATATTTCAGGATTTCCAGCAGAGGGCAGTCAAGCAAGAATAATCACTTTCGCAAGAGGAGAAATTGATGATGATGTTTCCTGATATTTTTTCAAATCAAATTAACATCAGAGTATGAGTGTATATGTGTGTTCGGGTTGGGAGTGGGTGGAAAAAATGTATCCTTTGCGAGCCAACTCATTTCTCACTTAACCTCTTTCTCAGCTGAATAAGAGCCACTATGTGCACAAGATAAGAGACAAGATATTTTCAAAACACTCTTAGTATTAAAACCAAAGCCATAAATTCTGTTACGACAACTGACATTTTCATCACTCTACTTTGGCGTATTTTACATTTTAAGGATTTTAAGAATAAGTTCGCATCACTGAAGAAAGTAATCAAAGTTTTGAAGCATATGATTCCTTGCCAAGATATGACTGAAATAAATACATTTCAATTAAAAACTAATAATCGAAACAAAAGGAAGCTGGATTCAGTTTCACAAGAGAAACAAATTAGAAGATATATTCTCTAGCAGGAGGTGGGATTTCTCACCCACAAAATGCTCAGTTATAATATGATTAACAACTCTTACCTGCCATCCCTTGTAGCTGTGTTCTCAATTCCTTACCATCTATTCCTTTTCAAGGAGGTCTTCACTACCAATTAGAAACATTGCACCAGGAGTCACCTGGCTAGGGATATGGAAGTTCAGTTCCTTTTACTCTTACACCCAGTGGTGTGCTGGTAATTGTTTAATAACCACCTCTAGAGAAGGAAAAGTCCCCAACTTGTTGATTTTGCCCATTTCCACAGTGTAAATATTCCCACCTGGTTAACTGTGAATTGCCAACATGAAGTTACTGAACACAGAACTGGGAAGAGATGTAGGGTAGCACACCAAGAGATCGTATTTCCAACCTAGAGATACAGCAGAGGTAAAAAAAACTCAACAGCAAAGAAAGTAGTGAAATAATTAGGAAGTGATGACTTTTGAGTATTTATTACCTTTGTTTATAATTTATTTAATGTTAAGTTGGTATAATTTAATTTTTAATAATGGCTATGTTTAACAATGGCTCACAAAATCATTGAAAATTTAACAGTCAGCTCTCCGGAGCTGGTATGAACTAACTCTAGAACACCATGAATGTGCCAGACCTTCCAGTTCTTAGACCTAAGAGAAGCAAGGCAAGGAAACAGAAGGCAGTCAAGAAGGAGAATCAGTGTCCTTTTCATTTAGGGCGTTCCATCATCTCTTACAACCAAGTTCTCCAGGCATGTAAAACCCTATCCCCTTCATGGATTATACTCTAATTTTTAAAATTAATTTTTCTCCTAGAGACATATTTTCGTATTTAATAATTTATACGCCACCTTCATAGTTTTTTCTGCCATATCTGTAAACATCTTTTGTTACTTGACTCAAAAAAAAACAGAAACCCTCAACTTCTGAGAAAAACATCACATCCATAAAGGGAAAACCATTATCATTTTTTATAAATAGGCATAAACCTAACAAATAATGAAAGCACATTGTCAGTAAATTCTAGCTAGATACTACTACTGACTGAAAGCTTTATATCTGAGGCTTGCTCTCTTTTTGTCAAAAATATATCACAGCAAGTTTTAATAAGGAGTTAAAAACATATTACCACTGATCGAGACTTTCTCCTTGACAGAATCAGAAAAACTGAAGCTGATTTAGGCTCACTATGTAATTCAACATTGTTTATTTTTACATCCATATCCTTGCACATAAAATGCCTTAGTGCACACTCTAAAATCACCTTGCCTTCCACTAGAGGTGCATACTCCTAGTTCTTTATAGCACAAACATCCTACCAATCATGTAGGCTTAAAATCCCCAGAATAAAAATTTCCTTCTCCAGATTTCAGGCGCTATTAATCCTGCTTCAACAGCCACTGTCTTGGGCTTCCCTGGTGGCGCAGTGGTTAAGAATCCACCTGCCAATGTAGGGGACACGGGTTCGAGCCCTGGTCTGGGAAGCCGTGAAGCAACTAAGCCCATGAGCCACAACTACTGAGCCTGCGTGCCACAACTACTGAAGCCCACGCGCCTGGAGCCCGTGCTCCGCAACAAAAGAAGCCACCGCAATGAGAAGCCTGCACACAGCAACAAAGAGTAGCTCCCGCTCACCGCAACTAGAGAAAGCCCGCATGCAGCAACGAAGACCCAAAATTAAAAAAAAATTTTAATTAAAAAAAATTTTAAAAGCCACTGTCTTTGCATAAATGAACTTATCTACGAAACAGAAACAGACTCACAGGTATAGAAAACAGACTAGTGGTTGACAAGGGTGGGGGGAGAATGGATTGGGAGTTTCAGATTAGCAGATGCAAACTATTATATATACAATGGATGAAGAACAAAGTCCTACTGTATAGCACAGGGAACTATATTCAATATCCTGTGATAAATCATAATGGAACAGAATATGAAAAAGAATATATATATATGTATGTATAACTGAATCACTTCATCGTACAATAGAAATTAACACAACACTGTAAATCAACTATACTTCAATAAAGTTTTTTAAAAAGTCAATGTCTTTGTATAAATTTGTACAAATGAATTAATCTCTGCTAATCCTGAGTTTCCCAGTCAGTTATTTTGAAGATTAAAAGCATTTATCACAGAAATTTCCTGGAATGAACTAAGTGCTCAAAAAAATGCTAGCTATGAGTATAAATTTAAGCACAGGCAAATTTTATGCCTGATTGTGTATTACCTTCAACAAACCAAAATGTACTTCGTAAAAAACATAAAAACAAAAACACTAGCTATACTTACTGCTCTGGGTGGAGTCAGGATTATTAATAAACTTAGCTATTTGGTTTCTCACTCCACAGCAAATTAGACACATTAAATTAGAAACAGACACACACTACCCAGGATTACTATTCTTAAAGCAGAAAGAAATATCAGTTAATTCCTGACCATTCATGAGAAAACAACCCATCAAAACCAGAATTATGGACAGGTTTTTTAAAAGTAAGAGTAGTGAGGGACTGTGGAGCACCAGAGCCAGGGGCTGACACCTCCCAATAGATCTGGAGAGTGTCATTAAAGAACAATTGAGACGAGGACTCAGCGTTATCAAGGAAAGTTTAAAATATGTTCGATTATCTGTTCATTTAATGGGTAAGTGTATATAGCACATTTCGGAATTCTTATCAACCTGTTTAAATTTATTAAAGTTGGTTAATGTATACACAATTTGATGGTTTTGTTTTCTAGGCATAGAAAAAGATTGGAAAAATATATGCTAAAATCTTAATATTTGTTATTTCTGAATTTAGGATTATGGGTGGTTTTAATGTCATTTTGTGTGATACTTTCCAAGTTTCCAAAAAGAACATGTGCTACTTTTTAATCCATAAAAAAACAATGTGTATTACAAAAAAAAAAAATTAAGGGAACAATCTCACTTCTTGAGAAACTGGTTAAAATTAAATCTGCTTCTATCAATGTTGTTGACTGAATCATTACTGTTAGATCTCCAATCAAGTGTTAGTAATTCAGATTCACATAAACCTAAAGAACACATCATTTCAGGTCTATTCCCATTGATTAACGCTGACTTAAACTTCTTTGTAATGAGTATGACAAATTTATATGTTTTTTTTGTCATCGTTTGCTGAGTACTTTTCTGTTGAGTTTTTCTTAGAACATGTGAAGAAGTGTAAATCAAATGTAATAAGAAAACATGGATTCCAGAACTCAAAAGACTGTTGAAGGAACAAATGAAATTGTGGCTGTGAACGTGATTCAAAAACACTATCATAAAAACAATGCCAGTTTATATTAGTATTATCATATATTTCATTCAGCTCTAAAACTCTCCAATTTTAGCTTTAGAATTTGTGAATGTGTTCTGAATAGAAGATGTTGTCAGATAAGGCTCTTTAGATAATTGAGGTCTTAAAAGTATTTTTTCTCACTTTAGTAATGTCCAGGAAAGCCCAAATCATATAATTGAGTTAAAAAGTAAAAAGCAAATAATGCAAGTCTTAGATAGACATGATGTAAGGAATACTCAAGTTTCCTCTCTAACTGTGGTTTCTTCACTCTATCTGCCTGCCTATCTATCTATCCATTGGTCCAGCCATCCAGCCATCCATCCAGCCATCCACCCACCCATCCATGTCTATTTGCTTATCTATCATCTATCCACTCATGCATCTCTTCCTTTATATCATGAACTTATCAGGGAAATTTCGGAAAGCTCTGCCTCTCACCAAAACAATGCACATTTATACAAAACTATATGAAACAAGGCAAATGATTCACAAACCATCCATGCATCTGAAGAATCTCTGCTCTGTTTTCATGCACTTTTCCATTTTTTATACATAATCTCCTGTTTGGATATTTTAAGCATTAATAAATTGATACTGATTCTACTGTTTCATAGGAAAGATTTAAAGATATTCTAATACTTGTTTGCTGGAATTTCACAACATGTGCGGTGTTTACCACTCCCCTCCCCGCAGCGCACCACCATTCCATACACTGAGCGCTCAGTGGGCACTTTTTTTTTTTTTTTTTTTTTTGGCGGTACGCGGGCCTCTCACTGTTGTGGCCTCTCCCGTTGCGGAGCACGGGCTCCGGACGTGCAGGCTCAGCGGCCATGGCTCACGGGCCCAGCCGCTCCGCGGCATGTGGGATCTTCCCGGACCAGGGCACGAACCCGTGTCCCCTGCATCGGCAGGCGGACTCTCAACCACTGCGCCACCAGGGAAGCCCTCAGTGGGCACTTTTAATTTGTCAGTTCTGGAAAATTATTTTGTATTATTTATTTAATCACTTCTTGCCCTCTATTTCTCTCTCTCCTCTCTTTTAAAGATACGTTTAGGGACTTCCCTGGTGGCTCAGTAGATCCCGAAAAGAACCAAAGGTCTCCTGCTTGAGGGACTGATAGCTGGTTGCTGGTATTCTTTGCATTAGCCAGGGATGGATGACTTATTTCCAATTGTAAATTTTCAATTCATCTCTTGTGTTTAGTCTCTGTCTTTACTGAGCCCTTTATTGTACCTCAGCTCTATACTGAATCTAAGGCCTCAAATTCTTGGTAGATTTTTGTGTTAGTTCAGGTCCTCCAAAAAGCAGAAGCCAAGATTGGTTACAAATCCAAGGATTGTATGAAGGAAAACACCTGTGTTAAAAGAAAATGGAGAGGGAGCTAGGTAAGACTGGGAAGGCAGGCAGACCACAAAGCAAGGTTGACCCCCCAATAAGGAAAAAGAAAGAAGGCTGGAGCCCCACCCAGCTGCTGGGGCTCTTCGTCAGTTATGCTCCCCGCTGTAGTTGGATATCCAAAAGGCACATTCTCATGGCCACCACCATTTTCTTTTTTTTTGAAGAATTTTTATTTTTTATTTTATTTTATTTTATTTTTTTGCTGTGTTGTGTCTTCGTTGCTGCACGCAGGCTTTCTCTAGTTGTGGCGAGCGGGAGCTAATCTTCGTTATGGTGTGCGGGCTTCTCATTGCGGTGGCTTCTCTTGTTGCGGAGCACGGGCTCTAGGTGCATGGGCTTCGGTAGTTGTGGCACACGGGCTCAGCAGTTGCGGCTCTCGGGCTCTAGAGGGCAGGCTCAATAGTTGTGGCGCACAGGCTTAGCTGCTCCGTGGCATATGGGATCTTCCCGGACCAGGGATCAAACCCGTTTCCCCTCATTGGCAGGTGGATTCTTAACCACTGAGCCATCAGGGAAGTCCCACAATTTTCATCATGATTCTCCACATTCCTGGTTTTACTTAATGGAGTGTTGATTCTGCTACTTACTGCTTCTGTTGATGATTTTAATTCTATGGCTACATTTTCTAGTCTTTATGCTATTTCTTATCTTTCTGACATTCTTCATACGGTTTCCAATTTTATCTTCATTTGAGCTCATCTTTAACCTTTTTTTTTAAATACGTCTTTTTTCCCCCCTGAATTTTTAGTATAAAGCCAATACTCCATAAATTTTTCTTCTGTTAACTTTTTAATCAAACTTTTTATTTTGAGACAATTGTAGATTCACCTGCAATTATCAGATGTAATACAGAGAGGTATAGCTATAACTTGGGTTCCTCTACTGTTAGAATCTTGCAAAACTATAGTCACAATCAGCATATGTATATTGATATAGTCAAGATACAGAACACTTCCATCATCAAAAGGATCCTTCATTTTGCCCTTCTGCAGCCACACATACCTCCTACTCCCACTCTCTCACCCTAACCACTGGCAACCACTAGTCTGTTCCCCATTTCTATAATTTTTACGTAACCTTTTTCTATTGGCTTTTACCACTTAACATAATCCCTGGAGATTCACTCAGGTTGGTCTTTTTTATTGCTGAGTTGTATTCCATGGTATAAATGTACCATGGTTTCTTTAACCACTCACCCACTGAAGACGTCTGGCTTGTATTCAGTTTTTCGTTATAATGAATAAAGCTGCTATAAATATTGACGTATATGTATTTGGGTGAACGTAAGTCTTCACTTCTCTGTGATAAATGCCCAAGAATGTGACTGCTGAGTAATACTGTAGTTGTATGCTTAGTTAAGAAAGTTCCGAACTGTCTTTCAGAGTTAGCTGCAAGTGGCTGTACAATTTTACATCCCCTCAGCAATGTGAGACTGACCTGACTTCCCAGGTCAGCCACAACATTTAGTGCTGTCACTGTGTTTTATTTTAGTCCTTCTGACAGGTCTATAGTATAGTGATATCTCATTGTGGACTAGTATTTCTCAAGTGACTAATGAACACCTTTACATGTGATGACTTGCCATCTTTACATCCTCTTCATTGAAATGTCTGTTCATGTCTTTTGCACATTTTTGAGTGGACTATTTATTTAATGCTGAGTTTTGTGAGATCTTTATACAGTTTAGAAACCAGTGCTTTGTCAGATATGTTCTCTCAGTAGGTAGCTTAATATTTATTTTTTAACAGGGCCTTTAAAGAGAAAAGTTTTTGTTTTGATGAAGTCCAATTTATCAATTTACGGATCGTATTTTGGGTGTTAAATCTAAGAACTCTTTGTCTAACTTTAAATATATGTTTACATTTAAGTTCATGATCCATTTTTAGATAATTTTAGTATAATGTGTGAAACTCAAGTAGTAGGTTTTTTTTAACCTATGGATATCCAGTGGTTCTAGTACCATTTGTTGAAAAGACTGTCTTCCATTGAATTGCTTTTGCCTCTTTGTCAAAAAGCAATTGAGTATCTTTGTGTGGGTTTATTTCTGTGTTATCTATTCTGTTCCATTGATTTGTGTATCTGTTCTTCCACCAATGCCACACAGTTTTTATTTCTACGCTTATATAATAGGTCTTTAAATGGGGTAGGCTCATTCTTCTTCAAAATTGTTGTAGCTATTCTCCTTTCTTTCAATTTTGAAAAAAATTTTAAAATACTCTTATCTATATCTAAAAAATGGTTAGTAACATAATTTTTGTAAATATTTCCTTTATGTACATTTATAATCACATCAGATAGTGTTAATAGTTTTGCTCAACTGTCAAGCACAATTTTAAAAACTCAAAAGGAAGTGGAAAATCTATTCTATTTATCCATAATTTTGTTTACCTTGTTTTCTGTCCCTCTCAATACTCCAAGGTTGCTTTGTCTATTGTTTTATTTCTTTTTAAAGACCCTTTTCCTTGGGACTTCCCTGGTGGTCAAGTGGTAAAGAATCTGCCTTCTTTCAGGGGACATGGGTTCAATCCCTGGTCGGGGAACTAAGAACCCACATGCCATGGGGCAACTATGCTCTCATGCCTCAACTAGAGAGACTGCATGCCGCAAACTACAGAGCCTGAGTGCTGTGGAGCCCTCACGCCACAACTAGAGAGAAGCCCATGTGCCACAATGAAAGATCCCACGTGCCATGACTAAAACCCAAAGCAGCCAAAAATAAAATAAAATAAATAAATAAAACAAAATAAATAAATACTTAAAAAATACATAAAGACAATTTTCCTTTATCTGAGGATGTTTTGACTTCTTCATTCCTATAGAATACTTTTACTGTATTTAGGATTGTAGGTTTACAGTTCTTTCCTTTCAGCACTTGAAAAATGTTGTGCTGCTCCCTTTTGGCCTCTATGGTTTCTCCAGAGAAATCTGCTTACATTTGAATTATGTCATTTCTCTCATTGTTTTCAGATGTTTTTTCCTTTAGTTTTTAGAAGTTTGGCTATGATATTTCTTTGTCTGCATTTATTATTAGGGTTTCTTTTCTGAGGTTTTCTCAGCTTCCTGAATCTGTAGATTCATATCTTTGAAATTGGCATCACTATTTCTTTGACTACTTTTTCATTCCTGCCATCTTTCAACTCTCCTTCCAGGACTCCAAAGACATGAATACTAGATCTTTCGTCATAGCCTCAAGGGTCCTTGAGGTTCTGTTCTTTTCTCTTTTTTTTGGTCTATTTCCTGTCTGTTGTTCAGATGAAATAATTTCTAATCTATAATGCAGTTTGGGAGCCTTATCACAGCCTGGTGAGTGAGAAAGTCTAGATTTCCTACTGATCCTTTGCTGGCATGGCAGGGAGATGGACCCACAGATTTTCTATGGTCACCTACATTACAGTGGTTATTGTCTAACAGTTTTTGTCTTCCTGTGTTTCCCCTTCCCTGGTCATTTGGCTAGAGAGAGCAGGCTTTTGTTGGGATGTGTGTATCTGTGCCTATGAAGCATTGCCAGGGGCCAGGTCCTCAGTTCCAAGTGTAGGATATATGAGGGAAAAACAAAACCTGGAAACTCACAACTATGCTGTTCCACAACCCCCCTATCTCTAGCCAGTCTTTCCTCTTTTTCCCACCTTTCTTCTTAGGGTTTTAAAAATGTATAATGTCCAGGGGTGTCCGCTGAACTTAGCAGAAGGAATAGAGAAAGTATACCTACTCTATTTCCCTGGAAATTGAAGAAATATTTCTTTCACTTTTAAAACATTTTTGAAGTATATTTCCATTCCCTGCCTCAAATACCACAGTCTCCATCTTTTCTACTATAGAACCTTGTAACAAGGCTATACTTTTTTCCCCCTGATTACTTACCATTTAAGAAGACAAGCTCTGGGCTTCCCTGGTGGTGCCGTGGTTGAGAGTCTGCCTGCCGATGCAGGGGACGCAGGTTCGTGCCCCGGTCCGGGAAGATCCCACGTGCCGCGGAGCGGCTGGGCCCGTGAGCCATGGCCGCTGGGCCTGCGCGTCCGGAGCCTGTGCTCCGCAACGGGAGAGGCCACAACAGTGAGAGGCCTGCGTACTGCAAAAAAAATAAAAATAAAAAAAATAAGAAGACATGCTCTATCCAGGTTCAGAAATTTTTTATGTTCTCTTTTATCCCCCGAGTGTCAACTTACTTATTCTTAGAATCCTTCTCTTTGTTTTTGTGTTAGGGGACCAGATAATATGAACTACACCTGGCCAATCTCCCCATATTTTCCCCTTTTATATAGGTAATATTTTTTTTAGCCATGAAATTCAAATCTGCCCTCAGGGTATGATTTTACACTCACAAAGTAATCACAATACCTGAAGTAGGATATATTTTAGATGTACACTATGAGTTCTATGACTATTCTACTCAAGTCTTCTTTCTGACCCTTCAACACACCAAACTCATTCCAACTTTAGGAGCTGTCTTGACTATTCCTTTTGTCTGAAATGTGCTTCAACTATATTTTTGGAAAACTGGCTCCTCACCACTGTTCAACCCAATCAATGTGACCCCCTTAGAAATGCTGCTCCTAACTTCCCAACCTAAATTAGTCTATCCATTGCAGAGTATTCCTGATTTCATTAACCCACATTATTTTCTTTCCAGCATGTCTCAATATTTAAAATTACCTTGTTAATTAATTTACATATTTCACATTTGTTTTCTATCTTCTCTCTCTAGAGCATATATTTAATAAGGAAGAAAGTTTTCATTTTAATGAATGAAC
The DNA here is from genome assembly GCF_011762595.2 of Tursiops truncatus. Taxonomy (NCBI): domain Eukaryota; kingdom Metazoa; phylum Chordata; class Mammalia; order Artiodactyla; family Delphinidae; genus Tursiops; species Tursiops truncatus. Next base: position 82,822,429 of record NC_047043.1, on the reverse strand, counting down.
GAATACCTAGTATGCCACATGATAAAACAGTCTTATAATTGGTTTGAAATTTTGAATTTGGATGAAAAAATACTATATGTGGGATTGTCTTTCGTATATAATCCTTAGTTCATCATATAATAATGGACTCATGATATTTCCAATATCATAATTTATTTAAATACACATTAAGAAAAAACTCAGACCATATAAACCGTTACTACTGTTTTAAAAAAGAGAAACACTGGACTCGCTATATAATGTTTGTAGCAAATCCTGAGGTCAAACTTCTTGCATATTTTGTTCAAAAGAGAAGGACCAAAAAGGTAGTTGTTCTTTAGAATTTCAATGCAATTCGATGGAAGAAAATGTTATTTATTTATTTATATATGTATGTATGTATGGCAAAAAAAAAAAAAAAAGAAAAGAGCAGCTTTAGAACAGAATCTTTGGGAGGTCAAAAAAAAGTGAGAACAAATAAACTGAACTATATTTTAAAGTAATAACTCTGGGGAACAAGTTTAACATTCTGGAAATTTTAATTATCCAGTGGATTTCTCTCTGGCTTATAAGACACCAGTGCCTCCACCATTTTTGGAATTTGGACCATAGTGCATGCCCAGTATTGGTGCTCAGGATTAAGTATCCAAAGAGAAGAAGGTTAAGTGGAAATTTTCCTACCTCTTTGATCACGTGTCTATAGACTTTCTCATAGAAGATTGCTATGCAACAGCTCCATGCAACAATCATGTTCATAAAAATAATGTTTCGCACTATTTGTTCCTAATCCCTTTCCCTGCAAGTGTTTGTTGGGGTGCATAAGTGAAAGGAGGATGCATTTGCAGAGGCAATTACCCATTATTGTTGAGCAGCTCGGCAGCCTCTTGAGTAAACTCATGCATAATTTGTGCAGAAGATACTGTCTGCAATGCTTTCCCTACCCCCCGCCCGCCCGAGGGAGGGCACATTCTTCCACATTATGTGACCTCTTCTCCCACCCCTACCTTCACTCCCATCTCCACATGGCCAAATCCCAACTGCTTTTTCAGCTCAAGTGCCTTAATGACCCACTTAAAAAGTGATTTCCCCTCCTCTCAACCTCCCTTTAGAATTTAGCGATACCCCTCTTACTACATTTAGCTATAACCTGGGTGACAAAATATTTATGAACACATTTTAATCCGTTAGATCGTAACTGACACTTCGTGAACAACTAACGGGTTGCCAGCTTCCTTACATTCTCCCCTCCAACTGCTCCCCACTTTCTGAAAACCGTTCTCCTACGCCAGCCCCTCACCTTTCCCATGCCATCCCACCCATGCTGCATACACAGGGATGCGACCTGTGTATGCTTGTTTGAAACACTCAGTGTGCACATTACATAATCTACACATATTCATATCTACACATATCTACTTTTATTAATATAGACTATAAGAAATGGGCTTCCCTGGTGGCGCAGTGGTTGAGAGTCCACCTGCCGATGCAGGGGACATGGGTTCGTGCCCGGGTCCAGGAAGATCCCACATGCCGCGGAGCGGCTGGGCCCGTGAGCCATGGCCGCTGAGCCTGCGCGTCCGGAGCCTGTGCTCCGCAAGGGGAGAGGCCACAACAGTGAGAGGCCCGCGTACCGCAAAAAAAATAAAAAAAAAAAGAATTGGTGGTTAACCTGAAATGTTGCCTTTTAACAGACAGTTTTCAAAACTTTTTACAAAGGGGGAAAAGACTGTTAAAAGGAGGCTCCCTGATAATGTAGAACATTTGACTATTTTGTGCCTCATTCTGTCAGTTTTAGCAATCTATATAGATGCATTTTGAAACTGATAAACAGAAAATTTAATTTATCTTTGATAAGAATATATGCCACTATACATACAGATAGCATTTAAATTTGCAAACACACTGTTCTTCATGTAAGGTACTGTATCATATAACCTATAAAAAAGAAAGAAGAAAAAAAGGAAGTACACTCCAGGAACCAAGCTCATGGACCAAAACCACAGCTCCTCAGAAAGCAATGACTGGCCTGGGATAGGCAAGTGAGCTCTCTCCTCCGTAACAGAGACTAAAAAGAAGGAATAGGGGAAAGATTGATTGCTTCACTCATCTGTCTCCACGTAGCTCAGAAAGTAAGAACTAACCTTGAAAATGAATCACATTATTCATCTCCTCAAAACCCTTATGTTTCTGGGGGGGAAAAAATCCCAGTTCTTATAATAGTCTGCAAAGTTCTACATGACCTGTGGCCCTGTTACATCTTTCCTCTAACCTCTTTATCCTCACGGTCTCTGTTCCAGGCATGCTGGCTTCCGTGCTGTTCTGCAATACCCTTGACACATTCCACCTAGAGACCTTTACCCTAACGATTCCCTCTGCCCATGACTCTTCCCCTATATACATGCATGGCCAAATGTTGCACTTCCTTCAGTCTTTCTGCGCAATGCTATCCTATTAAGGAGGCCTCGTCTGACATTCTGTCTAAAACTGCAACCTCTCTTCCTTATTCCCAGTACAGGGAGTCCTCCTCAGGCTATTCTCATTATTTTTACCTTTAGAACTTATCACTCCCTAACATTTTTCTTATTTTTGATGTTTATTGCTGAGTGTCTATCTCCACACACTAGGGTATAAACTCTAGGAGGACAGGTGTTTCTAATCTCTTCATTACTACCTGTGTTTAGGTTCTTAGAACAATGCTTGGAATGACGAGCACTCAGTAAATATTTGTTGGAGGAATAAATGGAAAACTGTTTTCTAATATGTGCCCAGGGAGTAGAAAAGGTCAGATGCTAAAGAGAAGCATAAACTAAACGTAAAGAAGAGAGTCAGACAAATGTTGGTGAGGGTGTGGGGAAAAGGGAACCCTCGTATGATGTTGGTGGGAGTATAAACTGGTGCAGCCACTTTGGAAAACAGTATGGAGGTTCCTCATAAAACTAAAAATAGAGTTACCAAATGACCCAGCAATTCTACTCTGAGATATATATCCAAATAAAATGAAAACACTAATTCAAAAAGATACATGCACCTCAATGTTCATAGCAGCACTATTTATAATTGCCAAGATATGGAAGCAAACTAAGTGTCCATTAACAGATGGATGGTTAAAGAAGATGTGGTGTGTGTGTGTGTGTATATATATATATATATACATATATACACACCTAATATATATAGGAATATTACTCAGCCATAAAAAAGAATGAAATTCTGACACCTGCAGCAACATGGATGGATTTGGAGGGCCTTACACTAAGTGAAATAAACCAGACAGAATAAGACAAATACTGTATGATATCACTTACATGTGGAATCTGAAAAATACAACAAACTAGTGAATATAACAAAAAGAAGCAGACTTACAGACCTAGAAAACAAACTACTGGTCACCAGTGGGGAGAGAGAAAGGGGCAGGGACAATGCAGGGGTAGGGAGTAAGAGGTATAAACTATTAAGTATAAAATAAGCTACAAGGATATACTGTACAACATAGGGAATATAGCTAATATTTTATAATAACTATAAATGGAGTATAACCTTTAAAAATTGTGAATCACTATATTATATACCTGTAACCTACATAATATTGTAAAGCAACTATACTTCAATAGAAAACATATTTTTAAAAAAGAGAGACAGAGATGAGAGGCAGAGGAAGAGAGCTTGCTGCGTCCTTCAGAGCCCAAGGCTCCACAGCCATCCTGAAGTCATTCTCCACCCTTCCTCTTACTATGCAGGACACGCCTACAAAATAACCATCCTCTTCTATATAAGTCAGTTCCAAAAAATCACTATGGCTTGAACTCAGAATCTAATTAATACAATTAAGAAGGCCAAAGCCAAGTTGATTTATTTCTATCTTTTGACCGCCCTCCCTTGATCTGTCACAATGCCTCGCATACAGTGCACATATTTATGTTAAACAAATAAATGCAACCTTGCTTATATGAAATCTAACTTGCTAAGGTATTTGCACCACAGTAAGGAATTCTTGTATTGCCACTGCTTACAGTCAGAAGTTCAGACTGATGATGTATTTACTTGCCTGAGTTACCTTAGTCTGGTTCGCTAGTAAATTAATTTCCTTACGTGGCAGGTCAGTGTTCGTGCATCTTATTTTAACATAGGGCAATCCACCTAATGGCTCAATTCATGTGTTGGGTGGTGATCTCCATTTCTCTTCTGCTAAGGTCCGTAATCAATGTATCATCAGTGTGTAATCAGCACATGTCTTTGCCTAATGGTTATGCATTAATTTCATTGCAAGATCTATTTGTGTATTCCTGAAAGAAATCAACAGCTCAAAGCTTAAGTGTAACACACCATAGATTATTACTTTGCCCTTGAAAAAGGGATATTCTATGACTGGATTACAAGTACACAACATACTAATGGTACATTTATGATGTCCAATTGTGTTCCTGCAAAGAAAGACTGGAATACATGTTTTGCAAGAATTTTAGAATTAAATATCGTATCATAAAACAGATAGTTATTAGTCTATCAAAGGGAGGACTTGGAAAATTCAATCAACTCGGGAAGAGTTACATCTTCCCTAAATTTTCATTTCCTCCATAGAAATTTCTGTTTGAGAAATTTTTTCCCTTAAATAAATATATAAGACATTTTTTTCCTCTTCTTTCAATGCACCTAGTACAGAGGAAAGTTTAAATGTAGTTGTGCTGATAGTTTTTTTAAAAAAAGATTCCATAGGAAACCTAAGAGAGAACTGAAAAAGAATCTTTTGTTTCCTTCCATTATATTCTAGGACTTCTTGATATTGTTTTGTTAAAAAGTCATGAAGAGAAGAAATAAAACTGATTTTATTCACAGATGACACGACTATTTATCTAGAAAATCCCCAAAGATTCTACCAAAAACTCCTGGAATGAATGATATAAGTAGAGCAAGGTTGTAGAATATAAGATTAATATACAAAACTTAATTGCTTTCTTAGATAAAAGCAATGTCTACCAAACAATGAGAATAAGGAATTGTAACAATATAATTTACATTTATAATAGCACTAAAAAATAAAATAATGAAGTATCAATCTGAAATATGTACAAGTCTTCTGTATGTGGAAAATTACAACGAAATAATCAAAGATGAAAATAAATGGGAAGAAGCTCGATGTTCGTGAATTAGAAGACTCAATGTCAATTCTTCCCAGCTTGATCTACAGGTTCAACATAATTCCATTCAAAACAACAGCAAGATACTTTGTAGATATCTGTACTAATTCTAAAATGTATATGGAAAAGCAAAAGTTTTAGAGTAGTCAATACAGTATTGAAGAAGAACAAAGTTGGAAGACTCAAACTATTTGATTTCAAGACTTACTATAAAACTACAATAATCGAGATATGATGGGTTTGGTGAAAGAACAGACACATAGGTCAACAGAATAGAATCGAGAGCCCAGAGATAGACTCACACAAATATAATCAGTTGATAGCTCACAAAGCAGCAAAGGCAATCGATGGAGAAATGTAGACTTATCAGCAAATAGTGTTGAAAAATTGTACATCCATATACAAATGAATAAACCTAGACACAGACCTTAATTAAAATTCTCAAATTGTATCATACGCCTCAATGCAAAATAGAAAACTATTAAACTTTTATAAGAGAACGTAAGAGAAAATCAAAGTAACTTTAGGTTTGATGATGGGTTTTTTTTAAAATATACAACACCAAAAGCAAAAAGCCCTATTTAAAAATGAGCAAAAGACCTGAAAAGTTACCTTACCACAGAAGATATACACATGGAAAATAAGCATATGAAAATATGGACATCATTTTTCATTATGGAGATGCAAATTAAAACAATAATAAGAAACTACACAGCTATTAGAATGGCTTAAATTAAAAAAAAAAAAACTTACAATACAATTGTTGGTAAGGATGCAGAGCAACAGGAACTCCATTGCTGATGAGATGCAAAATGATACAGCCACTCTCAGTGACAGTTTGGCACTTTATAGCAAAGCTAAACAGTCTTACCATAGGATGCAGTAATTGTGTTCCTTGGTATTTATCCAACTGATCTGAAAACTTATATCCACATAAAAACTTGCACAAGAAAAAATTGCAATATTTATGGAAGCTTTCTTCAAAATCACCAAAACCAAGATTCAGTACGTGAATGGATAATCAATGTGCTTACGTCCATATAATAGAATACTATTCTATGATAAAAAAGAATGATCGGGCTTCCCTGGTGGTGCAGTGGTTGAGAGTCTGCCTGCCGATGCAGGGGACACGGGTTCATGCCTCGGTCCAGGAAGATCCCACATGCCGCGGAGCGGCTGGGCCCGTGAGCCATGGCCTCTGAGCCTGCGCGTCTGGAGCCTGTGCTCCGCAACAGGAGAGGCCCCAACAGTAAGAGGCCCGCGTACCACAAAAAAAAAAAAAAAAAAAAAAGAATGATCTATCAAACCATGCAAATATGCAGATTAATATTAAATGCTATTGCTATTAAAAAAGCCAGTCTGAAAGGGCCACACAGTATGATTCCAATTATATCACATTCTGAAATAGAAAAAAAACAATAGAGATAGTAAAAACAGATCAGTGGTTGCCAGAGGTTCTGGAGAAGATGAGGGTAGGGGGGCAGATAAAGCAAAGGGAATTTTTTTTTAGTGCCATGAAACTATTCTGTATGATACTGTAATGGTAGATACATGACATGATGCATTTGTCAAAATCCATAGAAATTTACAGCAAAAACAAAGAATGAACTTTAATGTGTGGATTTAAAAAAACTACTAATTTAGGAGGGTGGAAAATCAAAGGATGAAATGCATAATGTGACAAAACGATCTGACTGCATTACAATTAAATGAAACAACTTCACCAAAAGGAGGCAGGCAGAGAGGTAATGCTCTAAGTAACATTTGAAATCACTGAATTCTATAAGACCAAAGGCAAAAGGAACTGTACATAAGCACTGACCTATACTTGATAAAGTTGTTTCCTATGGGAATACAGGTTATCACTTCGGAAACCACTCTTCATGTATGCTGGAACTGAACAATTAAGAAAATGGATGACAAACTTTGGGAACAAGATTTCTCACTGTTGGAGTGGGAAGTTATAGATAAACAAGGGGAGAAAGTTAGTATGATCCATGTAATAATGGATTAGAGTTGGAGACATCCATGTGAACTCATGTTTAATTTAATATAGATATAGATTATTACATGTAGAGATACTTATAAGTATACACAGGAGTAAGTGTACACACATATTTCCTTGTTCTCTAAGCTGAGATGGCCTAGAAGCAAAGATATACCAGTAACAACAAGAAGACCTCATACCCAGACCTTGGTTTCTGGTATCATTCTCTAGTAAAAGGAACCAGAAATCCTTGGAGAAATGGCTAATGCTATGGCTGAGGCAGCAAATATACCAGATGAGCCAGGAGCACCTTATAGTGCCAGAAAGTAAGGAAGTGCTCAAAAACACCCACAATCATGGAGGTATGTCCAAGGCACACAGAAGCCAGTTGAAAAAGTTCCCAAAGGCCAAATATGGGGCAATATGAGCATCAAAGTAAACCATTATTGGCTTCTGTGTTAAGTATAAAATAAATATCCATGCATCCATATAAATAAATGAATGAACAGATACATGAGGGAGAAGACACAGATCCCATATGCATAAGAATTTTGAATAATTTATATAGATACTCTACCTTCCAGGAGGTGGAGTATAACTCCCCACCCTTTAAGTGTGGATTGGGCATTGTGACTTCCTTCCGAAGAGTACAGTGAAGAAAGGGGAAAGAAAAAGAATAACTTTATAGTGGAAACTTGACAAACATTACCTCACCCAGGTAATCAAACTTAACCTCAACAGTGGTAAGCCATATTGAGAGTGCATATCCTTGATATGATACAATGAGCACCAGACTTTACCTCTGTGGCCTTCCTCCCAAAAACCTATAAGGTCAGTCTATTCATAAGAAAAACATAAACGAGGGCTTCCCTTGTGGCGCAGTGGTTGAGAGTCCGCCTGCCGATGCAGGGTACATGGGTCCGTGCCCCGGTCTGGGAAGATCCCACATGCTGCAGAGCGGCTGGGCCCATGAGCCATGGCTGCTGAGCCTGCGCGTCCGGAGCCTGTGCTCCGCAGCGGGAGAGGCCACGGCAGTGAGGGGCCAGCGTACCACAAAAAAAAAAAAAATAGAAAAGAAAAACATAAGAGAAATCCCAGTTGAGGGGCATTCTAAGAAAATACCTAACCAGGGCTCCATAAATTTCTCAAGCTCATCCAAACCAAAGAAAGTTTGAGAAAGCGTCTCAGCCAGGAGGAGCCTAAGGAGACATGACAACCGAATGTTACGTGGGGTCCTGGATGGGATTCTAGACCATAAAAAGGACACTGGGTAAAAACTAAGAAATCTACATAAAGTATGAACTTCAGTTATAATAAGGTACCAATACTGGTCATTAATTGTGGCAAATATACCAGACAATATAAGATGTTAAGAGAAAGGGAAACTAAGTGTGGGATATTCAGGAACTCCCTACTATCTTACCAATTTTTCTGTAAAACTAACATTATCCTAGAATAAAAGGCTTATTTTAAAAAAGCAATGGGGAATTGTCTTCAAATACTAAACTCTGCGCTCTAGAGCCTGTGAGCCACATCTACTGAGCCTGTGTGCCACAACTACTGGAGCCCGCACACCTAGAGCCTGTGCTCAGCAACCAAAGAAGCCACTGCAATGAGAAGCCCGCGCACCGCAACGAAGAGTAGCCCCCGCTCGCCGCAACTAGAGAAAGCTTGCATGCAGCAACGAAGACCCAATGCAGCCAAAATAAATAAAATAAATAAATTTATATAAAAAACAAAGGTAACATCTCCAGTTCCCTCTTGTTTGGCACTTGTAACTCTTCAGAGCATTTTACACCCACTGCTAACTTTCAGTACCTACTACTCCTGTTTGCCACGTGCTGAATGACTTGAACTACCACGTAATGGAAATCAGCCACCTCTTTACTCCTAACTGCCACAGTACAAAAACACTGGCCAAAGATAAAGGGAAAGGGAGAAAAATTGAAAATGAAACAGACAGAGAAGAAAAGAAACACAAGCACGTTTATGTTGGAAGCGCCGAGGTCACCAGCAGGGACCTCCTGCAGTGCTGACCTCAGCCACTGGTCGATTACCTCTGCCTAAGGAGGATGTTTCTGGAAAGAAAGGGTGTGTATCTCATAAACTCCCTCTTACATTCTAAGGCAGAGTTTATAAAACACCCGCAGGACATTTGGGCTTTCTTCAGAAAATGTAGCTTACATTCATCCATTAATCAATCAATTTAGTGAAAGCAAAGTGCCATTTGGTTCCTCGGAAGTTAACAGGACACTCACATAAACCCTTTGGCGAGAGGATGGATGGTGTAAAGCCAACTACGCCGGTGCACACCATCAATGCACCTCACTCAAAATTATCATCAATTATTCACGAATTCTAAGCCAGCTAAGCATTTATGCTAAGATATAGATTCTTTAAAAATTTTCCACTTATTAACAAGCAGTGTCAAATATGACAGCAGGTGTTTACCGAAGCTACTGAAGAGATGAGTTTGAAGTGAGTCACCTAAAGTTTCCTGTTATAGATATCATGTGATCTTCTTCCCAGTTTTTGTAAAGAAAAAAAAGTGCTTTCTGTCATCACTCTTTCTGCCTCAAACAACTGATCCCCAAACACTCAATGGTAATAGTAACAGTAATAGTATTTCACAACTCGAAATGGTATATACAGAATAAAGCATTTCTATTAAAGGCTATATTTCAGAATATGCTTTGCTACTATTGCTTTAAAAATGTTAGTTTCTTTGTAATAATCCAATAAGAATCCTGTTTTGGGGATTTTGAACAAGGGCAGTTTTACGGCAAGTTTCTAATAACCATTTATGCAAATGTTTGCTTCGAATATGCCACATTCATTGATTTACAGGGGTATCTGTTAACAGACCTTATATACTACTGATATATTATAAAATACTGTATGTATCCAATACTAATAAAGCAATATTTTTAAAGTTTTCTCTTATTGGAGTCCTTATCTCATGTTGGACACTGTGTCTCAATAAGGAAACATTGCGATGTTTCATGCCACCATTAAAGGCAAAGGTCTTTCTGTCCATCTGCTCTGACATCCTTACTTGAATAGCTTGTGTCCTCATGGACTCAAAATGGCCGCTGTGCTTCCAGTCATCACATTCACGTTCTTGGCAAGAAAGAGGCAAGAGGGAAAGGGCTGTTGCCTCATGAGGCTTTGTCTTCTTATGGAGGAAGGGAAATACTCCCTAGTAGTCTTATTCTTCCATCGCATAAATCAGAACATAGTCATAAACCAATCAGTGATCAAGGGGAATGAGATTGTGTTTTATCATGATTTGTTTTGACTAACCAGGATTTATCGTCTGGGCTGGGATAGGAACCTACCTTCTCTGAGATTAAGCCGTCTTACCCTCCTTATAAAAAGTATCAGGATAGTGATAGATGGAAATGAAGATGGTATTAGCTGCATGCTCAGCAGGCCAAAAAAAAAAAAAAATAGGGGTTGCTACACAGTTCTAGATTCTAGCTGGGTAAAAGCAGTCTCAGTATATGCAAGTCCTTTCAGCTCTACTTGGTCTCTTATGGGCTAATTACAGAATCATAGTAGGGCCAAGCTGAGAAAAGGAAATGACTTGGATGCCTTGCCTCCCCCAGCCCCAACTGCGTCAAGGAAGCATATCCCAAAGCACCTGAAAGAGGTCTAACTTAAAAGACAATGATTCAAATAAAATAATAATAATAACAGGAATGGCAACAACTCACATATGTATGACACTTTGCAGACACATACAATCAACACATACAATCACATGTTAACTTGGCAGCCACCCTGCAAGGGAGATGTCAGGATCATAAACATTTTACAGAGGAGGGAACAGACTCAGTGAGGTGTATTCACTCATTCCAGATCACTGTGTCAGGGGTCCACAAACCACCCTAAGTTCAGTGATTTGCTAGGAGGACTTACAGGACTATACATGAGCATACAGTCATATGCACGACTACGTTTTATACAGGGAGGAGAACCAAAGCAAAATCGGCAAAGGAAAAGGCACATGGGTAAAATGTGGAGGAAACGAAGCCAAGCTCCCAAGAGCTCTCTCCTGTGAAATCGCACAATGTATGTTTCACTCCCCCAACTGTGACAACACCTGTGAAATGTGGTCCTCTGGGGAAGTTCATTAGAGACGCAGTACACAGGGTTTTTGTTGGGGGGCTTGTTACCTAGGCATCCTCTGCTGAGCACATACCAAAACTCCAGAGTCCTTGAAGGAAAGCAGCTGCTCAGCGTAAACCACATTGTGTTTATACAAACAATCTAGGCAAAGCCAGCCACTCTTTTATCAGTTAGGGTGGTGGGAACCCTCCCCAAACCCAAGTTCCCACACAACAGCCAGAGGCCAACATCTCAAGCAGAGCTTTTTAAGGGTAGCAGTCTCAGGTGTGCTATTAACTCTTTTCTGCACAATCACAGATCTAGAATACTAGACAAAAACCCGGACTAGAACATGGGTCTTCTGTTTCTATATCCCATCATTCCCCTTTTTTCTTTTTGAATATAAAAAAGGGAATTTCTAACATTAAAAAGAAAAGGAGTAGATATTGGGATATTTATATCCAGTTATGACTGAAAAAGGAGGGGCTCAGAGAGTTCATATATCTTGGCCAAGATAAAAATGTAATGACTGTGAGGGAGCTACAGGACTGGGATTCTAACATAGGCTTGTCCAAATGTTAAAGTCAAATTTCCCCCCATTAAAACACACTGGTTTAACAGAGAACTCTATTCAATATTCTGTAATAACCTATATGGGCAAAGAATCTGAAAAAGAATGGATATATGTCTATGTATAACTGAACTTCCTTGCTGTACACCTGAAACGAACACAACATTGTAAATCAACTACAGTCCAATACAAAGTAAAAATTAAATTTAAAAAAACACACTGCTTTATAAAATTGATCATATAACAGATACATTATAAATGTTGATCACTGAATAATAAAAATACATGACTCTAGGGCTTCCCTGGTGGCGCAGTGGTTGAGAGTCCGCCTGCCTATGCAGGGGACACGGGTTTGTGCCCCAGTCCGGGAAGATCCCACATGCCGCGGAGCGGCTGGGCCCGTGAGCCATGGCCGCTGAGCCTGCGCGTCCGGAGCCTGTGCTCCGCAACGGCAGAGGCCACAACGGTGAGAGGCCTGCGTATAGCAAAAAAAAAAAAAAAAAAAAAATACATGACTCTAATCTTGGCATACTGGAACATACACAATCAAAAGGGTTTAATATTTTAACTATAATTTTGTGATATCTACAAATTAATATATTTCAAAGGAACTAGAGAAATGCAATGAAATTGAATTTTAAATAAAAAGAAAAAGCAGAGATTCAATGTACAAATTAACCTATGGAGAAAAAAATATAAAAACAAAAGTAATTATTAAATAGAAGATAACATGATAAATGTTACAGTTTTGAATTTTATTTATTCAAGTTTTCATTGAGTGTGTGACCAGCGGAATTCCATTCAGGGAATCACAGTTTTAAGATCAGTTTATGAAATGCACAATCATTATTTAAGTTAGCATGCCAGTCCATATCCTAGCAGGAATAGAGGCACCTTCAAATATCAGTTATAGCATATGGTTATGCCAAGTGATGAAAAAAATCTCGCTAAATAAAGCTTACAAGATGTCTATCATCATTGCAAGAAATTATAATAAACTTTGGACATGCAAGATGGTGAGCATTTATTTATTCATATTCTTTGCTTGCTGCACTTTCCTTGGGGAAAACCAGCAGCTGAAATGTAGCCACGGTGCAGAATCTACAATAGGGAAAACAAGCACTTAACAGGGTAACTGCATTCCAACACTGCTGGCCCACAGTTAGAGCAGGAAGCCACGACTCAAAGAGGAGCTGGTACTCTCTTTATGGTTCTAAATCCTGGAATACCAGAGCAATTATTTTTAAATTAAATACCTAAGAGCATGAGATATAAAACTCCCTGTTAAATTTAGATATTATTAAGTCATTCTAATTTTCTGTAACGTAAGGAAGAATATTTGATTCACTGATGGTGGTCTGGGAATAGCTAGAAAGAGATGAACTTTTATCTTTTGGTAAGGAATCTACTCTTCAATGAAATGAACTTCTCTCTCTCTCCCTCTCCCTCTCACAAATACACACACACACACACACACACACACACACACACACAACAAGAACAACAAAACTGTCCATCATGTTCAACTCCTGCAACAAAACATTCCAAAGGAAAGATGATGATTCTTTCTGAAGAAAGGATTCATTAGGTACGGACAACACAGAAAAAAAAAAAAAAACGTTGCTAGTAAACTCAACTACTGAATTCTTCTTCCAAGTTCTATCTCAGACATTATCCTGCTGTGGGTTTTTTATACTTTACAAAACTGATAAAGAACAAAAGTGGTTCATAAGCAGGAGATGTCCATACCAATCAAGAGAGCCAGAAAATGTTAGTTTCCTGAAGCTTTGACTCCCAAATGTTTCCCACAAATCTCCCTGATTGACAGATCCATCTTTGAGCGGGAAAGGGGAACTCTGTATTACATGGAAAACTCCAGAAAGGAACTAAACTACTGCATAACTTTAGAAATACACAGCACATCATTACACTGATAACTCCTGTCTTGCAATTGCTAGTCGGAAGTCTACTTGAAACACTCAGCTTCCCAAGAAACTCGGATAATATTCAGAAAGGCATCAAATTGGCCTTGCCTTCAGAAACTCAGGCTCTACTTATTTTTCTTCTTTTACATAACTTACCATGCAGTTCTTAGATATTAAAAAAAATTATCACAATTCTCAAGTTAAAATATGTAACTGAATCAAATTGTAAGCCTGGAAGATGTCAAAGCTCACATGTTTTCTCAGTGCTGAGTGCTATTTTGCACAGTGCTTCGTTTAAATATTAAAGACAGTGATTGGGGATCTAATTATTTAAAATTTAAGCCTCCCTTCTTAGGAAGAACTTTTGGTCTTGCTGGTGATGCCAATTCCTCACTACAGCCTGAAACTGTAATTATATGAGAAGAGTGCCTAGATTATGATACCCTCTAGCCATGTAATTCTCTTTGGTTTTCCAAGGTGGAAATCCCTGTTTTGATATAGGTATAAGAACATAGTGGGGAAGATAAATTTGAGACTACCGGCACATTTCAAATTTATTATTTGAGGGGTTTGAAGACTAATACTCTTAATTTTTAAAACATCAGAATAAGCCCCTTTACTCTTTGCTGATGTGATAGTAAAGCTATTTTCTCATTGGTAAAGTGAATTTAACTTCTGTACTTCACAAGCATGATATAAGCCTAGGGTATTGATGAAAAATTACCCAGACTGGAGTGGGCACAAGTTCAAGATACCTTCAGTATGTCAATGCCACTCAGGATTATAACACTGGACAGTCCCACAGTCTTTATTTCAAAGCAGCTACTTTAGTTATTAAATCTCAGAATGGTCAATTCTAACTGAGCTCTTTCTCTCATAGAAATATTTTGTGTGGTATTAAGAAAAAATACATAGATAAAATTTTGATGAAAACCTTGAGAAATATGATCACGTACTGGTCAAAGGGACAGAAGCTGAGCATACATATTTTGTTCTGCTTACCACAACCATCCTCAAGCACAACACAACAAAACAAACCAAAACAATGTTTGGAGATTTGAGGAATCCAGGAGCTAGCAACAATAACCAAGAGGCACGTGAAAAGATGCTCAACATTGCTAATTATTACAGAAATGCAAATCAAAACTGCAATGAGGTATCACCTCACACCGGTTAGAATGGCCGTCATCAAAAGACCTACAAATAGGGGGCTTCCCTGGTGGCGCAGTGGTTGAGAGTCCGCCTGCCGATGCAGGGAACACGAGTTCGTGCCCCGGTTTGGGAGGATTCCACATGCCGCGGAGCGGCTGGGCCCGTGAGCCATGGCCACTGAGCCTGCGCGTCTGGAGCCTGTGCTCCGCATTGGGAGAGGCCGTGGCAGTGAGAGGCCCGCGTACCGCAAAAAAAAAAAAAAAAAAAAAAAAAAACCTACAAATAAATGCTGAAGAGGGTGTGGAGAAAAGGGAACCCTCTTTGCACTGTTGGTGGACGTGTAAATTGATACAGTCACTATGGAGAACAGTATGGAGGTTCCTTGAAAAACTAAAAATAGAACTACCATATGACCCAGCAATCCCACTACTGGGCATATACCCTGAGAAAACCAAAATTCAAAAAGAGACATGTACCACAATGTTCACTGCAACACTATTTACAATAGCCAGGTCATGGAAGCAACCTAAATGTCCATCAAGAGAGGAATGGATAAAGATGTGGTACATATATACAATGGAATATTACTCAGCCATAAAAAGAAACTAAACTGGGTCATTTGTAGAGATGTGGATAGACCTAGACTCTGTCCTAGAGTCTGTCATACAGAGTGAAGTAAGCCAGAAAGAGAAAAGCAAATAGCATACATTAATGCATATATGTGGAATCTAGAAAAATGGTACAGATGAACCTACTGCAGGGCAGGAATAGAGACGTAGATGTAGACAATGGACATGTGTACACAGGAGGGAAAGGGGAGGGTGGGACGAATTCGGAAATCAGGATTGACATGTATACACCACCATGTGTAAAATAGATAGCTAGCACGAACCTGCTGTATAGCACAGGAAGTTCAGCTTGATGGTCTGTGAAGACCTGGATGGGTGGGATGAGGCAGGGGTGGGAGGGAGTTCCAAGAGGGAGGGGAGATAGGTATACATACAGCTGATTCATTTCATTGTACAGCAGAAACTAACACAACACTGTAAAGCAATTATACTCCGATAAATAAATATCTCAAAAAAAAGAAAAAAACATGTACTGTATTTACCATGTACATAATATTCTGAAAGAAACAAAACAGTGAAACATCCACACTTCACCCTCAAGGAATTTGCACTCTAGTTGGAAGTGAGATATACCCACCAGGTAAGAAAATAACTGTAATGGAATGTTCATGTGTGTTCACTGGGTTAGATGTTTACTTATCTGAAGAATGTCTTTTATGCCCATTCTAAACATGAAGGAACTGTGGTTTTTTTCACCTAAAGTGATTCATTTATGGGTAAGGCACCAAGATTAGATTCTAAGTCAGCCTGGAACCAAATCCAATTTTCTCCATTGTATCACACTGGTTCTGATGAGTAAAATCAGGTACTAAAAATATGTCACAAGGAAGGATACTATTAAGTTCCAAAGAAATAGTACATACTGTTCGTGCAAAAATTTCAGAAGGAAGAAAGATTACAGTGGGATAGAAGGCACTGCAGTCTCTTCATCAGAAATACACAGGGAAGAGTGCCAGCTGGCTGACAGGGTTACTGAAAATGTTAAATTAGAAAATGTTACAAATACCTAGCATGCTCTCTAATACACACTATATACTTAGTTTTATTTACTTTTTTTTTTTTTTTGGCCACACTGTGCAGCATGTGGGAACTTAGTTCCCCAACCAGGGATCGAACCCACGCCCCTTGCATTGGAAGGGTGGAGTCTCAACCACTGGACCACCAGGGAATTCCCTTATCTATTTACGTTTGTTGGTTCATTTGTTGCCACTCCCAGGGGGACATAAGAGTCGTGATAAGATAAAAGAGAGAGTTTAAAGTAGTATTTAAGGCTAAAATGTAACCTCAATCTCAGTTCTTTAATTCATTAGCAGGAGAACTCTGAGACTTTTCAAATCTGTTTCTTCATCTATAAAAATGAGAGAAAAATAATTTACAAGGTTGTTTACAAGGGATATTGAACAAAATAAACGGTATCATGCATAGAGCTTACCCCACTGCCAGGCATACAATTAAGCATTCAGTAGATAGGAGCACTTATTTATAATCATTTTTGAAGTAGGAGCAGGATTTAGCTAAGTAGCAAAAGGAATATATTATCCTATAGGTCACAGGTATTCAATTTATTTTCATTGAAATCAGCATTAGTGAAATACAGATTCGAGCTTATACCCCCAATGCACATGAAGTTATTTTTATATTGCATACATATGCTTCTGTCATGGGCGAATATCTCAAGGCATTCTCTTCCCAAGAGGTCATGTCATCATTAATAATACTGAATGTAAATCCACATTTTAAATTGTCTACTTGATAATTCTGAATTTTTTGGACTAATTCATATTGAATATGTGTATTATTGTTTATTATTATTCATGTCTTACAGTGAGGCTGACAAAGAGCTTGTACCCCAAAGAGCAGAAGGATGCTTACATAACGATACTACCGTCAAGTACTGTGGCTTAGAGATCTCTCGATGTCGCTTTTTATAGTTTAGAAAAAACTAAATTATATAATCTATAAATCTACTTAACAAAACTCCAATATCCTTCAGTAGCTCAAAATATTCTGAAAGCAAGTGAACCAGTGAGGGTGCCTCGTCTATAGACCCCCCTGTGTACAATTCCCACCTTGAGTGATAGGTGACCATCAGATAAATGATCCAGTGAGAAAGCCATTGACAGTTGATATATAAAATATTAGTTATGTTTAATTTCTCATTGATATACAATTTCTAATAGTTTATTCATGTGCTCCACTGGGCTATCCTGCCCACATCCTTCCACTTGGATATCACTACTATGGAAACTGAAAACTGTTAAAGATGTTTAAAAGGACTGAGACATAAAAAAGCAGGGGGGCGGGGGGTGAAGCGCACTATTTAGCAGCAATGTGCAGGGTAGTTTGGAAGGATGAAAGAAGAAACAAGCAGACCAGTGAGAAAACCAATTTAGACTCCAGGCTCTATATAAAAGTTTGACAAATAAAAGAAAGTCAACTTAAGTGTCCAACAAGAGATGAATGGATAAAGAAGATGTGGCACATATACAATGGAATATTACTCAGCCATAAAAAGGAACGAAATTGAGTTATTTGCAGTGAGGTGGATGGACCTACAGACTGTCATACAGAGTGAAGTAAGTCAGAAAGAGAAAAATAAATACTGTATGCTAACACATGTACGTGGAATCTAAACAAAAAAATGGTTCTGAAGAACCTAGGGGCAGGACAGGAACAAAGATGCAGACGTAGAGAATGGACTTGAGGACACAGGGAGGGGGAAGGGTAAGCCAGGACAAAGTGAGAAAGTGGCATGACATATATACACTACCATATGTAAAACAGATAGCTAGTGGGAAGCAGCCGCATAGCACAGGGAGATCAGCTCGGTGCTTTTTGACCACCTAGAGGGGTGGGATAGCGAGGGTGGGAGGGAGAAGCAAGAGGAAGGGGATATGGGGATATATGTATATGTATAGCTGATTCACTTTGTTCTAAAGCAGAAACTAGTGTAAAGCAATTATACTCTAACAAAGATGTCAAAAAAAAAAAGTCAAGGGCTTCCCTGGTGGCACAGTGGTTGAGAGTCCGCCTGCCGATGTAGGCGACACGGGTTCGTACCCAGGTCCGGAAAGATCCCACATGCCGCGGAGCGGCTGGACCCGTGAGCCATGGCTGTTGAGCCTGCGCGTCCGGAGCCTGTGCTCCGCAACGGGAGAGGCCACAACAATGAGAGGCCTGCGTATTGCCAAAAAAAAAAAAAAAAAAAGTCAAGACCCAGATGGCATCCATCTATCCCCCAGTCATCCTGTATAGTATTTCTTGCCTAGTATCAGGATGACTGTGGCAGTTCCGGGTGGACATCAACATAAGTTTTTGTGTGGGCATATACGCTGTTGTCATTTCTCTTGGGTAGACACCCATGAGTGGAATTGCTGGATTATCGGGTAACTCAATGTTAGCATTTTGAGGAACTTCTAAACTGCTTTCCAAAGTGAAATTTCCAAATTTCACCAAAGTTCTTGGTGAAAATGAAAAATACGTTTTTTATTTTTACTTAAAAACTGAAGGAACATTTTGGCCAACCCAATAGATATGACAACTTCCAGTGAGAAAAACAATGGAAGTTTCTACTTATAAGTCTTTTTAAAATTAGGTTTCTACTTACAGGTCTTTTTTTATATAGTTTCTCATGATTCAGGTATTTTACATTATTTTATTTTATTTGTTTTTTATTGTACTTATTTTTAAATTTAATTTTTAAAGAGAAGAATACCTTTCCTAGAAATCTCCCACACATCTCAGAGGCAGGATTGCGTCCCATGACTCTCTTCTAGGCCCAGTGGGAATGTGAGTACAGGTGGACCTCGTTTTACCCTTCTTCACTTTACCACACTCTGCAGATACTGCATTGTTTTTTTTCTTTACAGGTTGAAGGTTTGTGGCAACCCTGCATCAAGCAAGTCTGTCAGTGCAATTTTTCCAGCAGCATTTGTTCAGTTTGTGTCTCTGGGTCACATTTTGGTAATTCTCGCCATATTGCAGACTTTTTCTTGATTATTATACTTGTTATGGTGATCTGTAATCAGTGATCTTTGACGTTACTCTGATAACTCTCTGAAAGCTCAGATGATGGTTAGCATTTTTTACCAATAAAATATTTGTTAAGGTACGTACAATACATCATTTTTTTGACATAAGGTTATTGCACACTTAATAGGCTAGAGTATACTGTAAACATAACTTTTATATGAACTGAGCAACCAAAAAATTCATGTGACTCGCTTTCATGTGATATTGGCTTTACCGGAGTCGTCTAGAACCAAACATGAAATATCTCCAAGGAATGCCTATGTATGGCATTTCAGTCTCCAAAGTGGGAAACACGCTCTGTGTGTACAAGGAAGGAGTGGGGACTACTAGTTGAGCAGTGTCTGAAGCACAGTGACATGAGAAAAGAAATTCCCAAAGGATAGAGTGTAGAGAAATTTGTGACCTAGGAGGACAGCCTGAGTGAGGATGACACAGGAAGAAAAATGACTCCCAGTTTTTGAGGCTGAGAAGTCAAGGAAAGATAATAACATGGATACAATAGAGCACACAGAAGGACCCACCATATCCAAGAATATTACTGCTCATCATAGCAACAACTAGGAACTTACACAGTGCCAAGCACTGTGCTAAAACCCTCGTGGTCTCATTTAATCCTCACTTGAATCCTTGTGACGAAATATTTTATGTAAATTCTTCCCAGAGAAGGTAATGAGCTCAGTTTGGAGGATACTAGATCTGAGATGATACCTGGACACCCAAGAGGAACATGAAGACAGCAGCTGTGTCTCGCTTGCCACCAGGATGGGGACTGCAGGGCAGTGCCTACGAGGCATTCAGAAGAAGCTTAACCTAGGGAAGGCCAGCTAGCCTGTAGTGCTAAGGAGGGAAACAGAGTCATTTCAGCACCACGGAGACCTTCTACAAGAGTCAGACTATTCATGAGAGAGTTTTAGTGAAAAGAAAACAAACCACCAATCTGAAGTGAGCTCCTGGTCAAAGCCCTTCCCTCCCCAAACACATCTTTTCTCTTTTGATTGCTGTGTGTTTTGAATTAAAGAAAGCCATCCTAAAATGTCTGTTTAGTTGACTTACATCACTGTGTCCTTCATTTGGAATATTTGTACAGAGAAGAGAAAGCGACTCTCTGAAAAGATTCACACTGACCTAAACAAAGGAGCTTTGCATTTCTAGATCATTCCTAAGACCTATCAATACTGAATTCACAAGTGCCACACTTCCCTTTGTCTGCACAGACAGTAGTGAAATAGTAATTTAATTGTGAAGTTACTGTACCAAATCTCATGAGATTTTCCCCAAATCTCATACTAATACCATTTTGTTCCATTAACTTTTATAATCTCCTGGCACTTGATAAATTCTACATTGTGCCATTATCTGAATATGACAGTCTTCTGTGAGTAGAAGCAAATGGAACTTTATTCCGCTAAGACTTCAATAACAGTAAAGATAAAGGGCAGGGATGCAAATTATCTGACAATTTTTTAGAAACAAAAACAAGGGCACTTTATTCTACCATTTATATATACAAGCTGCTTGGAAAAGTTTAAGTGAATTTTATATTTAAAAATAGTTAAAGGCACTTCTCTGGCAAGATGTGTGTGTGCAGACTTTGTTGTTTTACTTTCATCAACAGCACCTTGAATTTTCTACCTTATCTATCATAAAGTCCAGTAAGACGTCAAGGGCTATGTGGAATGCTTAAGTCTAAAATAGATTGAATAAATTGGATTTGTGGTTGAGGTAAAATCTAGGGTCTGATAGCAGGTGGCCCCAAGTCTCATTCTGATAAGAAGGAAACAGAAAACACACATTTCTCTCCCTGGAGTACCACAATGAGATAAGCTGCACATAAGCTCTAGCCGTCCACAATATGAGATCACCCATCCACCAGGACCAATTACTTCATGGGACGAAGTTTTGATTGGGCCAAGTAGGAGGGTTCACAGGAGCAGAAAATCATGCAATGGAGAGAAAAAAATATAGAAGAGCAATGGAAATAAACATAAGGCTATAGAAGCTATTCCCAACATGTAGGATGAGATATCCTACGTACATTTAAACAGTCTTCAGAGTTCTTGCTCTGAAGTATCTGTGCTTTGTCTAAGAGGAAAAAAGCTTCAGTTTGGGGATCTTAATTTTCCCAAGTTTCATATCCCCATAGGATAGTTACGCACATTGTTATCAATAGAAATAGAACTAAATTAAGATATGTAAAATTTTAACGCAGCCTAATCTAAAAGGAATTGTTTTATTTCCACTTTCAAGTGTATGAAATCATATATAATGAATTGCCTGTAATTCATTTTCTATCACTCCAATCATTCAGATTCTATACAATAATGTCTTTTTATAGAATTTTTGATACAAATATAAATGATTTTTTATTGTATTTGGAATGTTTTATTGAGATGTGAGAATATTATAGCATTAAATCAACCACTCACTATAATCTACTATTATTTTTATATTTAATTAAAACCCAAAACATCCTTCATTTATAATTGACCTAGTTTTAAACAAGCAGTACTGACTCAAAGAGCGTAGTATCAATCATAATTATCAAGTACAGCACATAAACAACTGTTTTTAAATGGTCTGAAAATATTATACATGAAATAATGATTGCATTAATAAATAAACAAATGCTGTAATACAGAAAAACAATGAATACTGGGTTTTTCCCCCTCCTTTGATTATCTTCTGGTATTCTCTCTTACCTATAAAAGACCTTAGGAAATCTAAATGCTGTATTCAATGGTATTATATAAAGACAAATATAGATATACCATGAAGATAAAGATAGCTTGTCTGAATATGCTATTTAATGTTAATTGTTCATTTCACTTTTCATGTACATCAGATTACTGATAAGTTCTCAAAGTTCTATAACTAATTATAGAAAAAGGTATGTGGGTTTTGAAAGATTTAGATTAGTTCATCATTAAGATTTTAAAATGATTTGACTTTTTAAAATATAAAAACACATTTAAACATGTTAATATTATTAGTTATTCCTTGGATCACTTTTTAAGTTTCTCTTGAAGTTTATATATTCTTTCTGAATTAGGGTTATGATCAGTTATTATTAAGAAATTTATATAGTTATTTAGAGGTTATTCATTCTGTTTCAACAGAGTTAGCAGTCCTTTTTCACCTTGGTATCAAGCATTATAGCTGTCTTCTTATGTAAACTTAGACTATGTTTTTCCTGAATTTTTAAAATGTAAATATCTAGTGACTTTATATTGCATATAAAATTATTTCAGTTTCCACCAATACTTCATAGGTGTATGAAGTATATCTAGGTGTTTTTTGATAATTTTCAAAATACAAAGATGAAAGTCTCTACTCAAAATATGTCTTGTTATTCGATTAAACCTTTTACTCCAATGAATTTTTGAGAACCTTCAAGTAAGCAAATAATCTTACTTGTTCCTTCAAAATTTTAAATAAAGTAAAATCTTTAGAATTCTTTCAATCATGTGATTTTCCTTGTATGTCAGATAATACATCTACAAATGAGTTTTCTGAAACATGCTAAATTTCATATTTTTTTCTCATAGGCAGTGTTTTCTGGTTTCTCTAGCATATCAGAATCACTCGAAAATTTGTCATTAAAACAGAAAACTTTTCGCATGGAAGTTACATTTTCAGTGGTATAAGCCCATGGCTTTTTTCTATGATGTAATACTTCAACAATAATTTTGCACAAATCTTTACCGAGATTCAGTGTGTAGAATCAAGTTACTACCAGTTGATTAATACAGCCAGACATAAATTGAGTTAGAAATCTCAAGTACTCCCAATTCAATAGTCTTTAGAAAAATTGAGCAAAATAACAATAAAACAGCTTAACCATTAACTTGCTCACAAATAGCATTTTTAGAATTTTTTGAATGAAAAAATAAAGGCAAATGTTAAGAGAGCCTTTAAAATTTAATAATTTATCAAAGATATAAGGTTAATCCTTCACTTTTATTAAGCTACTGAAAAGCTTAAAGACTTTTATAAGTCTTTTTCTTCTTTAATTCTAATTACTTCAGAAGTTTACTGCTATTATTATTAAAGATGAATGACTATGATTGAATATATGAAATAATTGATTATCTAAAATTTTGTGTGTGTTGCCTAAAATTTGCACTGGACCTTTTCTGTCTAAAATATAACTAAGAACGTAATTCCTTTAAATTTTTCTTGCAACAAAACATCATTAGTAAGTACGATCCCTCTTTAAAATGATAATAACATTAATAGCTTAATTGTCAGAAATATTTATTGGACACATGATTTCAATTGAGACAGACCCACCTCCTTCCAAATGCCAAAAAGCACTATTCCCTAGCTATAGACTGGGACTTAGCCTAGTGAAACAAATACAAAGAAATTTTTTAGAGCAGGTTTAGGTTCACATTAAAACTGAGGAGGGGACTTCCCTGGTGACGCAGCGGTTGGGAACCCACCTGCCAATGCAGGGGACACGGGTTCAATCCCTGGTCCGGGAAGATCCCACATGCCGCAGAGCAACTAAGCCCGTGCACAACAACTACTGAGCCTGCACTCTAGAGCCCGTGAGCCACAACTACTGAGCCCATGTGCCACAATTACTGAAGCCCGTGCCCTCTGGGACCTGCGTGTCGCAACTACTGAGCCCTCGTGCCTAGAGCCCATGCTCCACAACAAGAGAGGCCACTGCAATGAGAAGCCTGTGCACCAAAATGAAGAGTAGCCCCTGCTCACTGCAACTAGAGAAAGCCCGCACGCAGCAACGAAGACCCAACGCAGTCAAAAAATAAAATTAAAATATATATATATATATATAAAACTGAGGAGAACACACAGATATTTCCTATATAACCTCTGCCCCCATACATGCATAACCTTCCTTATTACAAACATCCCCCTCCAGAGTGGTATATTTGTTGCAAATGACGAACCTACACTGACACATAATCATCCAAAATCTATAGTTTACATTAGGGTTCACTCTTAGTGTTGTACATTCTATGACTTTGGACAAATATATAAGAACATGTATTTATCATTATAGTATAATACAGAGTACTTTCACTGACCTAAAAATCCTCTGTGGTCTACCTGTTGATGTTTCCACTCCTATCCCCTTACAACTGCTGATCTTTTTACTGTCTCTATAGTTTTGCCTTTTCAAGAATGTCATATAGTTGGAATCATACAATATATAGCCTTTTTATATTGGCTTGAAGTACATTATTGCAAGCTCTATCGTCTGGCTACACCATGGCTGTGTTTCTTTGAGATCTCACAAGCTTAATTCCCTACTCCATGAAGTAAGGATGTCAATAGTATATATCTTTAAGTTTTGGAAAAGTATTAGATGAGGAAAAGCACATAAAATGCTTAGCACATTGCTGCTTTGCATATTTGTAATGATGGTCTGCCAGTCTTGAATTCTCTCAGCTTTTTATGTCTGAAAAAACTCTTTATTTCACCTTTATTTTTGAAAGAGATTTTTGCTAGGAATAGAATTTGAGGTTGATTGTTTCTCCTCTCAATATTTAAAATAGTTGCACCACTGTTTTCCCTCTTGCATTATTTTAGATGTCTGTTGTCTGCTGTCATTTATCTATTGTACCCTATTTGTAATGTGTCTTTTCTCCCAGGCACTTTTAAGATTTTTCTCGTAACACTAGTTTTAAGTAATTTGATGTGCTTTGGTGTACTTTTCTTTCTGTTTCTTGTGCTTGAAATTCACTGAACTTCTTTAACACATGGGTTTATACTTTTAATCAAATTTGGAAATTTCCAAAAAATTGGATTTCTAGCCATATTTCTTCAAATATATATTTTCTTCTGTCTCCCTACTTTTTCTGAGCCTCAGTTCTACATAAATTATACTGATTAAATTGTTCCACAACTCAAATGATGCTCTGTTGTTTTTTCCCCAGTTATTTTTTTCTCTGTTTTATTTTTGATAATATCTATTGCTATGTCTTCAGGGTCATTAATCTTTTCTTCTTCAGTGTTTAATATACTTTTAATCCCATTCAGTATAATTTTGTTCATCTCTGAAAGTTCAAATTTGTTCTTTTTTAGATCTTCCCTGTCTCTTTTTATGTGCATGCTTTCCTCAACCTTTTAGAACAAGAGAGTATAGATTTACTAGCTGTCTTGATGTTCTTGTCTACTGTTTCTGTTATTTGTGGCAATTCTGGGTCTATTTCTAATGACTGATTTTTTCCTATTTATTATCAATTGTCTTTTCTTGCTCCTTTGTGTGCCTGATAATTTTTTATTGGATGTCAGACATTGTCTTTTACATTGTTGAGTGCTGGACGAGTCTTTATTTCTAGAAATATTTTTCATTTTTGTTCTCGGACACAACTAAGTTATTTGGAAACAACTTGATTCTTTTTTGGCTTGCCTCTACACTTTGTTATGCTGAAGACTTACTCAACGCTCAATGTTTTAGGTCTTTTTACTCTGCCTGGTGGGAACATAAACTCTTTGTGGCCCTGTGTGAGCTCCAGGTATTGTTCTGCCTGTTTCTTTCTGGTAATTCTTCCTGGACTCTCATGGTTTTCTCACAGGTAGGCACTGAGCCATATTTAGCTGAATTCTTGACAGGAATCATTCACTCTGTGTGTAGCTCTCTTCTCCCCAGGACTCTGCCATAGGCATTCTATTTGTTTTGGCTTTCTTCATCTCTGAACTCTGTCTCCTAAACTCTGAGAGACTTCCAGGCTCTGTTTAGGTTTCCTCACCCTGCAATGAACTTTTAAAATCCTTCTAAGAAGCAAGCTAGGACAATCATTAGGCTCATCTTGTTCATTTTCTTTCTGTCAAGGATCACTGTCCTGCATTTCCTGTTGTTCAGTATCTAATTGTTGTTCCTTATGTTTGTCTAAATATTTTTTTCAGCTGTTTAAAGTGGAAGGGTAACTCTGGTTCTTCTTATTCCATTATGGCTAGAATCAGAAGTCCTTTGTAATATATTTGATGGGGTAATACTAGTATTAGTGGTAATCATCATCATCAAATATGTACAATGATGCCAAAAATTAGTAAAACAGCTTTCATCCGTAACTGTCTTGCCATCATGACATAAACTACATGTACATGAAATACATATTTATGGGGTAACTGAATAATGAGAATAAATGAAAGATAATATATATCAAATGGAAAAACTGTTCAAAATTTGATAAGACATGGAAGAAGAAGGAATGGAAGGATAAAAACTCTGGTACAACTCTTTAGCCCTTCCAAGTGTCTCCTCAGAACATGAGAGACAACAACTGCAATGAACTTCGTGACTAAGTGCCATGGACGTCTGTACTGTCAAACCAAAAGAAAGTTTGTTGCCCCCCCAAGGAGAACGAGAAGTTTACATAACAATAGCCACCAACATTTATATAGTATTTACTAAGTTCTAGTAATTGTTCTAAGCACTTAACATTTAATAATCATTTAACCCACAAGGACACTGTGAGATACATACTGTTATTAACCAGTTAAAAGATGAGGAGAGTGCAAAGCAGAGTGGTTGAATAACTTACCCAAAGTCAGATAACTAATAAGTGGCATATCTGGGATGTGAAACTCATCATTTTGGGGCTATATTAAGAATCCCCACTAATTTGAAAATGTTCCAGTCTGAGGGTAGATAAGAAACACAAAATGACAGAAAAAAACAACAGAAGCTATGGAAGGGAGGGAGGGAGGGAGATGGAAAAGAAGAAAGAGGGAGGGAGGAGAGAGAGCACACATTAGAAATAAGATCACAAATTCACAGAATTCAGAAATGCTCTTCAACTGTACTGATCCCAAGAATATCAGGGTTGTGCTGAAATCAAATCAATTCTGCTAGGATACGGAGAAAGTTACCAGGAAAGTAAGAGTGAAAAGGTGATATACAAAAAAAAGAAAAAAAATGTGCTACAATCAACTGGACTGTAAATAGGTGAGGGAAAACAATTCAACAGAAAGGAAAATCTCTATATAGATCTAGAAGAAAGTAAACCAAAGTGACTGATCCCATACTTTAGGCCTATGCAGGCTATGACAAGGCAGCAATGGTAGCCTGGTCTTTTTGTGGAGACAGGACCTGAAAGCTAGAGTAGATGGTTACATGCTCTTGGTGGACCTTCAGTTATTTTTGCTAAAGTTATATGCCCACCATTCACTCATCCACCATGTCCTCTAGAGTCTGACTACTCGAAAGTATGGTTTGTAGAGCAGCAGCATGTCCATTACCTGGGACCTTGCTAGAAATACAGAATCTCAGGTCTATTCCAGACCTCCTGAATCAAAAATTACATTTCAACAGGATGCCCAGGTCATTCTGTAGGCATAAGAAATGTTGGGGCCTGGAGAGAAAGGGGTCACACGACAGGCAAGGTCTCTTTCCACCCCTTTCATCACTGTATTCCCAGAGCCTAGTTCAGGTCTACACATAATAAATGCTCATCACACTTTTTTTAATGAATACATTATGGCTATTATTAGTAACACTTCAGGTCTGAAAACCAGCCTTGTTTTCTTCCTTGACTACCTCAACTCAGTGAGATGAATATGTTAACCACTACACTACGGAAACACGATTATCTCAGTTCCTAGTGAGTTCTTCCCTGCTAAAATCCTACAGTTACTGAATGTGCATCTCAGCTGGCACTAATTAATATCATGCCATGTTTTAGTCTCTACCTTTCCATATGTATGTGTCACTGTACATGTGACATCCCTCCAACTAGAGTGAAACCTCCCTGATGGTAGGGATTACATGTACTTCCCTTAGATTGCATATCCTTCCCTTAAATTACATATCCTTCCCTTAAATAACTGGTTATATTCAAAGCTATCTAGAACATGCATACTTATGTAGGACAGCCTATGAGGCAAACTAAAAACACCTGTACACTGTAGGGTATAGTAATAAAGTATAAGTTTAGATACTAAGATGACCTGGGGTCAATTCTGACTTCCACTAATTCTCAGCATTAATCGCAGTAGATATTTCAGCCTTCTGAGCCTCAGGTTTTATCTTTAGGGTGGAGATAATGGCACATTTCAGAGTGCAGAGCTTCCTTAGATACATAGGGCTAGTGCTATAACTCATCAGCTACTCCTATTCTTCTATCTTTGGAGCTCTTAGTCCAAGATACAAAATAATAATGCATAAAGGGACTATTACACCAATAACCAAGCAGGAACACGAAATATTTTTGTTTTGGTCATGTGTAGGCAAGAAGGAAAAATCAGAAACTGCCACTTTGTCTCATTACCTATTTTTCATAGAGAGTTTAATAGTTCAGACAAGACTTCCTTTACTTGGACAGAGACATGTTTTATAATATGATATACCTACCAGTTCTCTCCAAGTACTGGCTGTTTGTTTTCATAAACATGTATTTACAAAGGTTATAGGCTGATGTCGTACAGGCGCAACATCAGCCACTCACAAATGATTTCTTGGAAAGGGAGTATTGTGAATAGAACGATAAAGAGAGAGAGTAGAATTGGAAATGAGCAAATTGCAAAGGAAGGAAGTGTCTCAAAATTGCTCTCCCTATAAGAGGACTACATTACTATTCCAATAAAATATTGTAATATATTTTTCCCTCTCGCAGCATCAATTAGTTAGAGACTCTTTGTAGTTGATTATTTCCTCTTTTGAAATGTAAATGAACACTTGAAAGTTGAGTCTTATTCAATCTTCCTGCAATAACTTTTATCAGCTAATCAGCTAGGTGTGGATCTCCACACCTAGTTGAGATACACACATAGTGAAATTGCTGAAATAGGAAAGGAGATAGACCAGATGAAGTACTTTCCATGTATGTCAACAGAGAGGCAACTCATTTTGGGGAGGTCATTTCTTTATTGTGCGGGATCCTCCTTACATAACAGGATGTTCAGCATCCAAGGTTCCTGTCCTTGATATGCCAGTGACGTTCCCTAGTCATTCCAGGCACCCAAAGGACTCCTTTTGCGAACCACTTGCTTGCTTCACCGAGAGAAAACAAGTGCATCAAAAACTAACCTTGTCTATTTTACAGTTTTGCCTTGCTGGCCTTGCAGCAACTAGGGTGCCATGGAAATGTCTCATCTACATGTAAACAGCTGAGTTAAGATACAAATGAAGTGTGTGGTCTGCTCTGAGCCTGACTTTCCTCCATTTCACTCAAGGCTAACCTGGTTTCAGCTTTCAATATTCCATGCCTTCTGTTCATTATCTCATTGCCTTTTTTTGCCATTCACATATTCATCTTCTAACTCAACATTAAGAGGGAAAAAGAATGGAGAGAGGAGAAGAAGTATTCCCTCTATGACCTCTTTTTGTTGTCACGGTGCAGTGCACTGTGCCTTTCCTACACCAGCATGCATTTTCTGCCACCAGCCTTTCTCCTGTGGTTCAAGATCTCCTGAAAAGGGCTGGAAGGAGTTACATTGCATATCAGCAGGCATTGTTCTCCATTGCATTCTTATGATCACATCCCCTGGATGCATTGAATTTTGACTGCCTAAGTGGGATTTTAAGTTATATTAATTCTGTTCTTAGATAGCACTTAGAAATGATGAGTCAAATGTTAAATGACTGAGCTTATCAGAATGTATTCCAATATTTCTCAAAGTGTGTTTTGTAACCACTGGTTGCAGGGTTATGTTAACAGGAGCTACTTGGAAAATGATTCCATGGTCAAATAACTTTGGAGAAGGATGGACTGAACAAATTACTTTAGTGCGTGGATTTACAGAGCCTTTACTGTGTGAAGGTGGTAGGATCTCAGTACAGTGGTGAGGAATGAGTTCAGTGTTTTTCAAATGTATTTGGCTACGAAGTCAATTTTCCCACCTATTACTGGAGCAATAAATGAGAAACAAGTGATTCTAGTCTTTAATAAGCCACTTAAGCTATGGGAATACAGACTTTCAGAGCTGCTGATTCGGCCCCTAGGCAGTACACTACAGGACTATAGCAGTTGGCGCCATTTACATGGCGCAATGTGAATGGAGCACTTTATCAGTCAGAGTTCAATCAGAAAAGCAGAACCGCTGGCAGGTTTATATAGTAAGGGATCTGTTAACAGGGATTTGATCTTACACAATTTGCGAAGTCAATTAGTCTCTATAAAGTTGTAGTTTTGCTTCTGATGCCTGAGTTTCAAGTGGGTGGAGCAGGTTATCAGGAAGACAAGAAGGTATGTAAAGCAGAGGATAAAAAGGATAAACTGACACCCATGAGCTTGAGCTGGAAGCCATGAGTTTGGATTGGAAACTGCGTTGGTTGTCACTAGCTCCAACTCTGAGGAAGTAGATACCCTGCAGAGAAGCTGGATAAATTCCATCTAATTTGTGGAAGGAGAATTTCCCCTTTTATTATCTGTACCCTACTCCTTTCCCTTTTTCAATCATTCCTTCTTTTTAATCTCTGTCCACTAAAACTTTCTCATCTCTTCTCCAAGAAAACTCATTTTTTCCCCTTAGAGCTTCTAGAACATTAACAATTGTGTATTCTTAGATCACTGTGGCTTACCTATGTAGGTCTTGTGTGGTTTTAACTTTATTAAGTTCATAATTTAGGGATATACTGATATTCTTTTCCAATTAGTCTCTACAGCTCTTCAAAGAATTATTTTATCTCAGATAACATCAAATAAAACAGCTTACAACTTTTTATTTGCTTTATAGTTCTTTAAAGGATACAAAGACATCATTTGTGAATAGCTGATCAAATGTTAGAATTTCTCTTTGAATCCAGAAGTCCTATTAAACTGGGATTGTATTTGAAGTTCAATTTATTTAAATGTCCTGCTTTAAGACTGACCCATGAGAGGTGGTCTGGAGAAAAGACTGATCAAGATAACATATTTTTTTCTTTCTCTCCAAGGATTACAAAAAAAAAACAGTATTCCTCACTGATGTAGATAGAAAACCAGGTACTGTATGAAAGAAATCACGGTTGTCCATCCTACTTAATAATGACCACCATCTCCAAAGGAGATCTTGGAACTAAAAAAGCCAAGACACAACCAAGAATATGACAAAGAACTTGACAGTGACGAGACTCAAATAGGAGGGAAATAACTACATGTAGTCAAGAAATGTCTCTCCCTCAAAGAGACAGAAATTTCCAGATGTTAACATTTCAAGAGTACATTTGAATGACATAATGTACTGATTAAAGAGGACTTTGTTTTAAGCATTATCATATCTCCACCAATAATATCCACTAGTTTACATAATTATTTAAAATAATTATTAAGAATTTAGAAAAAGGTACTGTAATGTAAGAATCCAATAAATCAATCCCTTCTCATTAATAAATAATTTTTAAGTAATTTGTAATACAAACTCAGTAAGCAATGTTCTATATGGCTGTAATCGCTATCAGCCAAATATTTCAAAATATCTAGGTTTCCAGTGAGAAAGCAAAGTTGCTATTTCTGCAATTTACTTTTAAAATAAATTGCACTAAATGTTCTAACTGTATGAAAAGTTCAATTATCTTTTTAAAAAACAATAGTGCACATTTCTGGGAAGACAATACGCCTCTTCATTTCTATAATGCAATTTTGAGAGGTTAAGGGGCAGTGTCTGGTCTTATTGTCTTCAATTTTATAAGCCACCTTTTTCCTCTTAGAAGGTTTCCTAGCAGATGGTAGTTCAACAAAGACCTCACAGTAGTCAAATATAAAGATGAGACAGTTGTAAACTCCATTTGGATGTCAACTAGTCTCTTAAAAGTAAAGTTGTATATTCTAGGGTAAAATTAATTTGCAAGCTAATGAACGCTATTTTTAAAACTGTATTTTCTAATCACAATTTTATTTATTGAGGGGTTTTCTCATTTTCCCCTTAAAAGTTTTTAATTTGATAAATACTAAAACCAAACAAAAAGTAAAACCACAGACTTGTATCGATACATAAGTGTTTACAACAGTTTTATTTGTAATAGCTGTAATAGGAAACTACTCAAACACCCATCAACAGGTGAATAGATAAACAAATTATGGTATGCCCACACAATGGAATGCAATAAAAGTGCACTACTGACACAACAATATAGATGAATCTCAAGATCATTGTGCTGAATTCAAAAATCTAGCAAAACAAACCAAAAAAAAAAAAAACACACAAATCATAGTATATGATTCCATTTAGATTTAATTCTAGAAAATGCAAACTAATCTATAGAGAGTAACAAAAAGAGGATTTGTATTTGTCTGAGAATGTGGGTGGAGAGAAGGTTGGATTACCAAGGGATGAGGAGACTTTTGGAGTGATGGGGATGTTTGTTATCTTGATTACAGTGATTGTTTAATGGGTTCATACACATGTCAAATCTGACCAAACCACATGCTTTAAATATGTGTCACTTTTTGCGCTTCAACTATACCTCAATGGAGTTGAAAAATAATTCACTCATAATAAACAGAATTTCTAAGTCTTTACTGAGTGTTTAATGTATGTTCAGGCTCTTTTCCAAGCTCTTTACATTCATTAATATTTAACCACCCCCCCCAACAACTTCAAAGTAGATACCATAATTATTACATCTACTTTAAAGATGAAGAAACTGGAACAAGTAAGTTGCCCACTTTGCTCTCCTGATTGCCCCATTTTTCCACTTTCTCACAACCCAAACAGGACATCCTGTGTTAAATCCTAACGATTGGATCCCAATCCCTAACGACTGGATCCCAATTCCAAATTTTGGGAGAGAGGATATTGGATTGGTCAGCTTGAACCACCTATTTCTGATACCACCTGTTATGGCCAAGGAATAGGGTGCTGGACCCACCTCTGTGAGTGATGGTGGCCATTATCTAAGAAGGAAGCCTTTCTAAACAGACTCCTAAAAAGCACTTCTAAATGTTGCCTACATTGGTGAACTCATCTTTAGAGATCTCGGGAGAGTAGTGGGAATGGAAGTATAAAGCAAGGCTATGTCTTCAGATCAACAAAACATACGGTGTTTTTATTTCTCTTTAACTGATATTAACTTAGCATTTGTGCCAACATTCCTACTGATAGTTGAAAAAAACTTACAAATTCAAGTTAATTCAATCTCTTCCAGCTTCAAAGAGAGGCTTTCAGGCTATATACAATCCCCCCTTAACTTCCCCTTGGATAGCAAATCTAATACATGATAATCCTCTGTCATTGCTGGTCTTCACTTAGAGAGAACACTTCCTGATAGCCTTTGGGGATCATCTCTTTCCCCACAATTTCTTCTCCCCAAATCCATAACCCTTCCATTGCTGCTAGCATGGATTGTCTACTATGCAGCACCCATGAATGGCATCTCTTATTGAGACCAAGAGCCTTGTTTCTGTTTACTGGCCCTCAGCACTTCTCTCAAACTTGGACGAAGTTTGGAATTCTCCCCAGGTGTTCTCAGAATACACTGTATTAATGGAAATACTCAAATCTTTTCACCTAGTCTTTCCATCTGCTATTGATATTTAGATGTCATGCTGGATGCAAAGATTTTTCTCTAAGTCTTGAAAACTACTAAGGTACTTCTAGGAAACTGGGCAAAGAACTATTCTGCCCTAGTAATCCCCAGATTATCCAGGGATCCTACTGTCCCAATCTTTCAAGAATTAACTAAAACAATAATGCACCAAACTCCTATTTAACGAACATCCAGCATCTAAACCACAGTCACACATCCCCTTCAAATTCCCTTCCTACTCACTTGTCAAAATTTAATTGGGTGGGGTGATTAGCTCAAACACTAAACTTTAAAGCAATTTTGTAGTCTTACCTAACATATGATTTATGGTTTAAATGTGATCTCAGTTCTTTGGTACTTATCATAAAAAGGACTTGCTTTCAAAACTACTGATTCTTCTATGAAGTTAAAATAAAATGAAATTTGAATCTCAAAAAGGAGCCACCCTTTGTTCTAGACTCATCTGCCCCACACCAGGGGATGTTGAAACCTGTCTCTGATGTCTGATTGACTGGAAGGATAGGGAAAAAGGAATGTGCAAAATTTCTTTAACTTTTGGTCTCAATGGAATAAATGATACTGGACTTGCATGTCTTCATTTATAGTTATAAAACCTGATAATTCTTGAGAGTAGGTAAAAACAAAAGACGAACTACATATTTGCTCCAGCTCTTGACTTGGCAACCCTTTCCCTACCAAAGTGCGAGTACTGAACAGATGGGGCCAAAGTAGAGTAGCAAAGTTGTTGAAGTGAAGAGGCACAGACCGGAGTCTGGGCTATTGAAGTGGCTAGAATGTTCAGTGCAGGGTTCTGGAGAAGAGGGAGCTGCACGAAGAAGGTAAGGGGCAGAGTTCACCCTAGCATTCCTGGCTAGGGGCTGGGTTGTGCATGCATAGGAAGAGACTTGAAGTATCTCGCAAAAATTAGCTTCTGCGGGACTGAGCAATGAATGCATGTATGAGGGTTAATACAGTGTTAGAGCACACTCTGGTCCAACTAGACTAGAGATATCTCACTGAGCACCTGGGCATTTAACTGAGCCCTGAAAAAGGACATGCCTCAGCCATAATAACCAGATATTTTAGCCTGAGCTACATAGTAACACTAAGAAAAAAACTGAAATTGACTCAACCCTAACAAAACATAAAACCAAGCCTGACAGGATCCAAAGTATATACCAGTAGTTTAACTGTTAGCTAGAACAAAATTCATTACCCTTTAAAAGAATGCGGTGTTGCCCAGAATCTCCATAATGTATCATCCAAAGTATTTAATATACAATAAAAGATTATCAGCCATTTGAATAACCAAGAAAGCAAGCAGTCAATAGAAGATCCAAATGTTGGGGTTACCAAATGCTGACTTTAAGCTAATATGATCAAGAAATTAAAGGAAAAAATGGTGATAATAAATGAGTATTATCAGCAAAAAAGTAGGAACTATTAGAAAGAACCAAATATAATGTAAATTCTAGAACTTAAAGTATGTTTAAAATGAAAAATATACAAGATTGCTTTAGTAGTAGTAGATTGGGGAGTATAGAAGAAAAGGCTAGTCACAGCAAAAGCAATTCTAGGGCTTCCCTGGTGGTGCAGTGGTTGAGAGTCCGTCTGCCGATGCAGGGGACACAGGTTCGTGCCCCGGTCCGGGAAGATCCCACATGCCGCGGAGCGTCTGGGCCCGTGAGCCATGGCCGCTGAGCCTGCGCGTCTGGAGCCTGTGCTCCGCAACGGGAGAGAGGCCACAACAGTGAGAGGCCCGTGTACCGCAAAAAAAAAAAGCAATTCTACAAAGATTATTCAATCTGAAGAAGAGAGACAAGAGGCTGGGGAAAAAATAAGTCGGGCCTCTGTGACCTTTGTGAAAATATTAAGTGGTCTAACGCATGTGTAATTGTAATGCTGTTGGAAGAGAAGACAGAGAAGGGAAGAGAAAACATATTTGAAGAAATGATGGCCCCAAATGTCTTGAACTTGGAGAAAAACGTCAACTCGCAGAATCTAGAATCTCAGCAAAATCTAAGAAGAAAACATTTTTTTTTTAAACTACATCTAAACACATCATAGACAAGCTGTTGAAAACCAAAGATTAAAAAATAAAATTAAAGTGATCAGACAGGGAAAAAGGCATGTTAGATATAGGGGTACAATAACAGGAAGGATGTCAAAATTAAAATGAAGGAAGGAAGGGAGGGAGAAATGGAGGGAGGGAGGGAGGGAGGGAGGAAGGGAGGAAAGGACGAGGGAAGGAGAGAAGGAAACTAGCAAACAAGAATTCTACACTCAGGGTAAATATCCTTTACTAAGGAGAATGAACTCAAGACATTTTTAGAAAAACAAAAGCTGAAAGAGTTTGTCACCAGCAGACCCGAACTTCAAGAAATGGTAAAGAAAGTTCTTTAGGCTGAAGAGGAATGAAATCAAATGAAAATTCAGGTCTACTAGAAGGAATTGAAGAAAACCAGAAATGGCAACTGTGTGGGTAAATGTTTTTTAAAATATCTATTTTTTCTTCTCCTAATTTATTTAAAAGACAGTTGACTATTTAAATACACACACTCACACACACATGCACACACATACACACAGGAACACTGCCCATCAGATTATAACATTTTAAATGTACAGCACATAGAAATAATAGTACAAAGGTGAGTGTGTTAATTGCATTATATAGTTATAAAGTTACTAATTTAACATGAAGTGGAACAATATTTACACTAATGGGACAGTAGTAAATTAAAGGATTTATACTGTAATCCCGAGGAAACAAAAATCTTCATAACCCACTAGCATGTTTATTCTTATAGCATGTATATTCTTATAGCATGTTATTCTTATTCACATGTTTATTCTTATATCTTTTCTCAGTGCCAACCAAGGTCTATGTCAGTAACAGAAACTCTGTAAGGTATAAAAATAATTTGGTCAAGGTAAACAGCTTTTTTAATGGTTTGGCATGAAACATGGATAAAACTTAATGCATTTTATATCCCTGAGTGCTATTTCTTAAACCTAAACTTTTGATGAGATCTAACATCTATTAAATCCTTGAATTGGTATGCCTTGTGGTGTTAGCTGTAACTTTCCGCTGGGAGAGCCTGTGTTACAAATAAGGAATTTTCTTCTTGTTTTATTTGTCTTTACCACGGATACTTTAGACCAATGTTTATTTACTCCATGTGTATTTTTGTATCAAGGCCACATAATCTCAAAGAGAATTTTAAAATGTAAAAAAACGTGATGGCATACATTGGTCATTAGAATGGCTACTGAAAACTTTTTCATTAACTATACTAAATAATATAGAGATTCCATTCTGTAGGAGAAAACATACTTTTGAAGGGTAAGCACTCATCCTATACCGTTTCCATCTGGACCCAATCCACCAATCCTTCAGAAAGATGTACTCTACAAGAGTCCTCAAATCCAATAATCCAAGTTGGTGACTTCTCTACACACTGATTAATACCATTTTGTGCATTATACATATAATGTCACTGTTATACAAACAATGGCAAGGGACAATGCAATGATTTTGAAGACAATCACAAAAGACTAATGTGATAGCACATAATTATTTGTTAAAGAAGGCTCTAGTTTCACACATTCAATTTTATTTTAAAAGAAACAAGAAGATGAAACATATGACGATCTTGCAGGGATTTTTTTTTTTTTTTTTGGCAAAGATAGCTTTATGCTGGATAGTGTGCCCTTAAAGATTCTATTTCTGGATAGGATTTTGATTAGGAACTAGAAATACTGCTGCATGAGTCAAAATAAAGGGAACGGAATTATTACTGCCGCATGAGTCAAAATAAAGGGAAATGGGTAATTCAAATTATCTCCTTTTAGAAAAGAAAACAAAAAAAGAATTTAAAAAGAAAACTTGAGCCTGGAGACCACATTCCTGGGTCTGAATTATTTAGCTCGCTATTTGAAATGAGCACAACAAACATAATTTGGACAGGGGATCCTTTCAATAACATGTTTATTCTCCTTGGAGCTTAGTCAGACCAGTCTGACCTCTGAGGCTCGCCAGTCACTTCTGGGCTTTATTTTGAACCATGTATTTCCAAGTCTGCTCTGCCTGGGACCCACTGGACTTAACTCCTTTTTACTTCCTATCATCCACTGTGGTTTATCTTTTTCATCCCAAGTCCCAGTCTAGCTCAAGAGACTAAAACCCAGTCCAAATCAGACTCCATCACCCAAATGGAGAATTCTGTGACCCAAGTACATCTCTAGGTGGGTGAATGAATGATTTAAAGGTTGGCATCAGTATGGAATACCCTTACTGCAATGTCCAACCAACAGGGACACTAGTGATATACAACTGGTTCAGGATAAAGTACTTGATGCTTACTTTTATCATCTTTCCTGATGAAGTAGAAGAAAAAATGCAAATACCATGCTTATTAATGTCTACAGTTCTCATTTTAAATGATTGCTAAAACAAAGACAGGAAAGGAATTTAAAATGAGTTGTCTAACTTCAAAAAATGGCATCTTCAAAATGAAAATAAAAATTCCATATAGAAAATTCAAATAACGTCACCCACTCTTCAAGACAAAAGCCAATTCAAAGAGCAAAAGTGAAATCAAAGGGCAGTGAAAGTCTAAGCAGAGAAAAATGATAAAATAGAACAACAGAAAAATTTTAACTGTTAGGACATGTTTAAAATATATCAGTCAGTCTCCAAAGAAGATATACAGATTGCCAACAAACACATGAAAGAATGCTCAACATCATTAGAGAAATGCAAATCAAAACTACAATGAGATATCATCTCACACCAGTCACAATGGCCATCATCAAAAAATCTAGAAACAATAAATGCTGGAGAGGGTGTGGAGAAAAGGGAACACTCTCGCACTGCTGGTGGGAATGTGAATTGGTACAGCCACTATGGAGAACAGTATGGAGGTTCCTTAAAAAACTACAAATAGAACTACCATATGACCCAGCAATCCCACTACTGGGCATATACCCTGAGAAAACCATAATTCAACAAGAGTCATGTACCAAAATGTTCATTGCAGCTCTATTTACAATAGCCAGGAGATGGAAGCAACCTAAGTGTCCACCATCAGATGAATGGATAAAGAAGATGTGGCACAAATATACAATGGAATATTACTCAGCCATAAAAAGAAACAAAATTGAGTTATTTGTAGTGAGGTGGATGGACCCAGAGTCTGTCATACAGAGTGAAGTAAGTCAAAAAGAGAAAAACAAATACCATATGCTAACATATATATATGGAATCTAAGAAAAAAAAAAAAAAAGGTCATGAAGAACCTGGGGGTGAGACGGGAATAAATACACACACCTACTAGAGAATGGACTTGAGGACACGGGGAGGGGGAAGGGTAAGCTGTGACAAAGTGAGAGAGTGGCATGGACATATATACACTACCAAACATAAAATAGATAGCTAGTGGGAAGAAGCCGCATAGCACAGGGAGATCAGCTCGGTGGTGCTTTGTGACCACCTAGAGGGGTGGGATAGAGAGGGTGGGAGGGAGATGCAAGAGGGAGGGGATATTGGGGTATATGTATAGCTGATTCACTTTGTTATAAAGCAGAAACTAACACAACATTGTAAAGCAATTATACTCCAATAAAGATGTAAAATAAATAAATAAAATAAAATATATCAGTCAAAACTGGATAATATTTCCAAATTAGAAATGAATGTTATCCTCATAAAAATTCCCTCAGAACTATTCTTCAAAGGATTTTAAAGTTTGCAATTTACTTAACAAATACAAATAAGTGTATCACAGTAATTTCAAAAGTAAAACAAGTAGAAAAATATGTATAAAACAAGCGGAAAAATATGTATAAATCAAGAAAAATCAAAGCATAAATCAAGAAAAATCAAGAGTAAACCATAACCTCCAAAGTAAGAAATGTGGACAGGATTTGAGTTATACGTTGCTCTGGGGACAGATAATTAGAAACTAGTTTAGTTGAACATAAATAAAATATGTAAACATAATCACAGAATCCAAGGAGAGGCTTCATCATCACACACTCAAGGTAGGAATGGATTCTCTGCCTTAGAAATTGCACGGAAGAACAGGTTATACAATTTGTAAACTTACAGAGAACTAAAACCATTTTGAATCTTAAAAAAAATAGTTTCTGTTGAGGAATAACATGGATACTCATATGGTCTATGATTAAAATACAACTGAAAATAAACTAGGAGGAATAATATGATCAGCAGTGTTCCAGCTCACTCATTCTCGCCTGAACACTTGACTACTTCTTCTCATCTGGACAGTGTTTGCATCTTAGGTTTCTTTAGCTCGGATGATGTCTCTATTGTTTTAAGATCACTGTGATTGTCATTTACCAAACATCTTCCTGACCCCAGGAATACATAAAATTTAGATAATTTGCTTTTCCAAAGGACAATGCCCGAACTCTTAAAGGCATTAGATTAAGTCTCCAATTTATGATGCAGGGACATAAAGTGCTATAACTAGAGAAAAGAGACAACCTAAGGAAACATCGTAATCAGGTGTTGCCTATGACTTTGGGACAAGGAAAACACCACTGGTTTTTGATATACTGGTTTTGTTTATCCAACCATTGTTAATCTGTAGGTGATCATGTCTTACACTGAGCAAGATGCAGAAAATGCAGAGACAGAGGTAGAGCCCTGGGGGGTTGGGGTGGAGGTGTTTCTAACCTTGCCAGGAAGATAAGACAGGTTTACAGAAGACCACAATGGAGATGATGATGCCAGGAGTCCCAAGGGGGACCAGAGAAGGGAATGATTGTTTCTAGACATTAAGAAGGCTTCAAGATGGGGGTGGAGGTGGGATTTTGAGGCAACATTCTGAAACGTTCATAACAAAAGCAGGTGAGTTCAAGAACAGCAGCATTGCAATTAGGTTAAAGGGAAAGGATAGGCACCTCGGAGAAATCTTAAAACTTTAAGCCACAGTTTGAAAATGATGCTATAGATTCTGACCAGTCAAGGTCTTCCTTGGCTATTTAAGGAATCTGAAATTTATCTTTTGCTCCCAGTTTTATTGTTTTTAAAAACTACGTTGATCAGTCAACTTTCACGCGAAACTGGGAGCAAAGTAGAAGAAGGAATGAAGTTGGGCAAAGAGGTGAAATGGATACAAGTCGATCAGATAACAGACAGTTTCCAGGTAAAGACATTGGAGGAGGCAAAACACTTTGGGTTAAAAAATAAAGATTATTTTTTATGATGAAAAGAGGGGATATGTGTATAGGTATAGCTGATTCACTTGGCTTTACAGTAGAAACTAACACAACATTGTAAAGCAACTGTACTCCAATAAAAATAAAATAAAATAAAAAACAACATTTAGGAATGTTGGACTATTTATTATCATGCATTCCTAAGGGTTATGGGTTATGCTCTCTGCTGTTAACCTTCTGTTGAAAACAGTACTATCTTTGCCTAAGAATCTAATGACAAATCCTCTTTGGAATGTGATTCCAAATTCTTTTGGGAATACCTGCAGACTCTCAAAAGAACGTTAAATGTTTTCTTGTTGTCTATAAAACGTTAGAAAAACTTGCCTTTTGAAACAGCAGCTGCAGGGTGAACTTCTAGAAAATAAACCCTGAGAGGTTTCTCTTCCTTTTCTTTTAACACAAATAGCCTACGTATATTTTTCAATCTCTTCTTTCCACATCCTTAATATTAACTGTAAGTGATGAATGGCGGGTGTGGAAAGAAGGAGACTGGAGAAACTCCGTCCATTTGAAAAGAGTTCATTCTTCTCACCCTATCTTGCAGAGTGTCATTTTAAATAAGTGCTGGCCTGGAGAAGGTTTTTATTGTTTTGAACCACAGGCTTTACATTACCTTAAAAAAAAAAACCCTCTCAGCCGCAAGTTGGATGCTTCTGGCAGCAATACAAATCTAGCACCACCCAGGGAGGGAGCGTATTTGCTTCTTCGCTCACTTCTGGCAGGGCAGAGGAATGCTGGACATTGAGAGACAAGAAGGGAGGCTGCCCAGAGCATCGGCACGCTGCTCCCCCGTCCCACGCCTTGGGCCTCCTCCCTTAGGAACAAACAGGTAAGTACATCGAGGTGCTGATGCAAGTGGGGCATCCTAGCTCACTGCAACGAAGCCATGGAGGAAGTCAAGTGCAATGTACTGAGAATACCTAATAGGTCTCAACACCTTCAGGAAGCTCAGCTTGGCCTGGCTGAGGTCATAAGGTTCTCATTCTACCCAGCACATTGCTGAAAAGTCCTTTGGTGTTTATTAGTCTTTCTAGCTTTGCACGTCACCTTGCAGCATGCTTTTCTCTAGGCTATTAAGAAATGCATTAAAACAGCCACTGAATGTTTGGGTTTTGACAAATCTGGGGCTACTTGTTCATCTGTTTTTCTTTCGTATTCAGAAATCAGAGCTCACAGCAAGCTAGACTGCTGAAAAGTGAAATATCATCTAAAGTTTCGTTTTCAATGTCAGTGTTGTAAAATACTATACATGGATAAAATGTAAGACTTAACGTTAGACAGGGAGCTGAAAAACTACAGAGATAAAATGTTCCTATAATATGAGAGTTGTCTCTAAATATAAGGCTCCATGTTATAAATTTGGGCTCTTAATGAATTTTTTATATAACCAATTCTGTTTCCACTTAGATGTCAGAAACTGAGCTGGAAAAGATAAAAGTCAGAACAGCTGAGCATTTTGAAAATGACAAAAATAACATTTCTTGGTTGAAGGAAGGTAAGTCCTCTTGCTGTTGATTTTCTATCAATGTGAGAATTGTGCTTTTGTTTATAAGCAAAAAAGAGTGTGGAAGAAAGAAGAAAAATGTCCCAGCATTTCAAATGACATTAATACTTCTGATTTTCTTTCTTTCTTTCTTTCTTTTTTTGACCTAAGTGGTAGTTTGAGGGTGTTTAGTATTGAAATGCTTTTTGTATTCCTTAGACTGCAGAGGTCACTCAGATGACTTTATGGGTAAGAGGATATACATTTTCAATTCAAATACACGTTACCTGTGAGGTTCTTGTTGTGCTGGAGAATTTTCTCCCTTGTAGCCAGGAAGATGAAATAATTTGAGGACAAGTATTTTTTAAATAATAATCACAGAAAGGAGTGCAGGCTGTAGGAAGTCATGTCTACAAATAGAATTGCCATTCACTGCAATTACAGAAGCCACCTTCCCCCGGGAGAGCACTGTCAGCCACAAGCACGACGTGCTTAAGATGCTTGCTTGAAATACACACACAAATCGATATGTCCTCCTAGGAGAAGTACAAATATGTGAACTTTCTAAAATACGTGTAAACTCATGATTATTTACTAGAAGGTTTGGTTTCATAATCTTTTCCTTTTATGAACATCTTTAATGTCTTTAATCTTCTTATGAACATCTTTAAAAGGAAACCAACTTGATATTCTATCTAAATAGATAAGTTGTGTCTTTTACTTCATTTCCTGAATCTATTCTGTTGTTAAAAGACGGCTCTTAAGTAGTTGCCATGCCTCAAAATTGTTTTCTAAGGTCACAGGAGACTTTAATATATATGTCAAGTAAGTTCTACAACACCAATAATAATAATAATAATCATGACATCAAACACGATGACAATGTGCATTAGTGATTATGCTGAATCATCACAACAACCCTAGGAAGCATTAATCGCTCCTAATATTCAGGTAAGAAAATAGAGCCTCAAAGAGTTTAAGTAAATTGCCTAAAATTACAAAATTAGGAAGTAACAGAGCGGGGATTTGATCCCAGACTATGTGACTCCATAGCATATAAACTGAACTACCACCTTACACACTGTTTCATAGAAAAGATGTTTAAGTTACTTGTCAGGACATGATCTGTGCTCAGAAAGTTTTCCTAAAGTGTTTAAATCAACACCTCCACCTTCACACGTACTCTTCTATCCACTCTTATTCTTAATCCTGCTTTACCCCCATCCTCGTTTTTTAACTGTTCACTTTTTTAAAAAAAGATTATCCTTCTGCCCCAGGGCCCCATAATCAAATTTAATAGCTGGAACTCATCTCCAGTGAAGACTTTATTTCAGGATAAAAGTGGGTACAGACATGTATTCTCAGAATCATTCCCTTCAAAAAGCCACAGAGCTAAGAAATTCTCTAACTTCTTTTTATTAAACAATCTTTTAAATAGAATCTTTAAAAAAACAATATAGAAGTAAAAAAACTGAACTCAGGCCAAAGATCCCTCTGTGTTTTTCTTGAGAAGACCAAGCCCGCAAAGACAGAGAAGTTCTTCACTGTGACTTAGAGTGTCGTTTATCTTATTTCTTTTGCTTCAATTGCCCATGCTATAGATGTCTCATAGAGAAATAATGACAAAAATTGATATACCAGTCATTTGCTTCCTGAAGAATTTCCATTTTAAAAAATTGTCTCCATTAAGTACAATTTAGGATTAAATTTTTATAATCTACAAAATCTAACTTCCTAGGTGACCTGTTTTAGCCCATCTGGACACTTCACTTAAGCTACACTCAAATTATGTTTACTGTATCATAAAAGGGATTCCAGCCAGATGCAAGATGACAACATCTTAATTGGGAATTACCAGGATGAGTTAGTTTTTGAACATAAAACTAACTTTTTTTGTTTGTTTTAATGTTAAGAAAAAGGATCTACGTTGGCTTTTTTTTCTTTTTTTTGGGGGGTACGCGGGCCTCTCACTGTTGTGGCCTCTCCCGTTGTGGAGCACAGGC
This sequence comes from Tursiops truncatus, assembly GCF_011762595.2. Lineage (NCBI taxonomy): Eukaryota > Metazoa > Chordata > Mammalia > Artiodactyla > Delphinidae > Tursiops > Tursiops truncatus. Next base: position 82,777,756 of record NC_047043.1, on the reverse strand, counting down.
TCCGGATGCGCAGGCTCATTGGCCATGGCTCACGGGCCCAGCCGCTCCGTGGCACGTGGGATCTTCCCGGACCGAGGCACGAACCTGTGTCCCCTGCATCGGCAGGCAGACTCTCAACCACTGCGCCACCAGGGAAGCCCTTTTTTTCTTTTTAAAGCAACCTGGTGCAATGGAAAGAGCAGAGGATTTAAAGTCAGGCAGGTGAAGGTTTAAAACTTCAGCTCGGCTGTTTACTGGCTGTTTGGCTGTGCCGTGTTGCTCAACCTCTCCGAGCTGCAGATTCCCCAGCCAAGGACTGTAACACCTACTTGTGAAATTACGGGAGAGAGATCTCATTACTGTTGTGTCTTTTCTTCCTCTTTAAAGCATGATTCAAAATAATATAATGTTTTTTTTGAGATCCTGGTTCACACTTGGAACAATCTGCACTAGTACCAGCACTGTATATTTTAATAGCTTTGTCAACAGAAAGGACCTCTATAAAGACGCAAAGAGGCAGTTTATTTGGGATCTTAGAATTGCAATTTGGGGAATCACAGTTTCCGGAGGAACCCAGAATAGTGTCTCAACAGAGGAAAACAGGCAGGGGGTTTTATGGAAAAAAGGAGGAAGTTCATGCAGGCTTAGGCAAGTTGTTTACCAAAGATTTGGATTGGAGGGTAAATATGTTCCATATATACAACTGGGTTATCAAGCACGTCTCATCCCTTACTAGGGAAAGGTAGGGTTTCCTTAGTCCAAAGAAAGTCCAGGTCTCAGCATTACTGTTTCCTTTTGGCAATTCAGCAACTACTCAGCAGCTTTATTTTTGAGTGTTCAGCCGAAGTTCAGCATGGACAGCAAACACGGAGGTCCTTCGTGACACTTCAGTCATTCCTGCCATTGTTTCTCTCACAGCATTTTATATAAATTCCTTCCCATGGTCCCTACAACCATTTGGTGTGCAGTAGTATTGTCTCATTTTACAGATTAAAAGACCGAGGCTCAGAGAAACTAGATCTTGCTCAAACTGACAGAGCTGTTAAGTGGCAAACTGAACCTTGAACCCAAATCTTCCAAATTCTGTTCTTTGCCTTAAACCACTTTGTCACAATGCCTTCTCCAACAGTTATCGGTATTTGAAATTTATCAAACCCCATCCCCCTTAAAAAAGAAAAAGAAATACAGTCATCCCTCGGTATCTGCAGGAGGATTGGTTCCAGGACCTTTTGCAGATACCAAAATCCAAGGATGCTCAAGTCTCTTACACAAAATGGCACGGTACAGTCAGCCCCCTGTATCCACAGCTGCAGAACCCATAGATAGGGAGGACTGACTGAAGACACTTGAAAGTGGTTCAAAAGGTTTTTTCAGGAATAGCAAAAGTAATTGCTTCTCCCATCACAGTGCCTCTTGCCTCCCTCTGCAATTCCAGCTGAATACTGGCCATGTTTAAAACATAGGGAATCACAGCACTGCCCTATTAGGGTTGCAGCAAGCACTCACTGGCATAATCTACATAAACCACTGAGCACAGCACCTGACCTCAGAGTGAGCATGGGACCAACAGGAGTTAGCACCTTCACTGCCAACCTGAGTACTGATACTCTAACTTCTCATCTTCAAACATTCAATTTATCCAGTTCGAGTCAACATTTATTAACAGCGGTATCACTGGAGACAAGGCATGAGCATAACACAGAACAATTTTAAAAAATGAAAGAAGGACAGAAACACAGTCCTGCACTCAGGAATTTTATCTAATTGTCCTGCTTTCCCCTGAAAGGTGAAGAGGTTCTTATTTGCCTTCTACTTTCTCTCCTATGCACCATGGGCCTGATGGCCTCGGCAATGGTGTCAAAGAGCTGCTTAAAGCAACATCCAGAGCTTTTATTAACAATTAGGGTAAATAGCGTTTAAGAAACACACCAATAAACCTGAAAATGCACTCGGAGTCAAGTTAACTGAATCCTATTTTACCTTCTATCAAACTACCTGGCAATCTTGTACCATTATTCGTCATCTTGCCTTTAAATTCCTGACTTCTCAAATTTTAGATTGATCAAATTCCTGGGTCCCAACTTAAGGAATTCAGGAGGATATAGGTGGAGGCCACAAACAAATGCTTAAGAGCAAGTTAACATGAAGTAACATGTTCAGGGACCATACTTGGGGAAACCCTGTTTTAAGACAATCAGAGAAACAAAATATGATTGTGAAACATGCACCAGGCAAGATGAACTGTACTGTGTAACTGTGCACCAAAGTGGTCTAGAAAGGCCAGTCTTGAAGGTGGTCATCCTCTATTTGCACAGGTGAAGAGGAGTAATGCTGGGTGCAAATCACAGGCTGCGTGATGCCCGCTTTGGCGCTAGGGAAACGGGCATTTGGGCTAGTTACCTGTGTATGGATTAACACAAAACAAGGAGGACAGAGAGACTGAGTTCCAACTATAAGTTAAGTAGTTAGTTGGACATGGGTTCTAAGTTGTCACTGCAGGTCTGAGGTCAGGGACTAATATACTGAAGTGTCATTTAAATCTGTAACTGGAGTGCAAAGTGGGATGAGGCAGGCAGAGGAAACTTTAAGGCAAGGGGGATGTTGATGGCTAAGAGAGCAATGCATTCAGTAGCCCTGAAGTGAGGACAACACGACCAGCATGAAAGTCATAACAAGGAGAAGAAAATAGGCCCAAACGTGAAAAAGGTTACAAAGGAAAAACTGATATAACATAGAAACTGGGGGGGAAATTACAGGTGGAGTAAGATGGCATGTAACACCCCATTAAACCAGGGAGCATTCTGGGTAAGCATTTCAGTGCTCGTTCCTTACACTATTTGATGGAGAAGAGAAACATCAGAATGAAGGGATGGAAGCCTTTAAATTGTTGCCATTTGCAGTTTAAAAATCACAGCATCACCAGTGTTTGAGCTGCACACGATTTCTTAGAGTGTCTCCTGAATTTTCAGGAGAAAGTGGATTTCTATATGAAATCTCCTGATTTCTAAAGGTTAAATAATAACAATTAACAACAACAAACAACACTTTCAAGAAAGAGCCATGCAGAACAAATGAAACCAGGTTCTGTGAGTCTATTTCAGCCCATGGGCTACCAGTGTGTAACTTCTGTTCTAAGAGCTTGTATCTCTTAACAAAATCTAGTACAATTTCCTAAAAACTGATTTTCCATAAATATATATATATATATACACACAAAGTCAAAACAATGGTGTGACCTACAAAATGTGAAGTTAAGAAGATCGAAATAAAACTGTTTGCCCTTCAGAAGACTAGCTCTCTGTAACGGTTTTAGTGGAGCAGTCTCTTTATGAGTGTAATAAATAGAGGGAAGAATAAAATTATCCCAAGTTACAAGTGTGCCCTCAATGTATGAAGCATAGTTTTATAATCTTCTAACCTGATGCTGACTCGGTCCCATACCTGCTACACTGGGTGGGCCCCAGAGGGAAAATTCATATTATAGAAAATACTTGATTTTTAAAAAATGGCCAGGGGCTGGGCACAGGGAGAGGGCAATGAATAAGCTTTCTCTCACTTTCCAAAAATGCCAGGAAGAAAAGAGCCTGGGAGATGAGAATTCTGTAGTAACTCTGAACAAACTACAGATCCTTTTCTGTAAGCAGTCACATGGTGACTACCGTCTTTGGTGATTTCAAAATTATTATTTAGAGATATTTTAAAGGAAACTTCCCTAAACTTATTTAGTATTGATGTAGAGGAGTCAAGTCACCAATGAGTTGGCATCTTGAATACAGTGGTTATTATTTAATCAAAATTCAGCAGTATTAGAGACTAATATTCCAAGATACTGGAAAACATCCGAGAGGTCCAAAAAGCCATGTTACACAAATTTCCTTCTCAATATAATGCAAAACCTCAAATCCATAACACAAAAATCCCAGCTCACTCTTTTTTTTAATTTTTTTTTGCGGTACGTGGGCCTCTCACTGCTGTGGCCTCTCCCGCCGCGGAGCAATAGGCTCCGGACGCGCAGGCTCAGCGGCCATGGCTCACGGGCCCAGCTGCTCCGCGGCATGTGGGATCTTCCCGGACCGGGGCACGAACCCGTGTCCCCTGCATCGGCAGGCGGACCCTCAACCACTGCGCCACCAGGGAAGCCCCCAGTTCATTCTTGATTAAGGTTTGTTTGCAAATGAGATAGAGAAAGTATAAATCTTACATTTATTGACATTCATAAATTCACGCAACTTCCCTTAATTCCAAGTGAAGACAGTTCACTTCATTTGCTCAGAAAAATAATTTCAGATCTTGAGCATTAAGACAATTCCAAAATGCATACTTTATACAATTCCACAAGCTTTTGATGAGGCTCCTCTTGAACTCACAGATAACATATTAGGCGAAGAAACAAAGATGTCAAAAAAATGAAAACGCCACAGGTTTTGCACTCAAGGAACTCATGTATTTCAGTGCTTTATTATAATGACTAAATATTAATCCATGCTAATTCGCTCATTCAGATAATTTTCATTTTTAGAAGGGCTACTTTTTTGTGTCTAGCTTAAAAATTAAGCCACATTAACGCCTATTTTAAATTGTTAATTTCCACCAATAGCATATCTTAGTTTCCTTTTACTATGTACACACAGGAAACAGAATCATTAGCTCTTGTTTCTGAGGTCTCCATGAACTTGTGAAAATGTGTTACCTAATAACCAAAATACAGGTAAGGAGAAGGTAATAGTCAAATAGAGTGTTGTGCTGTTTTTAACCAGAGCTGAAAGGAGAAATTATATGTGAAAATATGTCCCTGCAAGTCATATAAAGAAGTAAAATAAGCACAAGATAATTTCACAGGGTAATTGTTTTGAAGCTTTAAAACAAGATGATGTGATAGAAATTGCTGTGGGGAACTGTCCTTGAGAATCAGTGGTCAGAAAAGTTCTGAAGGAGAGAGATTTGAGTGGAGACTTAATTGACAAGAAGAAGCCAGCTGTGCAAAAATCTGGGAAGAGCATTCCGGCAGGAAAAAGATCCTGTTTAAAGACAGTATGGCTCAGAATGGCTGGATGGGAAGGAAGGAAGGAGGAAGAAAGGGAAGGAAGAAAAAAAGGAAATGAGGGAGTAAGGAAGGGAAAGGGGGAAAAAAAGGGCTCAAGTTGCAAATAATGTAGAACCTTGCTGGTCGCAGTCAGGAATTCAGGTGTTTTTCCTTAATTTGAATTAGAAGCCACTGCAGATTGTAAGCAGGGGAATAAAAGGACTCATTTATATTGGATGTGGTAAAGAGTGTACTCGGAAATAAAACAGAAGACACTGCAGTTAACCAAGCAAAAGATAGTAAGTGGGATAGGATAAAACTGTGAAGGTGAGAGAGGTAGAATAGGATTCGGGACCTATTTTGGAGGTAGAGCCAACTGAACTGGCTGGTGCCCTGGTGTGGGCCGACAGAAAGAAAGGAGGCAAGGCTGACTCCTGGCTTGAGACACTGCATGATGGTAATGCTGCATGAAGAATAAGAGAAAAACTGGCTGGAGATGGGAGAATCAGAAGATCTGGGTGGGTCAAGTTAAGTGTGAAATGCTGAAGATAATCCCCATGAAGATTATCAATTGGGCAAGAGGATATATGAGATCAGTGCCCAGTTTAAGTAACGCTGACAGGGAAAGCTGGCTAGAGATTTTGCTTTAGACCCGAAGATTGAGAAAGCATCTACCGATGGGAGAGCACAGGAAATGAGATACAATTTCAAGTAGAAACACAATTTCTTTCAAGGCAGGAAAGAACACGTCATGTTCCAGGAAGTGAACAAAAACAAGAAGGGCTGGAGCATCTTGACCCAAAGGAAGGTTGGCATTTGATGAGTGTGGGGAGTTTGCCCAGGAACCGAGCTTCAAGCCTTTCAGAGACCTTGGTCAGTCAGCGTCTTGGATTCCAATGAACTCTTTACCCTGGAAATGCCTACTAGAGATATATTTTATCTTGTAGTAAAATATACCCACTGCATTTTATTCTCAAAAAAAATTAGGTAAAGGACTATGAAAGGATAACATACTACTTTCAAGATCTAACAATGATAAAATGAAGCTTTAATAGTTTGTATTAGTTCTCCAGAGAATCAGAACCAATAGGCTAGGTTGATAGATAGACAGATAGAAGAAAGGTGAATGGATGGATAGATAATAAAGGATTTATTATGAGGCACTTGTTTATACAATTATGGAGGCTGAGCAGTCCCACGATCTGCTGTCTGGAAGCTGGAGGCTCAGGAAAGCAGGTGGAGTAGTTTCAGGCCAAGCCCCAAGTTCTGAGACCCAGTGGTGTAAATCCTGGTCCAAGTAACAAGTTCAGAGAACTACGGGTGCAGATGTCCAAGGGCAGGAGATGGATGTCCTAGCTCCAGTGGAGACAGAAAATATGCCCTTCCTCTTTCTTTTTGCTCTACTTATCCCTTAACCCACTCTGGAAAGAGATATTCTCTAATCAGACTATCAATTCAAGGGCCCACCTATTCCCTGAAATAACTTCATGTACACACCCATAAATAATGTTCTACCAGCTCCCTGGATATCCCTTAGCCCAGCCAAGTTGACACATAAAATTAATCATCACATAGTTTTTGAGAGGAAAGTAATAGATAATTTTTCTAGTTAAATTAATGATAAGTGGTATTTATTGGAAGGCTGGGAGTCAGTTTGCAGTCTACAAGGAAAATTCAGGTCCAGGATGGACAGGAAGTAATCTAGCTCTGGTGATCCAGATAGCAAGATTTAACAATACATTCAGGTCACCACTCCTAAAACATTATCTCCACACAATTTTTATGTCCTCTCATCCCCCTGTACTCAAGACTCCAAATCTCAAGGAAGAAAGCTCAACAGATTTGTCCATGAGTCCCCATCCTGGCTAGGTAGGGCAGGAAACCGTGACTGACAGCACCTCAAGGCTACGCGTAATGGGGGAGAGATGCTTCTTCGGATGAAATTCAGTATGCTAGCACCAGAATGAAAGGAGAACAGATGCTGTGTGGCTTCCAAATAATGTCTACTCTAAGAGACAGTACCCACGATTTTCAGTGCTTTGCTCCACAGGGATAGTATTTTCTTAAGAACCTGACATGTGCTGCTGATGGAACACTGAACATTTCAGGAAGGAGAGTATTTACTTTAAATGTATTGGCCTTCTACCGAAGTTCAAAAGTCAGAATCATTTTGTTTCTCTGATAACCTTCTTTTATGTTGAGAAGGTCCAGTAAAAGATGAGATCTGTGTTCTCACAGGTCAACAAATTAAATTCACACGGCACATCCTACAGCTGACGGTTGAACTTTCTTTCCAACTAAGCCTATAAAGTGGTAAGTTCATTTCTTATAAAATGATGATGTTGATCCCAATGGAATGGAAGGCCTACAAGATGCCATGTCAGCCTTGAGACTATAACCAGATGAATTAATCAGTGCAAAGTCCCTATAAGTTATTAAATAGCAGATTTAAACACTCTCTTTCAATGATGATAGGGCAGTACATCAAATCCAGAATGATCTTAGCTCACCATTATTAACTGCAATTTTATGAACTAGGAGTGAAGCCATCTGTAGAAACTGTGAACCAATCTTTCCTGTCTCAACAGGAAAATGAAAGTTGTAGCTAACTAGAAAGTTCAAGAGATTTACTTGTTTCAACTGAGATTTTTCAGGAGACTCCTTTTCCTCTATGTCACAGCTGTTGGTGTGATTCACTTAATCAACATTAGTATAAAGAGAAATCTTATAGGGAGAGAAAAAGTCCCCTATGTTCTATGGCTCAGGAATAAGGACATTCCATTTCTTGTAGATTCCACAAAGAGATACTTTATTTTTATATGATTATGGCCCATTTCTTTCAGCTCAGGAACAGCATTTAGAGGGAATATACTCTCTAATAAAACGTACCTGCGCTAGGTGTGCACCAGACCATTAGTACAAAAAGGAATGTGAAGAGAGGAAATGAAGACGTCAGTCTACAGACATAAATCACTTCAACCATTTTAGCCATTATTTAAGCCTGTCAAAATGTAAATGAGCAGCAAAGACAAAAAGCAAGGGCAATGACAGTAGTTTTGCCAGCGTATAACTTCAAGAAAAAAGAGAAGGGATAACTCCTAGAGGTGTAGAATTAAATAAGGCATCAGGCAATTTCTCCTCTTGAGCTGAATTTCCACACTACTATGGATTTGAAAAGAAACAGCTACCTTGCAGAAGGTAAGAAAGGTGCTTCATGATGTCTACTCTCAAACAACTGACAATAGGAGAGGAAAATCTGCATTTTACCTCCTTCATTTGCTGATTTTATTTTCTTTATTATATTTAGAATATTCAGCATTATAGACTGGAAACCAAATTTCTCCCAGAGTTGACAAAAGATATATGTCAACACTAAAACATCCTGAATGTAAATTTCATTAAAATATGTAAAGTTTCTATAAATAAACTCTTTGAAGAAAAAATTCATCAAAAATTATATTCCATCTACATTCAACAAAAAAAAGAAAGATTCCACTCTACAGTGTCTTAAAACTAATTTCTTAGACCACTATATGAAAACTCAGATTGATAAGACAAAGTATTCATACCATAAAAGAGGCATTTGTTTTATACAATAATATACAATTAAGTAAACCAAATCAACGAATGTTTTGATTTCCTGAAACGCAAAGACTTAACACAAATAATATGTCATGATTCTTGTGCCCAAGGAACTTATAATTCAGTTGGAGAAACAAAATATCAACAACACATCCTGTGTGCCAGAGGACTCAGACAAGAGCAAGCTTTTCAACTTTATATGAAATATAGTACAATGTGCACAACCAATTTGGATGGAACTTTTCAGTATCAATCTCTCACACACCAAACCATACGGGTATACCTAATTCCTTAGATAAAGATTTCTCTTAAGATTAAAACAGAGCTTGTTGGTTTGCTATATTTTTAATGGATTTAGCAGATTTCAGCTAAAACAACTGCACTAAAGATTCCCTTGAAAACAGGATTCATTTAAAAATATTAACTTAGATTTCTTACATAACCTCTTAAAAGAAAAGAACTTTTTGTAAATATTCTTTAATTTATTACCCAGCCTTTTTTCTTAAAAGAAAAAAGAAAAGAAAAACAACTGATGTCCATATTTTAAAATGAGGAAAAACTATAACATGAAGAGATAAAGATACTTAATAAATAGTAAGGGAGTTCATTTTTCCAGGGAAAATTCTAATGTGAATGACTTATTTAGTGAAGAGGGAAAACTGCATTAAGGACTTTAAAAGAAAAAATAACAACACAACTTGGAGGCAAAATATATTCATAGGTCATGAATACACTGGGGTGTCCAATATACTGTTAAACCTCTAAATTCTGTAGGCCAACAACCATTAATTAAGAAGCTACCCTCAGGCCTCTGGATTCTAGGACAAATTACCAAGTCTGAGTTCTAAACTCAATTCATCACTTCCTCTCTAATAGAAGAATGTACTCGTTGCTTCAGTTTTACTTAAGGACATCACTCTTGTCTTGTAGTCCCCTAGCAGCTAGGAGAAATAACTTGTTCTCCTCACTTCACAGGTTAACAATGCTAATTGGAAATCGAATTTAATTTGTAAAAACCCTGAACAGGGAAAAGTTACATGGCTAAAAATTATATATATAATTATATATTACATACATATAATATACATAGTTATATATAACACATATGTATATGGAACAAAATATTTTATTCCATCCTTCTCTCTGGCCTTCTAACAATACATTTATTGACTTTCTTCTCTTTGTAAGACAACATAGTAGCTTCTTAGGAGAGAATCAGACATAAATAACACTCTAGGTGCCCACAATCAGTGTATATGGGATATTGCAGAGGCCGGTAGTAGTTAAGGAAACTTCACCATAAGCCACCAGATTTAATAAAGCAGAAATGTTAAGTATTAGATTGCTAATTGCTCAAGGGCATGGGTGTATCCAGCTTACTTACTTCTATATTTGAGCATCCAGATAGCCCCTGGAACAGAGCAGATGCTCAAAAATGATATGAATAAATGAAAGAATACGTAAGTAAATTCCAAAGATGATATGATATTCAGAAGTGATATATGATATAAGAAAGAACACATCTACAATTCAGAAAAATCGGGGATGTGGCTGGGCTATAAATCATAAGTAGAGTAGGCAGTAGCATTACAAACTGCTGGAATACTGTGGTCTAAAGTGGAGACAGAGAAGTCTGGGGTGTTCAGAGAACAGTAGTTATGTTTTCCTGGGTAAAGGGTATGTGTGTGACAGTAGGAAATAAACATTGGCTCTATCATGAAGGACTGTTAATACTAGGCTGAAGAGCATATTTGGAAAGTTCTAGGACAAAGAGAAGCTATCAAATGTATCTGGGCTGGGGGTTGGGAAGGCGGACAGGACCTAAAGATGGCAGAAAACTCTGTGCTTTAGAAAACATTTGTGATTTGAGCATCTTTATTTAAATGGATTAGAAGCATATAAATTGAGGGGAAGGGTAGAAACAGAGTGTTGCATCCACAGATGAGAAAGAATGACTTCTGCATTGGGCTACTGGTTGCCAGGACAATGGGAACAAAGGGGCTGGCACCCAAGAGAGTGCTGGCCCCAACGCCTTGGCCATGGACTAGATGGTAGAGGGTAAGAGGAGGAGTTGTCAGAGATTCTAGAAAACCTCAGGGTTGAAACTGGAATGCCTCTGTGTGTGTGTGTGTGTGTGTGTGTGTGTGTGTGTGTGTGTCCCCTTATGTAAATAATCTGTTTCAGAAAATTAGAAAACGCAAATGGCAAAAAATTACTCCAAATCTTAACACTTAGGGGTAGTCACTGTACATCTTTCCTTATATGTGTACCAAAGTGTATATACACACACTAGTAAATTTAATGAAATTTGATTATGCAATATAATTAATAATGTGCTTTTCTTACTCATAAATGAATGTCAATACCTTTTCAGCTTAACAAATACAGATTTATAGCACCATGTCAATGGCTATACACACAGTACTCCACTACTGAAGTCATAAAATATATGTCAACATTTCCTTACTTTCGGATATTTAGGTTGTTTCCAATTTCTTGCTTTGAAATCTCAAAAGAATACACTACAGCATCTATTGCGATTTCCTTTCAAACGGATTAACCAGAAGCACCTTGTGCATCCTCACACCTTATCTTTGGTTGTCAGGGAACCGTATGCAACGTACTGCACATCAGTGCTTCACTTTATGTTCATAACAGCCATGCTCAGGAAGAAAGTAAAGGTCAGAGAAATTTTAAAAATGAGGTCTAAAGTCACACAGGTAACAGATCACAGAACCAGATCTCAAGCCAGGCATGCTGATCCTAAATCCACGGCCTGTTCACCCTAGACTCTGCTCTGAAATATACTTGAAGGTAGATAACCAATAACCCCTCACCTGCACTCATTATGACAAATAAAATTAAAGGAAACTGAAAAAGTTTGGGGAAGCCTTGTGGATAATGTATATTTATTTTTTAAACTTATTTATTTTATTTTTATTTATTTTATTTTTGGCTGCGTTGGGTCTTCGCTGCGCGCGGGCTTTCTCTAGTTGCGGTGAGCGGGGGCTACTCTTCGTTGTGGGGCATGGGCTTCTCACTGCAGTGGCTTCTCTTCTTGTGGAGCACAGGCTCTAGGCGCGCGGCCTTCAGTAGTCGTGGCACACGGGCTCAGTAATTGTGGCTCATGGGCTCTAGAGCGCAGGCTCAGTAGTTGTGGCACACGGGCTTAGTTGCTCCACGGCATGTGGGATCTTCCTGGAACAGGGCTCGAACCCGTGTGCCCTGCATTGGCAGGCAGATTCTTAACCACTGTGCCACCAGGGAAGCCCGATAATGCATCTTTAAACCTCTAATTCATGTAGTTGGATTCTCTAAACACCTGTCTTCAGCAAAGACGTGGTGATTTAAGTGGGAAAGAGGACTTAGTTATGACATTAGGCAAAGATTCAGAAGCCAACTTATCTACAGATTGTAGTGATTAAATAGTTCAGAATGAATTACAACATTGTAATATTGCTGCATTCATATTTAAGAGATAAAAGTTGGAGTTCAGTTCCCATAATAGCCAGTCATTTAAGACACAAGAGAGTTAATCATGTTAATATCTTCCCACTGATGTTGGCTAACTAAAGAAAAAATATGGCTGATGGAGGAGGGAAGTGGGAATCTTATTTTGTTTGCTGATCTTTCTGAAACGAGCACTTGAAAATAAAACATATCACATCAAAGTGTGGGGGAAAAATAACTCCAGCGGCAGAATCAACCATGATCAGATTAAGAAACAGCAATATATTTTTGCATGGCTAATAAACAGATCAAAAACCTGCAGACCTAAGGATATTTGGATGCCAAATCTAACTTTAATTTTCATATAGCCTTATCTGGTCTTACCATCTCTCCAGCAAGAAAATTACATTACACATAGCCCTGCTTTCTCATATTCAGCAAGTAGCATCCCACGGTCAACCTTAGACGTGACCTTAATTTTCCTTGTTATATTCAGAGCTTAAAAAAATTTGTCCCCTTAAATCTTTAAATAGTAGGATTTAGCAAAGAATAAAAGACACCATTCTGTAAAAGCTTGAAGCCAGAAACAAACACAACGTATTGCAGACATGATGGATACTTCATCCATTGTATTTTTCAACCATAAATTAAATTCAATTGTACTTTGGTGATCAGAAGCCTGCTAGTTTACAATAATAATATTTTTAGTTAAAATTATAAATAAAGCCATTTTTTTAGGTAATCAAATGACACTTAACAAATTACCTGAATTCTTACCATCTACCCCACCAACGGAAAACAACAACAATAACAAAATGCTTAGGGGAGAATTTTAATTTCTCATTTCACATAATGGAGGAAAGTGAGTCAAATATTTTTCCACCCTCTAAGAGGTTTAATGCAACTCCAAGAATTCTGATTACACAAATACACTTACTGCTCCACAAGGCACCCAGACATACGCAATGAAAAGCATTCCTATTTCTGTCTAACCAATTGAAACTACAGTGATTATATGAAATTGGCATTAGTAATAAGAGAAGCTAAATGAATAACTTGAGGGTTAAACAGAAGTAGAGTCTAATTACAGCCCTCTAGTGGCTCAAATATCTAAACTGTTCATTTTCACCAAGACATCTAGTCTCTGTGGTCTGAAGCAATTTTCTTACAACCTTTATCTAAACTTTGCCTACCATATTCAAGTAAACAGGTTGGCTCTTTGGTTCTTTTGCTTTGTTTCTGTAAGGACTCATTTTACAATAACCAATTACTCAGAGTCAGACAAAATAATTTGCACAATTATTTAAATTGTCCAATATTAAATTCAACAAGGAGAGAACTGTGCTTAAATGTAAATTTTATTTGTTCTCTTTTTTAAAATAAGCAGAGATCAGAGAGAAATAGGTTTGTATCATTTCAGATTTCCATAAGGAATAATATATACACTAATTAGTCAATCAAAAATCATTGGCAAAACCATAATATACTGGGGGGGGGGGTAGGGGTTGGAGAGGAGGGTATTGGACCAAAGCCTGGCAATAGGCTAGACCAGAGAGGCAGATCATAGTGTACTTATTAACCATGTGAAAGAAGTTACTTGAAGGGCAATGGAAAACATTAAACGGCCTTAAACACAGAGAGACCATTATTAGATTCGCCTTTTTTAAAGACCACTCTGGCAGCAGTGTGGATGGGAGAGGCGGAAAGCAGATAGAAGGGTTCTGCAGTAGCCGAAGGAGAAATTTTTTAAATGACAATATGAATGAGAAGAGAAAATGTGAGGATTCGTTGAAATCTACAATTGTCAGGACTTCCTGGTAACTTGGTTCTGGGGATGAAGGAGACAGATGTCAAAGACAGAATGCAACTTGCTGGGTCAATTACCAAGCTCTTTGCTCAGGTGGAAACACAGGAACTGTAGTGTATCCTTCACTTGCTGTGAGTTACATAACTAAATGGCTTTGGGTTTTTTTTTAATTACCTTAATTGAAGAAGGATGTCAACCAATGTGGAGGTGTTAGAAGTGCTGGGTTCTAGAAATTGGAGTTGAGTATTTCTTGGACTTCGGTTAACTAACATGAATTCCATCATATTTTCTGGTGGGTTCTGGGTGCAGAAGTTAATAGGGAGGAAGCAGCATATTCAGAGTTCTTTCAGTCTCTTAGGGAGACAGTAAGCTGAAGATCTGGAGAGGGAAAACAAGCATAGGGTTTAAATGAAGCTTCATGGCCTTTTATGTTTTAAATTTCAAGTTGTTTGGGGGCTTATGGGGCAAGGAAATCTAAGGTTCGTAGTAGGTATAAACGACTCATTCATTTTCTCTTCACCTTATTACAAAGTAAAGAAAATGTTTTGATAAACAAGGCTTTCACCCTTTCCCCACGAGTAAAAATACTGCTGCTTGGAATGAAATGTAACATGTAAAACAGACCTAGAATTCTGCTGATGTCTTCAACAAGGTGATTCACACATTAAACACAGTCTTAAACGGGGTACACAGAGGCTGTGAGGTTTGCAAATCAAGCTTGTTTGTATTTTTACACATAATTTACCTTTGTTGTTTCCATAAAGGTGAAAGAATATAAGGAGCAGGCATGAGAAGCAAAGAGAAAATAAATAGGGGGCATGTGTTCTTTTATCAAACCATACTTCAGTTTCATTCAGTAAGGCCCATATCAACAACAAAAATGCAACAACTGAGATATCCAACATGAATCAAGAGGTATCATGGATCAAAAATACAGCACTTTAAAATATTTCCATTGCAGTATTTATACCATTGGGAATGATACTGTCAAGAGCCAAGTCCTTGGAACCACACTGACCTGTATTTAAAATCTGGTTCTACTCCTAATTAAACAGTAATCTTAGCCAAATCACTTAACATCCTTGAGCTTCAGTTTCCAAAGCTATAAATCAAAAATAATAAAGGCTGCATATACAGTGGATTGCCTACCCAACATCCGTTTTTCCCCTTGGTCTTAAGGAACCTCAATTTTGTTCATAAACCCAACCTATTTCATTACAGCCATGCATTTCCAGGGAGGCTGGCTCCATCAACAGTCCCAGGCGTGAAATGAATTCTGATTGGTTTAACCCAATCATGGTGGTTCCAATTGCCCTTACCGGTAATCGTTTTAGACAAGTTTGTGAAATAATTCAGGACAATGAGATGTGAATCTGCTGGAGACTTTTGGTACAGGTTTTCGTTTTGTTTTATTTTGTATAAGGAAAGGTGAGTTGATTGCTTTATTTATTTGTTTATTTATTTATTCACTTTTATTTAGGTTTTAGGTTTTGGGGGATCCTAAGGAAGTTTACAAGTAAAGTTCTTTCCACTTTTGGACGCTGTCGAGTCTTTATGTGACGCCTGAAAGTGGGAAGCCACCTTATGGTCCTAAAGGGAAGTTAGCCTAATAATAAAGTCATGCATCTGACCTAATAAATTAACACAGGGGAAAAAAAGGAAACAAAAATCTTATGAGTGTTGTCAAGCAGTTGATTTAATCAACCCTTGAGCCAACCTACCTCTGAAATTGATATGTGAGAAATAAATTACCTTTTTTTAGGCAAGTTTTAGTTGGAATTTTCTGTTATTTGCAGCTGAAGGCTACTTTGCAGAATGAATAATAATGAATGAAAAGTACTGAGCACCCAATAATAACTACTGTCATTATTACTTTAACCTTTTTTTCTCATAGTCACTTTTTAGGTCTTTTTCTCCCTTTTCTTGACCCTATGGAAACCATCAGGGAATGTGTAGTTTCTTATTCCTTTCTATATTCCCCTACATACCTACAACAGTGTTTATCAACAGTAACTGCTTACAAATATTGTCAAAATGAAATAGAATTGAATCAAAGCATTTTCACACATTGTACTGTAGGGTCTATTAATGAACTAGAGTAGACAGATTTCATCAGCAAAAGAGGGTGTATTTTATAAAGAACAGTATGAGAAACATCAATGTACTTTTTATTCTAAAGAATGATATATTTTTCATTCTAAAGAGAAAATATAAATTTCCATGAACCAAGTTTCAAATGCTAGAGCAATACTATTTTGAACAAGTGACATTTCTAAAGCACCGAGAAAAAGAAACTCAGATGAGAAAACTTAAAACATGACAATGTCTTTGTAAAACCAAGCCGTACTCTTAATAAAAATTGATAAATATTAAAGACTCATTCAACTGTTGCCCGAAGTACCATCCTTGATCTTATATTCATATTCCTGAGTGATAGCTTGTGCTTTTTATGTTTTTATGCTCCCTCTTTCATCAGATAACTCCACTCTTCCTTTCTGGCTCCAAGAGTCTCTTTAGGCCTCAATGTGTAACACAAAAGTAAATAAAGTGACGAAATACAAAACAGCACAGTTAATTTTACCAATTAGCAAATATAAGCAAGCTCATAAGGAGGCCTTTTTTCCCCCTCTTTTCAGTAAGAGTCAGATATTCATTCATCTTTTTTTCTTTCTTAAGACTTTCTGGATGAATATTAATGTGATAAAAAAAGAAATCCTGTTAACTTCTAGTGAAGTCTAGTGTTGTGCTGAAAAGAGAAAATGGGAAGAAAAGGATCAAGCCTACCAGAAAAATCTTATCTGGGGACAAATCCCAAGCTAACACAGTTTTATATCACTGTAACAGCCAACTAAAGCAGAAGTGTTTTGTTTTCACTAACCTCTAACTAAACTTTAGAATTCCCTTCAATCATAAAGGCAACATCACAATAATTGGCAACAACTGTGATTATGTGAACAACAGAAATCATGGATATTTTCACATCACCTTACAATTGTAACTGATATCTCAAAATGTTGTTTATTTTTATCCCATCATTAGTTATTCGATTTCTGTACTTATTGAATTTATGTGATAAAGATGCACATCTATTACTATATCAACAATTTTTAAATATTTTGATAACTATATGTAATTGATTTCCTTATAATCCTATGGATTTTATTTTGATGCATTTAAAACATGACTCTGAGAAGTGGTTTATAGCCTTCACCAGACTTCCATGGCTCAAAAAAAAATGTTAAGGACCCCTGAACTAAGGAAATGCAAATGAGCAGAACACTTCCAGAAATCTAAGAAGTAAAGGGGGTGGAAGCAGAATCAGCTAAGACTGAACCTCTGCCCCTCCCATCATACAATATGCTACTTATTTCTTCTCAAACAACAAAAATCAAAGTCGACTACACTTTCCACAAACAGCTTTTACTTATTTCAAAAAGATAAATTCTTAAATTTTCAGAAATCAATTGTGCATATGTTTCTCCTGCATATGTTTGATAATTTTGAATCAAAAATATTCTAAGCTTATTTTGGAAAAGTTAATTATATCAGACTTATACCCACCAGGGTAATTCTACCTTCAAAAGAAAATTTTTGAACAAAACTTCTATTTTTATTTATTTATTATTATTATTTTCTTTTGCGGTACCTGGGCCTCTCACTATTGTGGCCTCTCCCGTTGTGGAGCACAGGCTCCGGACGCACAGGCTCAGCGGCCATGGCTCACGGGCCTAGCCACTCCGTGGCATGTGGGATCTTCCCGGACCGGGGCACGAACCCGCATCCCCTGCATCGGCAGGCGGACACTCAACCACTGCGCCACCAGGGAAGCCCAAAACTTCTATTTTTAAATTACAATTCCAATGTGTAACCACGGAAAGGAAAGTAATGGTTTTTTATCTGCAAATTATAGATAGATAATACATATATCTATATGTAGATATATCTGTAGTATATACATCATCAAATATGTACTTTTAAACGTTTGCACATCATTAAAGAGGACATTTCATAGGCGAAAATACTGGAAATGAATTTTGATTTTGTCAAATTTTAAGGTGGTTTAAAAGTGCTATTGCTCAAAGAGAAGAAAAGTCATCCCAATACAAGATATTCCTACATAAAAAATACATAAAAATACATAACAGATATGAAAGACTCCTACATAAAAAAGAAATCGCAAGTTTGTGAACTTTCTTTTCTCAATGTCTCTCAAATTAAAGGAGCCAGGCAAACATAGCTTGAACTCCATCTCTGCAATTGCTTCCAGATTCACCCTTATTATAGTTAATAGTGATTAACAGTAAAGTAAGAGTAATTGCATTTACAAGGTGTCAGGCACACTAGTTCAAACTGTAGCTATAAAAGGAAACAAGGCAGGCACAGTGACTACACCGAGAGACTCTGGTTTAGTAAGGCAGGTATTATGTAATGTAAATAATCGGTTAAATACAATTGTTAATATTATGAAGGAAAATCATATTGTGTATTATCTCACTTAATTCTTACAACAACTCTGTGAGATAGGTTATTATTATCTTCATTTCATGAAAAGAAGCTTAAATTCAGAGACGTGGAGTAACTTTCCCCATGTCAAAAGGGGGCCACAAAGATACAAGCGTAACAGGAGAGGCTGAAACATACAAATTTAATTGTAGAGTAATAGCTTTATATTACAGTGGTGTTTAGCTTTCTGAAGGAACACAGTGATTATTTATTCAGCTTTGAAACCATCATGTCTTGTACGTGATAGGTAAAACTTAACTGAATGACAATAAAAATAAATCACTGGACAAAATTTAAGAGGTAAAGAATGGGAGAACACAAAGTATTACACTCCTACATTCTGCCAGGAAGCCAAAGACAAGATCTGCCAACTGTACATTTTGGAAGAAGGTTACGTTCACCTTCGGTCAAAAAACAGAAAAAAGGTACTATTCTAGTGAGTGAGGTTTGTAACGGAGCAAGCTATGCATGCGGAGGGACAGGGGTAGGCGGGAAATCTCTGTGCGCCCTCTCAATTTTGTTGTGAACCTAAAACTGCTCTAAAAAAGTCTCTTTACATTTTTTTTCCACAATAAACAATGAATAAATAAACAGACAAAGGAAATATTACGTATTATTTAATATCTGATGAGCATCTACTATACGGGTAACAAATACATTGATCTTGAACTCTTTGGTTCTAATCGGCTGCCAGTAACTCCTAGGAGGGCTGTGCTGAAGAGCATTCTGAGTGGGGTAAGGGTAGCAACGCTGTACTGGAGGAGGGGAGAATGACAGGATGCTTGCCAACGATTTGCCATTCCTGGCTACTGATGTTGTGATACTGTGCTAAGGGAACTGTCCTTTCTCAGGAGAATCTCAGAGTGTAGCGGGAGATAAGCTCAAAGAAAGAGAAAAAGCACAGGACACTCTGACAAGTGCAGGAACAGATCTATGTTCAAGATTCTACGTCAGTCCCAAAAAGGGAGATAGGAGTTCTGCCTGTAGTTATTAGTAACTTGATTTATTAGTTATAATAACAATAACAGTGTAATATATTGCAAGCGAACAATCTGTCCAGCACTGTACTAACTACTTACATGTCTTAAGTCACCAAATTCTCTCAAAATTCATGTGAGATGGCTGCTATTATTATCCGCAAAAAACTGAGAAACAGTTGAGAAAAACTGAACTCTAGATAATATAATTAACCTGCCTAAGATCAATACATGGTAGGTGGGGAACCGGAGTGCAAACCTCACATGGTCCGGAGCCCAAGACGTTACCCATTAAAATATGTGAAAAATACTTTTTTTTTTGGCACTGGGTGTGTTTCCTCCAGAGATAAGTAAAATTACTTCAAGGATATTCTTTTCCTTAGTAAGAAGCAAGTAATTTGGAACCACAGTGATTTAAGTTTAACCCACTTAACACTGTCAATGAAACTTCAAAAACATGGATCAGCTATACCAATTCATTAACTCTTGATGTTTGTCACTCTTCAAGGAATTCTTTTTTTGTTTGTTTTTGCTTTTGTTTTCACATAGGTTAACAGACTTTTGCAAGGAAACAGACGAAAAGTCAAATACCGATTCTGATAGTTTACCAACTGGAATTGCAAATTCCAAATACAACTCTATAAAATTCTATAAAATTGTAGGGCAGGATTACGGAAATAAATCACAGGGATTAACAAGTACAGATATCCTGGCCTTGTCACTTTTCCTGCTGCTTAATGTTCATTAAGCCTGTCTAATGAAATAAAAACTATAAATGAAGCACAACATGACTCTAGCTTTCATGGAACTTTAACAAGAACAAGGTAACAGTTTTAAGAGTCAGACTCATGAAAACCAGTCTAATTGGGCTTTAAATCCAAGTTTTATTCAGGATTTTAAAAAGCCACTAGCCAGTATCACTGCCACCCAAAAACATGTAAAGGCCTTTTGTATGAGGGTAGGAAGACTACAGATCAGGGATCAGAAGCAGACTTGTTAATCTTGGAATCATCATGTAAGATTATTAACAGCACGTATATTAACTACTTGATTTTTGACATTTTACACATTCTCTTAAAAAGATATTATTTACTCACCACCCAGACTGAACAGATGTTAACTTATGGCCATCTCTGCCTCAGACCCTTTTTCTTTTTTCTTTTAAAAACTAAGTACCACATACTCTTTAATCTCTCTTACTCTGTATGAAATCAGGATTCTAACTTGAATCCCCCTGGAGATTCAGACATTCAAACCCTAACTTTTATTATGATCATAGCTACAAAAGGTCTAACCCAAGCATCAATCCCGTGCAAACACCATGGAGATGGGTGACACAATCATGTCCATCGTACAGAAGAGGTAACCAGCAATAGGAGAGACTGAGATTTGCTAGCTAGTAAGTGACACATGTGGGATTTGAACTGAGCTCTGACTGTCTTCAAGGTCCCTATTCTTTGCATGTGCCTACAGTTCCCAGGGATAATAATGATATCCATCAGTCTCAACAGTAACCATTCCGTCCCAGCTTCTGCCAAATCTAGGCCTATTTATACTGTGGTTATTGAGCATTTACTATGCTCCAGGCACAGTGGATTAAAAACGCAGGCCAACCAAAAAAGAATCAGTCAGAGCACTGCTGATTTTACAAGGCTTCTGCAAATCTATTCCAGTGTCTTCCTTCCTTAATAAAGCTGGGATTCACGGGCATCTCCTGCCACAGGATCACTTATGCTCCCAGCCATCTAGTGCTACTCTCTGTGCCAGGCAAAATGGATTCTATTCCTTGATTATTAATCACCCCAAAAGCCACTGGTGGAGAGAATTCTACCGAGGTTCCCAAGCCATGAACCTCAAAAGCTTTGATGATCAGGATACAGTCAACTGTTTCTTCCATCTCCTGCTCCATTCTGTCTTGTTACCAGAATTAGTCTTGTCAACAGGCCTGTCCTGAACACCCAATTGTTATAAGACTCATCTTCTAATTCCCCCTTTCCCTATTTTGTACTGGTGAGACAATGTTGGCAGGTTCATTTATTTTACAAATATTTACTGAATGCCCTCCATTTCCCTGACACTATTCTAGGCACTGTGGAAGGAACAAACAAAATAGTCATGATGTTTGTATTTTAGTGGAGAATGGCAGACAATAAGCAAACAAGTATATGGTATTTCTGGTGATAAAATGGTTAAGGAGTAGAAGCAGGTAGGGTATAAATAGAGTAGTCAAGGAAGGACTCTCTGATTAGGTAACACCCCAGCAGGGACTAGAATGAAATGAGGGCAAGAGCCACATTTGTATTTGGAGGAAAAGAATTTCCATCATGGTAAATAACAAGTGCAAAGTCTCTGAGTCAAGAGAATTCTCAACGTGTTCAAGGCCAGTGAAGTAGGGTGAGCCAGGCTGAGTGCTAAGAGCTAAGGTCAGAGAGGATCAGAGGTCAGATCATAGCAGCCTTTAAATTTTAGCTCAAAAAGAATGAGCAATCATTAGTATGTATAAGTATCATGATCTGACTTATAAAACTTCGGTTGTCAGGATAGGACGTGGGCATTTCGGAATTTGGTGGGAGAACATAACGGATTCCACGGGGTTGGACACATCTTCTTGAATGGTGTGTCTGTCCAAGAGGGCTTCCACACAAGCTGGGACTCGCCATGTGTGGTACACAGGGTGTTAAAGTAGGTCAAGGAGCCACACACGGTGAAATCAACCAAAGTGCTTTATAAAATTGAAGATTCCATGAGGCTAGCTCAGATATGATGAACCAGAATTTCTGTGGCCAGGGCTAAAGAATCTGCATTTCAAACAAGGTACCTTAGTGGCTTACATATACGAGAATTTTGGAAAGCTAATGGGGTCAGGGAAAGCTTGGCAGAGAAGATGATTCTTGAACTGAGTTCCAAAAACAAGAAAGAGTTAATTTATGGGGGAGGGGCAGAGAGCAATGGTGGTCAGGATCCCTCAGGGAGAGAAACCATTATGAATAAATACCTAGATACATAAAATATTATCTGACTTTTAGATTCCCACATGCAATATGACATAACCAAAGCAACTTTTTTTCAACATTTATCCTGTGCCAGGCATATATGTGATCTCATTTTATGACCCCAATCACCATGAAAGGAACTTTAAGAAAAGTGAGAACCAGAGAAATGAATGGACCTATTCAAGATTACTCAGTTAGTAAATGGGAAAGGCAGAATTGAGGCAAATGATGTTTAACTGAAGCATGTGATCTTAGCCATTAGACTGGGGAGACTCAAATAACAAAGTATGAGAGATAATAGAACAGATCAGGATGTCCGTGAATGCCTTTGTATAATAAGCCAAAGTGTTTGAATGTTGACACAAAATCCATGGAGGGTCGCCTTGAAGAAATTTATGCAAGGGAATGATGTAATCAGATGTGAGTTTTGGCGTGTGATCTTTGGCAGCAAGAATATAGGCAAGAAGTAGTGATGGCTGGAATCAAGTTAATGGCAAAGATAATGCCTTCACTCAAATGCTCTAGAAATCAGAGCTTGAGGCAAGGGTAAAGTGCTGATGGCTTACTTGAGAGGTGCATACCTATGGTGGTGAAGGTGAAGAAATAAGGTAAGTGTAGGAGACTGAATAATGACCACCCAACAATATCAGATCCTAATCCCTGAAACCTTGTAAATGTTACCTTGTAAGGAAAAAAGGATATTTTCAGATGTGATTAAGTTAAGGATATTAACCAGTAGAGATTATCTTGGATTACCTGAGTGGGCCCTAAACTCAATCATAAGTGTCTTTATAAGAGACAGGCAGAGGGAGATGTGACACATGCAGAAGAGAAGGAGGGGATGCAACCACAGAGACAGAGATGGGAGTGAAGCAGTCACAAGTTAAGGGCTACAGTCAGCCACCACAAGCTGAAAGAGGCAATAAACTGATGCTCCCCTAGAGCCTCCAGAGGGAGTAAAACCATGCTGACCCAACTCTGTTGCAGTGAAACTGATTTCAGACTTCTGGCCTCAAGAACGAGGAGGGAATAAATTTCTGTGGTTTTAAGCCACCAAGGTTGTAATTTGTTATAGCAGCCCTAGGAAACTAATCCAGTAAGCAAGGAAAGAAGGGATGCAAGGCAGTGTGATGTATTACGATGCCTTACTATGCTGGTCACCACTTCACAAACAACCACATCATGTCGTAACAGGCGGGTTGCCATACAGCCCAGGGACTTCTGGAGAAGGTATACAAGGAGAAACAATACTCCAGAGCAGCCCACTAAAGGACAAAGGGTGAGGAATTTATCTGCCTGTATGCATAATCTAGCCCGTTGACAACTATTTGGAAACCCCCATTCCACACCTCATGGTGTGCATTTCATGTAAATGCAGAAACAGAAGAGCTGCTTAATGTAAATAGGACTCAGCATGCGGTGCAAGAGACCCATGCAAATCTCAGCCTCCAACTCTGATTCTGTCTGAATTGGGAGCTCAGCAGGCGGTACCAGTAAAGGTGACGGCACGGTGACTCATGTGGCAAGAAGAACATTGTCAACGGAAGCTGAGAATGTGTACAAAATCTGCACGGGATAAGGGGTATAAAGATGAAATTATATATTCGGGGATGTGTTGTAGATACAGTCAAGAGGACTTTCTAACTAGTTTGCTATATTGAATTGTAGTTAATCAAATGAGCATCTGAGTCAAGGAGATATGGTTTCAAATCCTAGTTCTACCACCTACTCAAATTATTAAGGATAATTCGATCTTTCAAACTCTCAGTTTCTTCCCATCTGTGAAATGGAAAGAATAATATGCACTATGCAAGGTTCTAATGAAGCAAAATGTGTAAAGCATTTATCACAGGGTTTGGCACAAAGCACTTGGTAAAGTAAAAAGTGGAATGATACTCGTTGTCATTATTGCATGGAGTGAGTGAGGCAGAGGAAAGAATATAGGAGGACATTCAGGAGTCTGGCTTGGGCAACTGAGGATATTAGGGAGGGGAGAAAGCTTGACAAGGTAGAAAATGAGAAGCTGACAGACAGCTATATACAGATGGATCTTCCTGGAGCAGCTTCACTGTTTTGCTTGACCACCCAGACCACTAAGAAGAGGGGAAAGGAACTATTCATTGAGCCCCAGCTATGTGTCGGGCACTATCTCACTACTTTACATGTGTTATTTCACTTGTCTTCATGACAACCCTTTGATTTAGGGTGTTTTGCTATGCTTTACAAAAAAAGAAATCTGAGGCATAGGGAACATAAGTTATTTTACCCCAGCCACTCATTTATAAATAGGTAGAGACAAAGATGTCAACCTAAATTCCTCTGATCCCAAAACTGGTGTTCTTACCACCTCCCCCATGCCCCATGATATTCCGCACACATGCTCAAGTATACTTAGAAAACATATTCCCAAGCCAAGTATATTTTTTCTTGAATTTTCTACACATGCAGCATATAAAGGCATTCACATCTATTAAAATATTGCAACTGACAATATCAAGTACTGACAACAACACAGAGCAACTAGCATTCTCATATGCCGCTGACGGATGTACAAACTGGAACTATTTTAGGAAAACTGCTAAGCTTTATTTACCTAAAGCTAAAAATATGCTCATTCTACAACGTAGCAACTCTACTCCTAGATTTATAACCAGTAGAACTGAGTGTTTACGTCCACCAAAATAATACACAAGAGTGTTCAAAGCAGCTTTATTCAAAACAACCAATCACTTGGAATAGCCTCCAAGTCCCCCAACAATAACGTGGGTAAATAAATTCTGGTGTAGTCCTGCAATGGAACACTACACATCAGCAAAAAGAATGAACTGCTTGTACACATAAAAACATGAATGAATCTTACCAAACAGGATGGTGAGCAAATAAAGTTAGGTATAGAAGAATATACATCACATAATCCCATTTATAGGTAGAACAGGCAAAAGTAATCTATGGTGACAGAAGTCAGGATAACAGTTACTCTTGGGGGCAAAGGTGCCAACTGGGAGTGGGTCACATGGGAACTGTCTAGGGTGCTGAAAGTGTTCTTTATCTTGATGGACAGTGGTTACATGGGTGTACATAAAAACTTAAAACAATCTGTACACTGAAGATTTGTGTACTTTATTCTATACAAGTTATATCTCAATGAAATTTTAATTTAAAACATTAAGGAGGCCAATGAAACCAGCCAGCAGGCCCTCAATCATCAACCTCTGATCAAAACCAGTTCTGTATTAATCAGATCTGTCTCACCCTTTCATCCCCTACACCTGGCACACAGTAGTAGAACTCAACAAGCATTTATGTAACAAGTGAGCACATGCCTAGGGCAATAGGCAAGTTCCCACCCACCATTAAGTACATCCCTCTCGTTCCTCAGCTAAACCACAGACTGTGGTGGCATCACGCTCTGCAGCTCAGGAGGTGGTGGGACCAATCCCCAAACCTGGCCATACCTTCATTAGAAGAAATAAACCATAAAACCAAGCAGCAGTTTTGCAGTATGACACAGCAGTATTGCTTGCATTAGGCCAATTTTCCACTTATGACAGCAGTAATAGCACTAAAAGCTGATAAAAGCGGTCTGTTCGTTCCGAGATCAGCTCTTATGGCTTATTCTAAATATTATCAAGTGAATCAAGAGCCGCCATTACAGTGTCTAAAAAGCCTTCATACCTTGTAAGCAATCTGACAAATAATCATCAGCGTGCTTGTGTGAGGCCAGGACTGAGGGAAAAAAGTCAGCAACTGACATTCCCGTTTACAGAAGTCATTAAGGTAATTTTGATTAGTTTCGGAATAAACAAAATGGATTTCATATGTAAAGTCATATACCACTGCTTTCAACAATTCCAGTATTTTTAAAAATCTTATTTCCAGGCACTTGAAGACATGGGCTACTTAAGTTGTTGAAGCCTTCTCAGGCCTTATGAGGACAGAAGGAAGTTCAATAAAACTGCTGAGGGCTCAGTCAGTCACAGTGGCTCAGCCAATATTTCTCACGTCTCATTTTAAGTAAATTTCAATATTTCTGATTCCACTAAATTTCAGATTTGGTGATTATTCACGCATGCTATGCTCAAAATAGCTTGCTTCTAAGGAGTTTCTTAAGAGAAAATAAATAAGTCCAGTAAAAACCAAGCTATGTTTAGCTTGTTCATGTGAGAACTTCTGGATTACAGTTGAGGACATAAACTTTCTGGAGGATAATTTGACAAAATTACCATCTACCGGATCAGGGGTTGGTGAAATTTTTCCGTAATGGGCCAGACAGTCAATATTTTCAAATTTGCAGACCATACAGTCTATGTCACAGCTATTCAACTGCCATTATAGTGTGACAGCATAGACAATATATAAATTAGTGTCACCATGTTCCAATAAAACTTTATTTAAAAAAAAAAAAGAGGTTGCATTTGACCCCTGGTCCATAGTTTACCAACCTCTGCACTAGACTGTAAGATCCCTGTCATAGGGCTAAACCTGCTTTATTCACCATAGTATCTCCAAGTGGGTGTTGAGAAGAGCACAAATTAGATATTTGGTAAATATTTACTAAATAAATATTGAATGAATCATAAGCCTTAAAATTCCATATAATTCATTCACCAACCACCTCTAGACATTACCCTAAGAAAATAATCAGAGGTGAGTATAAGTATTTTGCTATGCGTACTTGTCACAATATTTGTTTACAATAACAAGATAACAGAATAACACAAATAACCAATAATAGGGGAGTGGATGGAAAAATATGTATATTAATAAGATGGAATGTTAATTACTCATTAAAAATGATGATTTGGAAGAACAATATTTAACATTTTTTAAATATCTTCAAATGCATGAAGTAAAAAAATTTATTAGAAAAAAGTATTTTTCATTAAATATTTATTGAACACCTACTATATACCAAACACTATTCTAGACACTGAAATACGAGAGGAGCAAAACCAGCAAAAATCCTGTCCACATAGAGGACATATTATCTTAAATAAGTATGGTTGTACTATCAAAAAAAAGTACATATAATATTTTTAAGTTTGAAATGTTCTTCATCAAAATATTTTTAGAAATTAATTGTCAGGGAATAAACTCCTGAGTAATTTTATCTATGACATTTTGATTAAGAATACTAAACAAAGTTGATTACTTAACATGAATGGTATCAATAATAAATAATCTGATTTCAAGTAATTATTGCCTAATTAAACACTGATGGGGTAAGACATAACTTCTAGAATTTTTTAGCAGAAAAGTACCTATTTTGAAAGAAATTTATTTTATTCACCAAGCCCTCATATAGCGTGCATATATATGTATATATACACACACACATACATATCTTATGCTAGACACTGCTCTAGGTACTTCACAAATATAAACTTATTTAATCCTTGTAACAACCCTATGAGGTAAGTATTATTATTATCCCTAATTGACAGATAAGGACACTGACGTATGGGAGGTGGGGTAAGCGACTTACCCAAGGTCACAAAACTAACCAATGGCAAGGCCAGGGTTTAAACGCAGCCTGTACCATTCCAAGGCCTGTAGTTTTAATCATCATGAATACTATTTGGAAACGCAATATATAAAATAAGTAATAATTTTTTTAATATCCACTTTCTTTGTAAGTTAAAATTTCTAACATTGATATAATAAGATCAGTTAGAATGATGAGGCATTTCTGTTAACTATGGGAATTTTTGTTTGGAAGTTATGAGTGACAGCTGCAGACTTATATCACCCTGAAGAGGCAGCTTATTTTTGCAGTTTGCTTTGGAAGACAAAGTACTGAGACTCTTCCTCCTTACAGACAAATGGTAATAGATTTTATTCTCCCTTTTTATATAACTTATATTGCAGAACAGGCAAAAATCTTGAACGAAACTAACCCAGAGCTTACAGGAGGAATAGTAAAAAATAATTGGGTTTTAAAGTTAAATCACTAGCAACGTCTAATAATTTTTATAACATTCCTTAATGCATATTCAATTTGGAAGTTCCTAAGTTCTTTACTCAGTTTAACATTAATTATTTCCAGAAAATACTTTGCAAATGTATCTTATAACACCAAGCTGATGAATAATCTCATTGAAAAATTATATATCAATGCTCATTTCTGTCAGATATTCACTGTTTTCCAAGAGTTAAATTTATTTTGTTGAATATGATGACTCTAAACCTTGTTTCACTTTCATCGATCATAATTTATCTGCAATCAAAAGCACCAAAATATTATAACCCGAATTGCCTAATTGAACTCCCTGAGATTTAAATAATCAGCTCTCTCTCTCTCTCTCACTACACACGTATACACACCCCACATGCAGCTATTTCTTCATTTTAATTATAATATTTATACCAACCTCTTGCTCTGAAAAGGCCAATAAATTTTGGTATCAAAAAGCAAATTCTGGACCGCTCTGCAAATGTGACTACTAACCAACTCTGAAAAAGCTACCCTTTAAAAAACTATGATAAAAAAAAAAAAAAAAAAAAAACTATGATCAATTCATAATGCCTGCCATTGGCACAATAAATGGAGAATGGCAACGTATGTGTGCCAAGTATTTCTAAGGCTTGCCTTTCTCCCCTGACACTAGCAAAATGCTCTTATAACCAAAAACAAGACACCTCACTTCTTTTTAAAAAAAAAAAAGATCCTCCTAACACAGACTTTACACAAGGATTGACTTTTTCCCAATTAGATGATACTATTGTATTATCTGGAGTTCGCTGTTTTAGGGAGGATTTTTCTGGAGCATCTCCCGGGTGATGGCAATCATCCTAAAATACTCCTGGAGAGAAACAATTCTGTGATCTCATCCTGAAGCTTTTAAGACTTCCCTTCGGATTAAAGGTCTTAGCATCTCATCTTTAAGAAGAAAAGCGAGGTGATGAGTACTATATAAACACATATTTTCTTGAGAGTAATCTTCAGAGAAATTGTGGAGTCGAGTAAGTTTTAATGAACTCGCTGGGTTTAGCACACTTGTTATTCTACCTCTGGGACAAGCATTCACATCTGCATGAAACCTCATGCATACCTTTCATGTCTCCCTGATCACCAGGGTAAATCTTAGATTTGCCAGTTCTCTTAGGATTTTATTCATCTTCCTTTTACACATAACCTTTCTCATACAAAACTCAGGCTGGACTCCCTTTGGCAAAAGGGAGCCAAGAGTGTGACAAAGAATCTATGAAGCTAAATGAGGAGGGAGGTTATTATGTGACCTGGATGGAGGCCTTCATGGCACCAATTAGAAGGCACGTGAGCAGGAAGGGCGCTTTGGAGAGCTATTGCAGAATGTTACCTGCTGGCTGTCTCTTTTAGTTATTTATTTGAGTGATCTCCTCTGATCTCTTTTGCATTTCCTTTCCTTCCCAAAATCTTGCTGAAAGAAAATTCTAACCCGGTGACCCAGGAAACATTCATTTGTGCTTTTCAGTGAAAACTTGGAGGAAAGCATGGAAGAATTTAGAGGAAGGATAATAGGGTTTTGGTATTTCAGCATTGCTACATAGTCTATCTAAACTCACAATGTGCTGAGAAGTTTTTTTACAAAGTTGAACATAAACTCACCATACAACCCAGCAATTCCACCCCTAGATATTTACCCAAGAGAAGAAATGAAGATATATGCCCACAGAAAGGCCTGCACATGAGTGTTCACAGTAACTTTCTTCATATTAGCTCCAAACAGGAAACATTCAAGTGACCATCAGAGTAGAATAGATAAATGAATTGTGGTTTATTCATACAATGGACTACACACCTCAGCATTACAAATGAATGAACTCAGCAAAATGGATCAATCTCAGAAACATTATGGTGAGCAAAAGAAAACAGCCACAAAAGAGTACACACTGTACGGCTCCACTTACATTAAGTTCAAGAAAAGGCAGATTTAATCTATACGGACAGAAAACAGATTAGTGGTTCCCTGGGGCTGGCTGGTGGGGGGCACGGAACTACAAAGGGGAATGGGGGAGCTTTGGGGGAGGTGGAAATGTTCTGCATCTTGATCATGGCGGTGTTTTCACTTGCCAAGATCCCAACACACACATAGAAGAGGTACCCTGTATTACATGTAAATTATACTTAAACAAACTTGACCAAAATAAATGTGCTGAACAACCCTTGGCTTGTGATGGGGATTGTCATTCTTCCTTTAAAAAATGTGATCAAACCATTACAATTTTAACCAATGTCGTGCAGAGGTAGCATGGCACTCTTTTGTGCCTTTTGATAGGATTCTCACTACAACACAGCTTCGGCGAGTGTGAGTCAAGAGGCTGAGATTCAAGGGTCACCCCTGCCCCCAACTCTCTGTGAGGCCTCCTTAGATGGGTCAGTTACTTACAAAGGTCTCAGTTTTCTCAGCTGTAAAATGAAGGTAATGGACTAGGCCAGAATTTGCAAAATGATGGGCTATGGGCCACATTTGATCAAATTTGCAGGTCCAGTGCAATGTAATTTTTGCAGTGTAATTCTTGTTAAATATTTGAATTAATTACCAATATTTAAACATCAGAAACTTTTCATAGAAAGTTCAGACTTCTGGCTTCTTTGAAAAGCAAGTATCTGATGACACTTAATCTGCACCCCAAACGGCACCAGTTAGCTGGAAAGGATTAACCACAACTCCATTTAGCCATGCGTAATACTCTCCAGTTCGCCTTGCCTTCTCCCAGGCCCTTTTCATGTCCCCTGGTCATGGTGAGTTTGGAAATCCTAAGCTAGATTAATGATGAATAACTGGTGCCCTCAAGGTGTGAACAACTTCCCAGCTCTGAGAAATGACCTACGATCTAATTTTAGGAATAAAATTGCAATGTATGAAAAATTAGCCCTGCAAAGCCACTCACTCAGGTATACACAAAGAGAAAACATTCACAAGCTGTGAAATTCCAGGCAACCTTTTCCAAACACTGGAGTAGGACTAAGGTAGCAGCCTACATGTACCAGAGAAAGTTTCAATAATTAAAACAGCCCAAGACCTACAGTATGATAATCAGCCACTGATCTACTAGTGACTGAAACAAACATTTAGCCCTGAAACAGATCCTGCATTCATATGGGACTGCTCTGCGTTTTTCCTTTTTTGGTTTGTTTTCTTGTTTAATTTATCATTTGGGGTTCAGGACTATATATTCTTTTTTTTTTTTTTTAGGACTATATATTCTTTATAAAATTATTGGAAGCTGTGCTTATTTATTTTCCCTGCTTTAAATATTTTATAAAGTGCTGGAATTAATAGTTGTACCTTAGAAATTTGAAAGGAATCATCCTTAAAATCAACTAATAGTTGAGACTTCAACCACTTTTTCCAAAGCTCTTAGTCTATTCTGTTTGTCTATGTTTTCCAAATTTTAAAATAATCTAAAATTTCTAATTTATTTGTATAACTGTGTGGTTTGCATTACTGTATTTCTCAGAAATTTGTGTTCTCGGTGTCTTTCCTTCCCTGGAGGAAAAATAAACTCTCGGATTCATTTATCCTTGCATTCTTGTCCAATTCTTATTTCTCATTCAACCTGTTTCCCGTTTCTTCTCTTTCCCTTAGGATCATTTTCTTTTTAAATTGTCTTGAGTTGTATACTTACATAAGTAACTGTCACTTAAGCGTAGTAATTTTCCTTAAGTTTATATTTGACTCATGCTTTAAACTGGGATATTTAGTATCACTGCCTTTGTTTCTGAACACAATATAATTGTGTTTTGATTTCTTCTTTGTCCTAATAACAATTTGGAGAATAATATTTAAACTTCCAATTGACTAGGCATATCTTTTTAAAATTGTCATTAATTCCTAATTTTATTTCACTATAGTAAAATATGACCTGTATGTTTTCTACTTGAGGAATCTATTGGTATTTTCTTATGACCTACCATGTGATAGGGGACTACCTTTTAATTTTTTGAAATACCGAATGTGGATATTTCAAACAAATATTCCACAAATGTTTAAAAAGAATACGTAAGTTTTATTACTCCATCCTTTATTTCCTTTTTATGCAAAAATATATGTATTTTTTAACCTGTGACAGACTGATAAAAGGATATTACGATCTCCCACTATAAAAGTATTTTTCTCAATTTCTCTTTATCTTTGAGCTTTGTAATACACAGGAAGTTGAAGTCTTCTTCTGGTTCAAAAGAGAGCACCATGTTTTAATCACTTCCATCGTAAATTATTAATAGTAGGCATACATGATATGTGCTTCAGAAAAAAATAATTCTCATATATTGAGAGTTTATAAATTCACTGATACTAAATATTTGGTAATAATACCTTAATTTCTTTGGTAAATGAGAGAAAAACATTTCTGAAGCAAATTATCACATGTAAAGTGGATACTACATTGAGATATTCTCTAAAGGAGTTACTAGAATCAATAACTTTGTTTTTCAATTGGCTGCAGAGGAGCTGGGACAGACACTGAGAATTTAATCGTTTGAAAAAGAATGCTTAGAAATTAGAACCAAAGCTCAAATTCCCAAGTCTACTTTTCAGAAGTTGAACTAAAATCTATTGTTTAGATTATCAAAACAATAGATTGTTTTGATAGTCTAAAATTATTATCAAAAATCTATTGTTTTGTAGATTTTAGTGTACAGGTCATACACATATGTCCTTAACTTCATTCCTCAGTATTCTATGGTTTTTGATGCTATTGTAAGTGGTATTTTCTTCATATTCATTTTCCAATTCTCTCTCTCTCTCCACTCCTTCCTTCTCTCTCCCCCCGCTCTGCCTCTACCTCCCTACCTCCATTTTACAGCTCGTCTACGATTCCTTTTTCCTCTTAGCGATACTCTCTCCTGCCACAAACAGGTTCTCTCTAGGAGGGAAAATGGCCACTGGCATTGCTAAACCTAATTCCTTAAAGGTCATGGTCCCAAAGGAAAAGATTCTTCCCTGTTGATTCCATCAAGAAATTCCCCAGGAAGTCTATTCTTGAACTGCCCTGAGTGACCAAACGCAACAGGTTTTAAGAGATTAGGAAGAGTCTGCCAAGGAAACCCCTTTCCAATACTGAGTGGGCGGGGGCACGGGGGGAGGGGTATTCAGAAGACAAAAAGCAGAGTTAACCAATTCCTAACAATAATCATAACGTATGTTATCAAATTACCTTCAAGGAAAGTTGTGCTGGTTTACCCTACCATAAACACTGTACAAATATCCTCTTTCCTTTTTCATTCTATGCTTTAATGTTGATTTTTCACCAACATATCTGTGAATTTTATAATACTGACCAGATACTCTCCCCACCACTGGCCATGTCCTTCTCTCATTTGCTTAGTCACAAAGTCTGGCTTTTCCTTGGGCTTCACAGTGGGGACAAACTTTAATCCATTTCCCAAGGAACTGAAAGCAACTGCTAAATTCCAAGTATCCATCTACAGAAGTTCATTTAAGTTTCCAGTTGCCAACATAGGGGAAATAGCCTATCTACTCTGAATTGCAGTGTCAGTGTGATAAAACATGTTTAGAAGCTCTCAACTTGAAAGTAAGTGATTAATAGGGAAATTTCTCACAGTCAGAATAAACTAGAGGACCAATACCAATAATATCATTCCACCCTTTCCATTGCTTCCCCCTACTTCTGGAAAAGGAGGGACATATTTCACAACTTTAGGCCCTACTGAATAAGGCATAATTTACTTTACTGATGGACCAGAAAATGGCAGCACTTTTCCAATGTTATATTAATTTCATTAGTCACTAGGTTTCCAACATTTAGAAGAACTAATTGAACAATGGGGTCCTGAGACCCTCAAAGAGTGAGTATACCACCCTAAATTAGAATTGGGATTACAAGCTTTTAATAGTTACAGTTTACCATCAGCATCCTTTTTTTTTTTTTTAACATCTTTATTGGGGTATAATTGCTTTACAATGGTGTGTTCGTTTCTGCTTTATAACAAAGTGAATCAGTCATACATAAACATATGTCCCCATATGTCTTCCCTCTTGCGTCTCCCTCCCTCCCACCCTCCCTATCCCACCTCTCCAGGCTGTCACAAAGCACCGAGCCAATATCCCTGTGCCATGCGGCTGCTTCCCACTAGCTAACTACCTTACTACGTTTGTTAGTGTGTATATGTCCATGACTCTCTCTCGCCCTGTCACAGCTCACCCTTCCCCCTCCCCAAAACCTCAAGTCCGTTCTCTAGGAGGTCTGTGTCTTTATTCCTGCCTTACCCCTAGGTTCTTCATGACATTTTTTTTTTCTTAAATTCCATATATATGTGTTAGCATACGGTATTTGTCTTTTTCTTTCTGACTTACTTCACTCTGTATGACAGACTCTAGGTCTATCCACCTCATTACAAATAGCTCAATTTCGTTGCTTTTTATGGCTGAGTAATATTCCATTGTATATATGTGCCACATCTTCTTTATCCATTCATCCGATGATGGGCACTCTTTTTTTTTTTTTTAAATAAATTTATTTATTTTTTTTGGCTGCGTTGGGTCCTCGTTGCTGCAAGCAGGCTTTCTCTAGTTGCAGCGAGCGGGAGCTACTCTTTGTTGCGGTGCGTGGGCTTCTCATTGCAGTGGCTTCTCTTGTTGTGGAGCACGGGCTCTAGGTGCACGGGCTTCAGTAGTTGTGGCACGCGGGCTCGGTAGTTGTGGCTCGTGGGCTCTAGAGCGCAGCCTCAGTAGTTGTGGTGCACGGGCTTAGCTGCTCCGCGGCATGTGGGATCTTCCCGGACCAGGGCTCGAACCCGTGTCCCCTGCATTGGTAAGCAGATTCTTCACCACTGCGCCACCAAGGAAGTCCAGTATCCTATCTTAAAAAAACCTTAGAGATTAGTTTATACACTGGATCATTATAGAGAGGGTTAATAAGAAGTCCAAACCATGTCTCTCAAACGATGAGCACATTTCTATATGACTCAGAGAAACTGTAACAGAGATACATGTTATCCTTTTTCTTTTTTTTGAATTTCATTTATTTTTTTATACATCAGGTTCTTATTAGTTATCTATTTTATACATATTAGTGTATATATGTCAATCCTAATCTCCCAATTCATCCCACCACCACTCCCATCCCCCTCCTGCCACTTTCCCCGATTGGTGTCCATACATTTGCTCTCTGCATCTGCATCTCTATTTCTGCCTTGCAAACCGCTTCCTCTGTACCACTTTTCTAGATTCCACATATATGCGCTAATATACGATATTTGTTTTTCTCTTTCTGACTTCACTCTGCATGACAGTCTCTATGTCCATCCACGTCTCTACAAAGGACCCAATTTCGTTCCTTTTTATGGCTGCGTAATATTCCATTGTATACATGTACCACATCTTCTTTATCCATTCATCTGTCAATGGGCATTTAGGTTGCTTCCATGTCCTGGCTATTGTAAATAGTGCTGCAATGAACATTGGGGTGCATGTGTCTTTTTGAATTATGGTTTTCTCTGGGTATACGCCCAATAGTGGGATTGCTGGGTCATGTGGTAGCTCTATTTTTAGTTTTTTAAGGAACCTCCATACTGTTCTCCACAGTGGCTGTATCAACTTACATTCTCACCAAGAGTGCAAGAGGGTTCCCTTTTCTCCACACCCTCTTCAGCATTTGTTGTTTGTAGATTTTCTGATGATGCCCATTCTAACTGGTGTGAGGTGATACCTCATTGTAGTTTTGATTTGCGTTTCTCTAATAATTAGTGATGCTGAGCAGCTTTTCATGTGCTTCTTGGCCATCTGTATGTCCTCTTTGGAGAAATGTCTATTTAGGTCTTCTGCCCATTTTTGGATTGCGTTGTTTGTTTCTTTAATATTGAGCTGCATGAGCTGTTTATGTATTTTGGAGATTAATCTTTTGTCCATTGATTCGTTTGCAAATATTTTCTCCCATTCTGGGGCTTGTTTTTTCATCTTGTTTATAGTTTCCCTTACTGTGCAAAAGCTTTTAAGTTTCATTAGGTCCCATTTATTTATTTTTGTTTTTATTTCCATGACTCTAGGAGGTGGGTCAAAAAAGATCTTGCCGTGATTTATGTCAAAGAGCATTCTTCCTGTGTTTTGCTCTAAGAGTTTTATAGTCTCCGGTCTTACATTTAGGTCTTGAATCCATTTTGAGTTTATTTTCATGTATGGTGTTAGGGACTGTTCTAATTTCATTCCTTTACACGTAACTGTCCAGTTTTCCCAGCACCACTTATGGAAGAGACTGTCTTTTCTCCATTGTATATCCTTGCCTCCTTGACACATGTTATCTTGATTCCCAGAAAGTGGCTTTATTTTTACCAGCAGCAAACAGTTTATAATATAATTGCTTTAACACTGCCATCTGAATTACAAGGACCCGCCTCAAAAAGTTGTTCCTTACACTAGGGGAAACTAATAGATAAATTTCTTTGACCTTGTTGGTTCTTGCCCCATCACCTAGAACCCTGAATTCTCATTACTATTTGCACTAAAAATGAATTCCGGGTGGTATTATTACCTGTAAATTGGTTCAATTCTAATGGGGAGAGAAAGGGATAGATCCTGATTTTAAATCACATATTTACAATTTTTACCAATTCTCCATGTAACTAAGATTTTTTTTCCACAACATGTTCAGGATCCACAATTTACACATAACCAAGGAGTTAAAGCAATTCCCAAAGCGACAGAGGCTTCCGCCAATTGGTGTGTGTTTGTCCCAGTTCCCAGTGTTCAAAGGGTACCTAAGGCAAGTTGAGGAATAGGACTGCTTATTTACTCCTGAATCACAGAACCAACACACTTGTTCCATATCTGCTTATTATGAACCAAATGTCAAGAACAGCTTAGACTCATCTATGGCCCTTTTATTTGTGTGCCTGGTGACACCCATAAAATCACAAAGTATTTTTCATAGTTTTGTTTTATAAAAAAATGTATCAGTCATTAGTATAATCGACTCTTTATCCTGTAGTTTAGTAAAATTTTTAAATTTCTTTTACTTTTCTTGTAATGACATATCTCAAAATAACTTCCTTGATACCAAAGACGCAGCATGGTTTAAGAACCAGTTTACTATTTTGTTAATTGAACTATTTCCCTTTAATTGCTCCATTACTTTCATCTGCACTTCTTTCTTCTTCAAGCTGGTTCCCCAATCATTCCAAAAATTACTACAGTCCTCCCTCAGTATTAACAGGGGATTGGTTTCAGGGACCCGGCAGACACCAAAACCTGCCAATGCTAACGTCCCTTATATAAAATGGCATAGTATTTGCATACAACCAACCTATGTGCGTCCTCCCATATACTTTAAATCATGTCTAGATTACTTATAATACCTAACACAATGTAAATGCTATGTAAATAGTTGTAAATACAGTGTAAACTCTACATAATTCAAGTTTTGCTTTTTGAAAAGTTCTGGAATTTTTTTTTCCAAATATTTCCAACTCACGGCTGTTTGAGTCTGAAGATGCGAAACTCATAAATACAGAGGGCTGACTGTATTATAAAACTATAGGAAACAAGCTAAATGCCATATTACTGGTCAAATGCAGAGGAATATTATAAAATCATTAAAGAAAATGTTAAAGTAGAAAAAGGGTAAAATAAAGACCACTGCATATAATAAGCTCTCATTTTTAAAATAAAAATGAGGGCTTCCCTGGTGGCGCAGTGGTTGAGAATCCGCCTGCCTATACAAGGCACACAGGTTCGAGCCCTGTTCCAGGAAGATCCCACATGCCGCGGAGCAACTAAGCCCATGTGCCACAACTACTAAGCCTGCACTCTAGAGCCCGCGAGCTGAGCCACAACTACTGAAGCCCACGCACCTAGAGCCCGTGCTCCGCAACAAGAGAAGCCACCGCAACAAGAAGTCCGTGTACTGAAACGAAGAGTAGCCCCCGCTCACCGCAACTAGAGAAAAGCCCGCGCATAGCAACAAAGACCCAACACAGCCAAAAATAAATTAATTTATAAGTAAATAAATAAATAATAAAATAAAATAAAAATGGGAAGTGCTAGGGCTTCCCTGGTGGCCCAGTGGTTGAGAGTCCGCCTGCCGATGCAGGGAGCGCGGGTTCATGCCCCGGTCCGGGGTTGGGGGGGATCCCGCGTGTCGCGGAGCGGCTGGGTCTGTGGGCCATGGCCGCTGGGCCTGCGCGTCCGGAGCCTGTTCTCCGCAATGGGAGACGCCACAGCAGTGAGGGGCCCGCGTACCAAAAAAAAAAAAAAAAAAAAAGGGAACTGCTATATATGCAGAAATCATGTAAAGAAAAACACAAGAAACTACCCACAACTTAACTACTATGGGGCGGGAAGTGACTGAACATCTCCATTGGGGTAGAGTGATTGAGTGATGATAGGACTTCTAATTTTCACTTTGTAATCTCAAAAAACAGACTATCTTTTTCTATCACTGTGATAAACTTAAGTAATGAACTTCTTTGTAATTACTGATTTCATAGAAGAAAATTGCATTCCACATTTTGGTTTTTAAGTGCAACTACCTTTGCCACTTCACCATTGGGGAAAATAGACTTGTATTTATTGTTCCAAAGACTTCTACGTGAAAATTAATTTTCTCCAATGTTTAGCAGAAGGAAAGCCCCAAAAGAGTTATTTTTCTTCTATATCCTTTGTATCTAAGATGGATTATATTATTTCAGATCATACTCACATCTGTTTATAATAATGTAAAACTTGTATAAAACAAAATAATAATTGAGAATAATTGCACAGACTGAATAAAAATAAGCAATTTTTGAATGTTTGGGGTTGAGCTTTTTTAAAAAGGATTCTTTTAAGTAGTCTTAAAATATGACTTTAATTTATCCATTAAATCCAAGAGAATTCAAAAACAGGCATTACAGCTGTTAAAATCATGCAATTGACACTAATGTTTTATCATTACTATTTAGCATACAATTTTTTGTGTGTAATTGGAACTAGGTTTTGTTACGTATAATTACCAAAAAATTTTAATGTTCTGAAAAGAATATTAAAAATATAAACATGCCTACTAAATTCCTGCTATTTGAATCAAACTATACAGATTCATAATGAATCTTACCTCTGTATTTGTTAACCCTCTTCTTTAATTCTACTGAACTAGCTCCATTTTACCAATGAGCAAAACAGAAAAGCTTCTGGATTTTGTTTTGTTTTTAGATGTGATTGTGCATTTTAATATATTTAAATATTTTCATCTCATGGAACAGAATGTTTCCTTTTAGGTTTATTTGATGCGAGAATTTCAAATTTCTCTAAAATGGGTTATGGCATAGTGTTGTTGGATGTTTTATGTTACCTCACTTTTCTGCTGTTTTTTTTTTTTTCTCCTTAGCACTTATACCCATCCAAAATATTTTTCATTTTACTTATTTAATTTTTTATGGTCTGTTTCATGAACCAGAATATTAATCCCATGAAGATTTCTGTTTGTTTTGTTTACTATTGTATCTGTAGAATCTAGAATAGTTTTGGACACATAGTAGGTGTTCAAAGACAACGCAGTGCCTGCATGACAAAACTAGTTAGAGCCAAATACCCACCTCCTATAAATGGGGTACATGTTCTCCAGTTTACCAGGCACGTCCCATTCCTATCACCTGGCCCACTTTATTGATTTATGTTCTTTGCCTGTCTTTGCTTAAGTTTTGAGATTGAAACACTTGAATTATACTTCTAACCTATTACTCTCTAATCTACCTTAAGCGAACTACTTAGTTCAATAACCCATTTGCCAGCTATTACTATAATAGCTTACACCCTCAGTTAAGACTTGTCCCCTCCTCTACTACCCATTAAAAAAAAAGGTCACACGTTCATGCAAATGAAGTAGCAGCACCTGTGAAAGGCTTATGGACCACTGGTACGTGCCACCATAATCCAGTGGACAATTACAGCATATACTTTAAACCTACGTGATACACTGGGTAAGAATTACACCCAGACTGTGTGTACCTCCATTTCAAAAATTATTTTGAGCCTGTAAAAATCTTCTATTTTGTTCTATTTCACCAAGAAAGAGGTTTGGGCATTGATCACTTACACATAACTCATAAATTTATTGAAATGTTTCAAATCTGTATGGAGCTAAAGTCAAACAGCTTTAAAGGTAGCACAGAACCAAAAGACTTAAGAAAAGAGTAGATGTCTTCCTTCACCTGGTCACCTATGCAGAATGTTGTTTTGAAGACACAGGTTAAGGAACTATAATCGGACATAGTGTCTCAGTCAGACACTGCCATAATAATACTATGTAACAAACTACCCCACATATCAGGGTCAAATGTCAATGAGCATTTATTTCTTGCTTGTGTATCTATGAGTCAGCTACAGTTTGGCTAATGTAGGCTGGGTACAGTAGGGCTTAGCTCAAAGCTGTACGCTGGGTCCCGTTTTGCCCCACATGCCTCTCATCACTCGTGGACCAGCAACTTTTAGGCATGTTATTCTCAATGCAAAAGGCAGGAGCCCGCATTTGCAAGCACGCTGCTCACATCTCATTCCTTATCTTTGCCCAGTCAAGTCACAGTACTAAACTCTCGAGGTACACTCCACCACCCATCGTGAGCCAGAGCAACGTTCTGCAGGTAAAATACTTTTTTAGGGGAGTGAAAATTTTAGACCGATAAATCAATCTAAATACACCCACTATTATATGAAAGTAGAGACACGGTATATCTATAATCTGAGACCTCAGTATACATAGATAAAATAAAATTTCAGGTGGTGCCCTTATTATGGCAAAGATGAGCCACCAACTTAGAATATGAAGGCTGAAGACTGTGGTAAATGACTTTACCTTCTGGACATTAAGTTCTAAGAACTCAGATGTTAGAACTGAAACTACAAAGGGCTGGCATCTCAAAATCCAGAGACAGCAATAACCACAGAACCTGAAGAGTCAGTCCGTCTCCAAAGATGTGGGCAGAAACCACCTTTCTGCAATTTCTCTAATGGAATTACAATTAACCACAGGCTTGTTGTGGAATAAGGCTCCACTGGGTATTAGAAGTTCGGCCTAATGAATACAATTCCACAGTACACAACAGAGTTTCTAGGTCTCTCTGGAAAGGCATTTAAATGGTGATTTCACAAAATATTACTTTTAATCAAATCACATCGGGATGAGTCACTATTTTATAGTTTATCTTTCTCTAAATAGATTAAATTTTATCAAAGATCACTTCTTCAGCCAAACGTGCTATGTAGTTTTGGTGAATCCTTATTATTTGACAACCTGCCCATTAAACCTGGCTTCCCCTGAAAAGAACTGTGTGCTGAAGAGGAAATACATATGTTTATGTCTATAAATCCAAAGGGAACACAGTATTTTCTTGGTCCCAAATTGCAAGATGCTTCCAGGACAAACAAAGGATTGCCAGTGGAAACTCTGGATATTAGCATTTGAAGTGTTCTGGGGAAGCTGGAAATTTTTGTGAAATAAAAACATACAGTAATTTGAAATTACACACATTCATAGAATAAACCTAGCCAAATTGGCTGCTCTGAGACTATTTTTCCACCCAAATAGTTTAATGGTTTTTCTTTTAAGTATTAGTTGAAAATATTTACCTAGAAGCTCAGAGGAATGTCCCAGAATTGACTGAATTCGGTTGGAAAACATTCTGAGTTTTTAAAAAAATTATTCATTATGAAGAAAAACACAGAATGCTTTCTTGTCAATAATGATTAAATCTGAAACACAGGGTGTGGTATCTTCTCACTTACCTAAATAATGTCATTGACAACAATAAAGCTACAAGCGACTTATAAATTATGTACTACGAGAGCAGAATTAATAAATACAATAAGAGAGATTTAGGGCGTTAGCTACACGAAATGAGAAGAATTAAGGGGCCCAACTCAAGAAGTTGCGAGAAAATGTTGAAACTTCAAATCCCTCAAGGTATTTATTGAACAGAGAAGAATAACTACCAACAGCCTGAAAAAGAAATCCCTTGGCTCAAACCACTAAATAGAAGAGGGGACACAAAATGTGCACAACCTGACCATTCCTTCGTTTAAAAACAATAATTTAATAAACAACTCGAAGGCAGAAGTTCTCTCTTGATTTCTGATGGAAATAGCTCAACATCAGCTGGACTAGAAGATCTAATTTTATGTGCTAAAACTTAGGCCACTTGGCATACTGCTCACTTTTTTGCCAGAAAACTCCTTCACCCCCTCAAGAATGTTTTTTATTAGGCTTAGCAAATAAAGGAATTTTAGTTCTTTATCTTATGACCACTGGCATCAGCAGTTACAATTTGAAATGACTACCGTATCTTAGCAACTCTAATCTTAACAAAATAAATACAGCAAGGAGCAAACAGGCTTCATGCCACACGAGTGTCTCATCACCATCCAAAAAACGCGAAGGGGGAAATCAACAGAGGATGACTCTCACCGTGCTGGTACTCTGGACTTGGCAACTCTCCCATCGCCAAAAACACTACATTTCTTTACATTTTCACAGCAGGGGCACCTACAATACTATATTTTAGGGGAAATTTCACTAAGACCTAAAGGGGCAGTCATGAAAGAGGGAGGGGAAAAGGATGATTCATCCAAAAAGAAAGATACGAAGGGAAAATGTGAAATGTAATTATTTTCTGTTCCCTTTTCTCCTGGAACTTGGGGGTCACAACAATGGTGGCATCTCCTCAACTGTATCCAAACCAATGCTCATATGTGCACAGTATGAGCAGTTCCTTCCCTTAGACACTAAAGCCTGAGGTAGCTCCGAATTATGACTTAAAATAAGAAAGAAGGCACTCAATAAATAGAGTGAAAGAATGAATGAATCCATTTCTGGCCTCTCCAACTGGTTAGGAAATAGTAGAGACACAAACCTCTTGAAACCACTTCAAACTCCTGCAGAGATTACTTAAAGTGTCTCTGATGCAGAATTAAATGCTTGTTCAACGTGGTCCAAACACGCGCATCACTCTGAAGTGAACCCGAGGCTGTGCAATTGAAAGGAGAGAGCAGGGACTTTGTGATTGGATGGACTTGAGCAGGGAGCTCCACACCATCATTTCCTAGCTCTGTGAATTTACAATATTACATCTAACATCTCTGAGCTTCAGGTTCTTCTTCAGCGAAATGGGATAAAACTCCAGAGGGGGGAAAAAAAGATGGCTGTGAAGTTGTCACTTAGAATAATGCATGTAAAGCTACCTATCCCATTTCCTTTAAAGGTGACTGATTTTACCATCAACAAAGGAGACTCACTTTCCTTCTCTTGGTATCGTTTCCTCTGAGTCATATAGGCCACCATCAGCAAACTTATCACATATGGCAGCCTACTCAATGTAATCCTGTTTGATGCTGAGCAGGGTAATCTCCACTCCTCAGAATGTGCAGCTGTTTAGTTCTTTGGCTTGTTACATCTTGTGCATCTCCAGTTAGAAACTGACATCTTATTTAAGCCCTCATTACCTCTCACCTGAACTACTGACTGTGAGAGCTCAAACACTGCTCTTCTAACCTAACCTTGTCTCTTCCAATCTGCGGCCAGCACTCTCTTTCTAAATTTGACCATATTAAACTTTATGGGGCCTCCAAGTTCTGAGTTATGCCTATTTCTTAAGTCTCATTTCCTGGAATTACTTCTATACTCCAGTGAAACCAGTCTGCTTCTAATGCTGCTTCAGACTCAACACTTTGGCAACTGTTGTGCCCTCTACATAAAATGTCTTCTCACTTTTTTTGGCCAGTTGGTAATTCTTCAGAACCCATCTCAAGCATTATCTCCCCAGTGA
The DNA here is from genome assembly GCF_011762595.2 of Tursiops truncatus. NCBI lineage: Eukaryota > Metazoa > Chordata > Mammalia > Artiodactyla > Delphinidae > Tursiops > Tursiops truncatus. The sequence goes on along the minus strand of NC_047043.1, from coordinate 82,733,706 downwards.
AGACATTCCTGCAATTGCTTTAGAAGGTTGATAAGATTCTACACGGAACCATGTCTGTACAATATACTCTGTCTTTATAGCACTTAATTACGGTGCACTGCAATCATTCACTTCCTTGGGTATCTCTGCCACTAGATCATGAGTTAGAGTCCTGAGGTCAGAGATTATGGTTTAGCATTCCCACTGCCTGGGACAGTGCCTGCATGCAGTAGATGTTAGTAAATGTTAGCCTATGTCCTCTAGCACTCTCCTCCCTACCCTTCAAATAGTATAAAGATGGATTAAACTGGCTTGTTTGGACTTTTATTTTGAAGAAGTTAACTGAAAATTCTACTTTATTTGTTAATGTAATGTCTAACCTAATCTAAAAGACGAGTAAGCATCTCTTTATCACAGAAAATAGATGGAAACTTACATTTAAGAAAAAAAAATGTTGATGTCGATGTCGATGATGTCATTTTTGTTCTTGCTGAACTTCCAGTTTCTGTTTTCTTGATGAGCATAATTCCATTTTGCATGCTTGTGACCTTGAATCTTTCTTAAGGCTCTAACTCATTCTACTTCTTGCTTCCCTCACCCTACACTTCTTTCACTTTATACTTCCTTGGCAAGAGCCCATGGCGTGTATATAATAGGAACAAAACCAATGATAATGATGATGGGGATAAAAAGATTTACCTTTTGCTATTAAAGAGTCACAAAATTCTGAGTTTTAAAAGAGACATAATGTCATATATCAAAATTCTGATACAATGGAGTTGCTGCTTGAGTCTGTGGTTCAGAACTTGGTACAGTGCCTAAGATAAAAATTCTATATACTTGAAGTCCCCTAAGAGGAACTTCCCTGGAGGTCCAGTGGTTAAGCCTTCGCTTTCCAATGCAGGGGGTGTGGGTTCCATCCCTGGTCGAGGAGCTAAGATGCCTTGTGGCCAAAAAAACAAAACACATAAAACAGAAGTGATATTGTAACAAATTCAATAAAGACTTTAAAAATGGTCCACATCAAAAAAAAAAAGTCCTCTAAGAAAATTCTTCATTCATTCATACAACAGATAATATACTTTACGTAATAAAGAATACGTATGAAGTGCCCAAGAGTATAGTTGAATATCTGAACTTAACTGTTTCTATAATACAACTTTCCTGGTGGCCTTAAAAAATTACTTCACTAAGTCTCCCATCACCATGAAAGTCACCCTCAACCTTCCAGATCTAATCTAGTTCCATCCTTGTAAGAAATATTGCCTATACCCTACTGCTAAGATGGTATGACATTTCACCCTATGCAGGCTAAAGGATATCTCAAAATGGAAATTCAACTATAGAGGAAATATTATCATTATGTCTGAAAAAGGAGGGAAATGACAAAAAATTAGAAGGAGAGAGAAAATCAATTCAATGGTGAGGGAATAAATTCGTTCAAGCAGTGTGGATTAAACTCCTACGATTTGCTTGACTCCATGTTTGGTACCCAGGAAAACACATTTTAAAAAAAATTATCTATCCTTTATGGCAGTTAGGGAGACAGACAGACACCAATTATTATGATAGGACCTAAGCCTTACATTGTTCAAGAATATTCTGTCCAGGACCTATAATTATAAATTTTTGAGCGGAGAGTCATGTCTCAACATAACATTGTGCATTACTATTCTGTGAGGAGGAAAGAGATTTACCGTCTTTAAGATGGTAAGGCTGTTGTAAGGATAAGAAAAAGTTAAAGTTCTACCGGTTTTTCTCTAAAGCCTTCTTTCCCCAATTATAATCTGCTTTCTAAACAGTACACGAAGCCTTGCTTTTATGGTGAAGATAGCCAGATTAAATGCAGGATGCCTAGTTAAATTTAAATTTCAGCTAAATGATGCATAAGGTTTTAGTATTAAGTATGTCCCACATATTGCGTGGGACCTCCTTCTCCTAAAATTTTTGCATCATCTACCAGAAATGCAAATTTCACTGGCCATCCTGTATTTTTATTTGGTATTTTTTAATTTAACATGGTAACCCTATTTATAGGGGTGCCCATCCAATCTTCAGACTCCCCACTTGGAGTGCACTGTATGTGGTCTTAACGAACGCAGTGGATCACACAGTGACTGAGATACAAAGCAGTCTCCTCGGCCTTGTGTTTACCACAACATTGTTTCTCAAGCCTGCAGGCTTGGACAGCTGAGTTCCCAGCTCACTTTCCTAAACTATTTCTGGTTTATCACACAAGTAACAAAATGTGACCTTTATCCTTCTCTTCTCCTGAAGAAAACAGAAATTTTCTAAAGGGGTAAAAATAGCCGAAATTAAAAAAGACTATGAACTATTCCAGAATCTTGAGGCTGTCAATACTTTATGCTTTTAAATAGTTGCCATGGTTCACCCCAGAAGCATCTGCATATTTCTGTGGTTTTCTTCATGGTGTGTAGTGAACTTTGATATCTTTGGGGAATAAAAGAACTCTCTATCTGTCTATCTACACATATATATTTAACAATGCGAGTTATTGTTATATAAATGTAGGCTGTTGTCAATTTCAGTTCCCTGCCATATCAAAAGAACAAAGCAGGCAGGAAGAGCAAGAGGATGATCTAATATGCCTACGCTAATAACAAAGCCAGTGTCCTAAACTGGCAGTGGCAGCCCTCTTCTGCAGAGATTGTTTTTTACACCATCAGTAGACATTTTACAAAATTGGATGGTGACAGGAAGAGTACATTTTAAATTGTCAACCTTCATGATGTCCTTTTGAAGAATAGCAATTACATAACTCAGGGAGCTTTATTTTGCATTTGAAAAAATATGTATCTAAAGGAGTTTGCAGGGTTATGCAAGACTCCACATTCTGAATTCTTTGTAGAAATTAAGGTCCCTTATTTTTTCCTGTAATCTCATGTCAGTTTTTATCCACTTCCTAGTTAAGGTGGGAATCAATATTAAGCAAGTAGTACAGAATTAAAGCTGTTTTTAATTTAAATTAACAAGTTCATTTAAAGAGGCCATCAACCATATGCCATTCCTTAACCATATTTAAAATCCAGTTTGTAAGTTTCCAAGGATCACACACCTTTTTTTCATCTCTATGGCATTAAAAAGTTTGCTTATAATATTCTAATATTTTGTTAAAGTTGTTTCCTCTTAGGCAATGAGAGAGGGAAATATTATGCAAAAGTAATTTTATATCACCCAAAAGTCATTTGGTCTTTTTCTTCTAATTCTCATCTTTTTTTGAAATAATTTTAGAAAAAAAAAAAAACTCTTTAAAAAATGCAGACAATGCCAAGAGAAACGCATTGCAAGTACCCTAAATAGTTAATGTATTTTCTAAATGAATGATTTAAAATAGCTATTAAAGGAGAGGAAATGAGCTTAGGTTTCTAGTAATGACTTCTCCTCTTCAAAATGAAATCTGTAAATCCCTGATTGCAATTCCAAATCCCCAAAGGACCAGCAGTTCTGGGACCAGGGCTCACTGGCTTTATGTCTAATAGCACCAGATAAGTAGCATGATTTTTATATATGTAATTTGGGAGAATATTCAGAATTTATAGTCCCGGAGACAATTTATGAATGAATTTCCTTTTTAAAGTACATTATTCTAAAAATCAACTTTTCCACCCAAATTGTAAGCAGAGCACACAGGAATGTGAGAGGCATGGATATATACGTAGAGAGACATATGTATATATATTTATATATGCACGCACACACATGCACGAAATGTAAGTACCATTTTATTCATAAGAGCATAATGATTCAGCCTGTGATTGTTAATAAAAATGCATTTCTAACCATCAAATTTGAGTCTATTATTCTAAGTTAATTGCATTTGCCCTAAAGAGACTTACAGCTGGCTGTCAGCCTGTTTGTGTCAGTTTCATTTTATTCATCAGTCAATCTTGTCTCCTCTTCTTTTTCACATCCCATATATTGATCAAATAGATTTGTTAGCATCCCTCCACAGCTTTCACAGCATTTAAAAAAATAAAAAAATAACCTCGATATTATCATCAGATACATCTGATGACTTCATTCGTTCGCATGTTATCTTCAGTGCTATTTCAGTAGCAAATAGATGCCCTTTGGACAAGCCCATAAGATTGCCATTAAATATAACAGATGTAACTCACTCAAAGCGGCATTGAGAAAAAGTTAAACGGGAGAAAAAAGTGAACAACGGCAGTGGTCGGCGGCATCTCCGCTTTTCAGTTGGAATAGAGGATACTCATTGCGGTAAACATTAGTTCTTTACTGGAGTGTATTATGGAGTAAAAAGCATCTTGTTAAAATTCATCCTCAGAAGAGAATGTACTATTAGGTGGTGAAGTGGATTAAAGAAATAAATGGGCACCATGTTCCCACTGGAGCCAAAGAAAACCAGTGGGGGAAACAGAAGAGCAGGGAGGTTAGGGTAGAAAAGTAGTTAAGGTGAAAATCTGCAAAGAATTAGAATCTTCCTTGTGTGAGTCAAGTTGCTTAGAGAGGAGATAAAAGGCATCACAGGGTGAGGAGATAATTAGCAGATCAGAAGCAAAGCAGTTTAAAAGGTGACCCTTACCTCCTCTGTTACTCAGTCTAAGAAACTATAGACAATTATTACAGTATTTTCTCCAGGGATGTGTGATACAGTTTCTCCACATATCCTCCAAGACACAAAGCTCTCTCAGCATTGTCACTGCGTTGCCTGAGTTCAGTGCTTTTTATGGAAATTCCTTTACATCACGCCAGCCTTGTCTTTCAACCTTGCTTCAGATCAGTGATTCTCAAATGGGGTGATTTCACGCCCCCCAGGGGACATCAGAAATACCTGCAGGCATTGGGGGAAGGTGTTACTATCACCTGGTGAGTAGAGGCCAGCTATGCTGCTACACAATCCACTGTGCACAAGACACCCTCCACGACAGAGAGCTACCCACCCCAAATGACAATAGTGCCGAAGTTAAGAAACCCGGCTTTAGATGGCTGACTGAAATACACGTAAAGCTAAAAAACAAAAACTACATCACAGTACAGCAGCAGTGCAGTGAGCAGGATTTTAGCAACTCTGAGAGGCAGAGAGCAGTCCAGCGACTACACACAGGATTTCACACTCGCCTATTAAATAATACAATTCATTTACCTAGACCCCAGGAACAGTGGAGCAAAATACAACCCCAATTTTGAGGAGAACAAAGAAAAATGAAAATCATGGCTTGAGAGAAGACATTTCAAAGACCTCCAAGACAAACCAACTGAAAAATCTCCAATCAAAAGACTCCGCAAGAAAATTGTATCACAGCCCCTAATCCTCAACAGACCTTAACAAGATGTTCATGAGCCAAAGGCTCATGTCTGCAGAAGACAAAAGACATAGGAAACAATACAGTCTAGAGAAGGATTATTGTTAAGAGGCAGGAGAAAGATAAAACGGATTCCTCCACCTTACAATTAGAACGCCTAAAAAGAATAACCAGAAATATGCTCAAAACCATGTTACAGTAACTGTTACATCTTTCTGCTCTTGGGAAATTAATATTTAGGTTAGACCTGGGGCAATATTTTTAAAACCTTTTTTTGATGAGTGCTTTTACCCCACCTGACTAGACACCCCTGCCTGGCACAGATGGCCAAGACATTTGCTTTTTTAAATACTCCATATTTCCACAGCCACCCACCAGACAAAAATTAGATTACCAATGCTTGTGTAAACTTTCCAAGCTCTGACACAATAAGATTCCAGGAAATGTACATGCACAGCTAAAAGCAGCATTATACATAATGCACTGTAATTCCAACAGACAAGTTGCTATCTTCGATAGATATACACACTTTCCATGCCAAACACATGAACGTCAATACATTTTTCTCAAGTTAAAATGGAAACCATTTAACAGATATAATGGGCACAATGAATTTCATTTTGCATTACTAATGCAGCAGAGGAGAAGGGAAGCTTTGGCAAGGATTGCAGTAAGACCAAGAAAAACAGGAAACAACTTAGAAGCTATCATGGCTGTGCAAGCTATTGCCCTAAAGCATGGTCATGAACCCAATGGCCACTGAGACTTCATATTCTCAAAACTCTAATTCCACATAAACAAATTTTTGACTCATGGGAAAAAAGTAAAAAATGGACAAAAGAGTGGTTGCATTTTTCGCAAAAAGGTCAAGAGAACGTCACCATCATTTTTTCCCACAGTTCCTGAAGAGATGTTATCATGACCAACTTGATTTTAGGGGAGATAAATTGGAGGCAAATGAATTAGATGATGTGTCATGTGAAAGGGAATTAGGAAGATAACCCAGGAGCCCAAATCCCCAGCCTCTGCTTTTACCACCGGAAATACGTATCCCCCAAGACTCCTTCTCATCACTGTTAAAAAATAAATAAATAAAATAAAAAAATCAAAAACAGCAATTACTTCACTGGCCCTTACCTTTATCTTAAAGTCTTTCTGGCACCTAAAATAGTTTACCTCAATCATTGCACACCAAAGAATTTTTTGGTGCTTTCTACTAGATTTAGATAGTAAACTCTGAAGCCCTAGATAAACGTTATTATGCAATTTAGAATAAAGGTTTTGAGCACAGGCTTATTGCAATCAGGCACACCTCACTTCCAAGCTGATCTCGCCTACTTAGTGAGATGGGCAAACTGAGTGACTCTGAGCAAATTCCGTTATCAGAGTTTCACTTTCTCCATCCATAAAATGGGTGTATAATAGTCCTTATATTAATGGTTTTGGGGAAGAATTAAATGGGGCCATGTGTGTAAAACATTAGGTAAATTAATAGTAGTAAAGTCTAGCAGCAGCAGGAACCCTTCCTGGGTTCAAATCTCTGCTTCCACAGCTTCCTGGCTCTGTGAACTTGGATAAAATCTCAGTTTCCTCACCTCTAAAATGAGGATAGTAATAATAATAACTTACAGGATTGTTACGAGAATGAAAGTGACATAATAATAATAATGGCTTGACAATTCCTAACCTAAATTAAAGCACATTACATTTTAACCATAATCATTCTTTCCATCATATTTACAAAGGAGATTTAACATCTTTAGTATTAGGCTCCAAAATAAATGATGAAAGTATCTCAAAATGTAAATGCATATATAGAGATAAACTTGGAAAGAAACCAACTGGAGGAACAACATAAGACTTTCTTCATTATGTTTATCATGAGTTCCAGCAAGGATCTGTCTTTCTTTGATCTTATTTTTGCCCTTAGAAAAATAAAAACACATCTCAACACAGTGAACTTTTCAAAGTGGAAATATGACAATATTCAGAAAGCTCAGACCTAGCAATTCTTCAAAAATGCTCCCACTTCCAGCAACTGATGACTTTTTTGGCTAATGTGCCATATATGGTACCTCATCTAATTACAGAAGTCAGTATCACCACAGTCAGTCCCATGGCTAAAAATGATGTGACAGCAAATTGGTTATAAGATGTAAAAAATGGTGAACACAAAAATGAAGAATATCTTTGACTGTGAAAGGTCAAGATGAGTTAGTAAGCTATTAACTTGGCTCATTTTTCAAATGATGAGTCAATTTTTATGAGAAACATTCAGTGTTTTCAAACTGCTTATCAAGTTCCTAATTCTGTCATCTTAAAGGCCTATATTACTCAAAATTTTAGAACACCACTTAACATCTTAGTTGTCACAGTGATGTGACCTGGAATATGAAAATAACTCAAACTTTTAGCTTGTTTTTGTCTTCCCATGCAGAATAAACTTTTCAAAATGAGGGGCTTCTAAGGTGTACCATGTTTAGCCAGATAAAAAATAAACCAGATTGGTATGATAGTCAGCAGTAGAAAGAGAAACAAATTAAGTACTTATAATTAAAGATTGAGGAATGAAAGAATTCACACTTTCTTAGAGCTATTATTTCAGACAGTCTGGTGTCAGAATTAAAAGCCAACCAGTGCATCTGTTTACATTGCCAAGGATTTTCACAGTAAGAAGGGCTAGGAAACACATATTTTTTAATTAGGGTCCAAATCCCAAAGAACACCTAAAAAATAGGATGCCAAAAATAAATGTTCTTGTGATTTGTATTGTCCAATGTCTAAACAAAGACAAAAAATTATGTTTCTTACTTCTCCTTTATAAACACAAGTGAAAGGAAAAAAAAAAGAGAGAGAGAGAGAGAGAAAAGAAAAGAAAAGTAGTTCTGTTGCTTTGGCCACAGACTCCTTTTTTTGTTATCCTGCTTGTTTCTGGCTCAGCTACTGCTTTTCTTTCCCAGGATGAAATAATATAGGAAAAGCCGATTAAGGAAAACTTCACTCACACAGAAGGTTCACCAAGATGGCTCAGTTACCAAGCCTTAAAAGCTGAATTACAATGGCCACCTAAAATGACCATTCTATACTTTAAAGTATATCTCCATTTGAAAAATTTCAGTTAACTCTTTGCTTATCTTGAGCTTTGAATTAAAGGAAAGTCCTCTTTAAAATCCACAGTGATGGATCGAACGTTGTAGTACTCAAATCTACCATTAGCTTATTTTTACTTCTCACCAGCAAAATTAGAGGTATTTTCTGCAATTTCAAAGATCACTCCTTTGGTCAGTTGAAAAAAATATATAAAAAGTAGTATTCTGTACACAAATAGACTTCCTTCCCTCATTTATTTATTCAACAGATATTTATTGATCCTCTATTATTTGCCATACGCTGGGCTCATTGCTGGGAAATACTGAACTAAACAAGACATCACTGCATATAGCATATAATCATAACGCAAGGTGTTACCATCTCTCCTATTGGAAGTATAGGGTTCTGGGAAGCGCTTACCAGTACAAGTGGACTAGGATAGACTTGAGAGATGATCAGCCCTCATATCTTTTATTTGACAGAGGAGGAAACTAAGATCTAAAAAGATTGAGTTGCATAATCCCAGAGCTCTTTACTGGAAAAAAATCACAGGACTAGAATTCATGTCTCCAAATTCAAATCTCAAACTCCCTATACAGCAATATACTCCTCCCCAGAACATAATTTTCCCGAAAACAATAATGCCAAGCCATGAATGTCAAAGCAGTTGACTTGTTGGAAATATGCTTTGAGATCAAAGGGTCAACATTCTTCCTAATTGTACGGCATTCCCGATGGTGGAGAGGGAGGGCTCAGAGGTCAGACCCAACTGGATCCTAACCTTAAATCGACCATGCCTAACTAACTAGTGACCTTGGAGAAGAATGAAACTCTGAAAATCATCTGGATTTTAAAAAAATCTTCCAAGTCAGGATCACACTATCTACATGAAAGGGGTAAATTTCATGAAAGAAATTGAGTAGAAACTCAATACACATAAATTTTTGTCCCCTCTTCTCACACATATAAATTGAACAGACCTGATTGAAAGATCAGGTTAGCAGAAACCACACCTCAGTTTATTTCTTACCAGTTATTTTAGCATAAGATCCAGCCTCCAATTTTAATCCATTTTCGTAGGTCATTTTTGGCATACCTCCACATAATTTAACATTTCTACTCTGTGAACGTTTTGGGAGTTAGAAAGCAGAGATTAAACAATTGAATTTAGAGAATTTCATCAGCATACATCCTCTAAAGAGAGATGGGAAGGAAACAACAGTCAGAAGAAATATTCAAAATGAATAAAGCCTCCTATATAATGTCGTGGGCCTCTTTCCATTATAGAACACAGAAAGCCAACTAGCATAGGTAAAGGGAATTTGTAGACTCACGTATCTAGGATGTCCAGGAGTAGATGAGCTTCAGATGTAAGTGAATCCAGGGACCCAAATGATGAATTCGGTACCTTGCCTTTACTTTTTCTTGGCTGTTTGGCTCCCTGTTTTGGCTTTATTCTCAGGCTTTTTACACAAGGCAGGAAAGATGGCTTCTGTCAGTCACAAGCCTACATTATCTTTCTACCCCACAAAGGAGGAGAGAACCCTCACTTCCAGCAGGCTAATCTCAAGTCTCAGGGAGCAACCTGATTGGTACTGCCTGGTTCTTAGAGCCATCCCACCACAAACCTCTATGGCTGGGAAACAGAGGACATGGGTTACTATGTCTCTGTACATGGAACACTGATGGACAAGACCATTCCACTCAAGCTACATGGAATAGGTCCTCCGTTGGAAAGTGGGTTTCTCTTTCCTGAAAAAGGGAGTAAAGGGAGCCTGGAAAGGCAAAAAAATGGATATCCACTCAAATAATTATTTTTAATTTCCCTTCTTTTAGGACCATCCAGCTCAATTCAAAATCCTCTGGAAGACCCTGGTAGGTTCATTTTATTTCTTTGTAATAGCTTCCTATACTGGCTAATGGGTACTTTTGGTGCAATATGATAAGGGAAGGACTCCATCTTTGTCTACATCCACAGTATAGTGGCCACAGCACCGGCACACACATCATCACACATCTGCATTATTCAAGGCATACTGCAATCAGTTTCTACCTTGAAGGTGCTTATACCCTATCTCTGCATACATGTTAGGTCACAAAAGTTTAAAAATCATGTATTCATTTATACAATACATGGATTCAGAGTCTATGTTTAGGACCCTATGTTCAGCTTTGAGGGATGACAAAAACCTCAGTCTCTGTCCTCGAAGGACCAAGGAATCTCTCAAAGATATCACTTGAAGCTGGAATCTGCAAAGAGGACTCCATGTATAATTAACATCTGAGCTGGGTTTGGGGGCATAAGTAGAAGTTTCACTGTTAGGCATGTGCAAAGAGGCCAAGACAGAAAAGTTGAAATGTGCTTTCTCGCTTAGTGAAAAGATGACACAGAAGAATGGGGAATAAATAGCAAGGTAGCTTTTAAGCATTCAGCAATGAAAGTCTGCCTAAATATGTCATGGTTCTCCGGTAGGAGGCAATACTGTGCCCCAGTTCTTCAGGAAGAGGCAGGGCTAAATGAGCAAGACGCATTAATGAGGGGGAAAAAAAAATCCAGTGTCACATTGACAAATACAGTACGGCCCATTTACATTAAGTAAAAATCAGACGTGCATATGTTCGTTAATGTAGATAAAAGGTCTAGAAATGAGTTATCCCAAACTGAAGATAGGAACAGCCTCCATAAAGAGTAGTCAGAATGAAGCAAGCAGCAGGAGTGAGGTAGGAATTTTCCTTTGCTTTTACACTTCCGTATCACTTAAGCTCTTTTTTTTCCACAATAAAATTTTATCTACATGTTGCTTGCCTAATAAATAAATACTGTTTACATAGAAGGAAGTTTTTGATCAAAATAAGGACCAAAATAACACTGGCAGGATAAGGAGTGTGAACTTTTAAAAATTAATGTTCTTGTTATTTTTGGTTGTCAGTGGGGTAGAGAGCCAATACCCTGAGCGAGACGTTAGGAAGAATAACATTTTGCAGGTGGGATTATCTTTAAGCCAATAAACAAATAGGCAGGTAGAACTCTTTGGAGGTCGTTACATAGATAAATACATATATTTTGTAGGTGTATATGTATATATAAATTAAACAAATATATAGCCTAAATAAATATATTTTATATAGGAGGTTATTCCAAATACATATAATGAACATACATAATAATGAATATATATAAATGAACAATAAGAGTTAGGGAGAGAGAAGAAAGACAAGTTCTTTTCTGAGTAAGGGATTTTAAGATACCAAAGACATGCCTTTACGGATGTTTGCTTGCAAAGTGTCTTAAAGACAACACATCTGGCTATGGAGAGCACAACAAGCAGAGTCGGATTTCAGGTGAGATGTGGCAGTCATCTACATGAAGACGAGAAGTGAAGTAATGAATGAGGTCAAAGGTCATCAGGGAATAAATGAGGTCAGCAAGGGAAAGAGTAAAGAGAGCCTAAGGCAAAGCTTTGAGAAGGATCATCCATTAAGAGAAGGGAAGCAATGCACTGGCTCATTCATTCACAACTAATTTTTTTCAAAGACCCTGAGCCAAACACTGTAGGTTTTCAGGACAGAATAGAGCGGTGGAAAAAATGGCATGGTGACTGCCCAGAGGGACTTATAACCACTGGAATGAGAACACCCACTAACATTAACTGAACGCTTCGTGACTTTGCAATGTCACTGAAGTATCACATCAACCTTAAAACAATGTTATTACCATCTCCTCTCTATGGATGAAGACATGAGGCTTAGTGAGGTGGGCAATGTGTCCCAAGTCATACAGCTATGAAGTGGCAGGGACTTGATTTGAACGCCAAGTTTATCTACCACCACAACTCATAAGCCTGTGTAACGCTGCAAAGTGGCCAACCAATGGGTCATAGAAGAAACATGAGAACAGAAAAAGAAAAAAAAACAACAGCATTCTATGCTAAAGAAGACAGGGACAGAGTCATGGGCCTGCTAAGCCATGTTATCAAGGAGGAGGGAAACTGATGCAAGATCACTGATTTGATGGTTAGAAAGTCATATATTCATTCATTTATTCACTCAACCAATATGTATTAAGCAGCCAGCATGTATTACCTCATGGGCTTTGAAAGATCAGTTTTACTTCTGTGGGGATGGAAGTCAATTGTGAAGGATTAAGGAATGAGTAGATGGTAAAATCGCTTGCGTTAAGGACTCCTCTGAGGAATTGGGTGATGGAAAAATTAGCTTAAGAAGGATTTTCAGGCTATGGTGTACCTAAGCAAGCACGCAGAGGCAGGATGGAGTCAGTAGAGAGAGTGAAAATACAGGGAAAGAGGATGATGGTGAATACAGATGCTTCCTATGGATGGAGAAAGAGAAGGAGACGCAAACTCCTGAGGCAGAAGGTTATCTTTAAAAGGAGAAGGGTCCCTTTTCCTCTGATAGGGGATAGAAGAAAATATAAAGGAACTGAGAAATGCTGCTGCAAAATGCAATCATAGGAAACTGTACCAATAAGGTTTTATGTGCACACTTCTAGACATTGGTTCTCGACCCTGGCTACACACTAGAATCATCTTGGCAGTTGTTACAAACTGTGATGCTTCGACTGAACTCCAGTCCAATTAAATCAGAAAAATGTGAGGTTTCTTCAGGCTGAGGATATCCAAGGCTGTAAAGAGGACTTGGCGAGGTGTGACTAGGGGGGAGGTTACATGTGATAACCACTTGAGTAAAATGAAAAACTAGGATCCAATAAAGAAATGAATTTGCCTAAAATAAAGGAAGGAAGGAAGGAAGAAGTGGGCAAGAAAATAGAAACATTAGTATGTGGGGAGATGACAAAGGATCCTTATAAATTTCCAAATTGCTGCAAAGTAGATACACGTGCGTCCCATTACTTATGACCATAAACTGTACTAAGCACGGGTCTTAACAGTACTACTCTCTTTTGCATTCCCAATCAATCTGCATCGGAGTCCCTGGCATACAGTGGATACTCAATAAACATTAGTTGAATGAATAACTTAATAAAAAAACAAATGTATAACTCAGGTGGCAGCCCAGCCCTCTCTTCAAGTATCTAGAATCCTTGAGAACGGTGGAATCGTCTCATACGCAATCCCAAGCCACTCACTGCAAATACTTCTCACATCTCAGATCTACATGGGGCCTCAGCTGGTTTCAGGGGATATGATTTCAACCTCTTTATTCTTAATGCCATCAACAATAGGTTATGTGGGTAATCGATTTTTACTAAAGTTTTACAAAAGTGAGAAAACAATGGGGAGGAGGGCTTTATCAGCAAAACACCAGCCAGCAAGCAATTTAAAATTAGCTATTAGACAGCCACAGTGTTAACTATGTCACTTGGCCTTTCTCATTGGCCCTTATTCCATGCTGAGCCCTTGCCTCCTGCCATCTTGCTGCACTCTTATTTCCGTCAAGCTTCACCAGTACCACCCAAACCACAAATTTCACCTTTTCTTATGCAGAGCAGTTTCACTATGACTATCTCCTACACCGAGGCTTGGGGGGATCCCACTTTTAGTACCTAAACTTTCCCAGAAGTGCTTTTGCCAAACCAAAGGTTAGATATTAACCCCAACCTTTTTAGGGCCCCAAACTTTCATAGCCAATTATGATTTTAAATGGCCTTTTCCTTCCTTCCATACAAAAGAATGAATCATCCTGGGAAGACAAATGGAAAATCCCCAACCCAATAATAAATGAGGCCCCGTGAGGGAATAAACATTCGTCATTGGAAGTCCATGGAATACGTATACACATTACTGTTGAGAATAATCCTTACCTTCCTTATTGGGGCATCTCAAAATTAGTGTCTTTGTCTGTGAATGTCATCATCATCGTATCCAGTCACATGAGCAGTGATGTGAATACAGCGGGCACTCAACACAGACGCACTAATCATGAGGATAAAGGGTAAAGATGAGATACTCTCTGAGATTTTATACCTTATAATAATAGTGGTAATAATAGCTGCTTTGTATGTCCAAAGCCGTTTAAAAGCATTAACATTTCACATGGCCACACATCCTCGGAAAGGAGATCAATATTTATGCTTCCAAGTGTGTCAAGTATACAGTTGCGGAACCTCGAGGTGAAAGTTTCACCCTGCCAGTGTCAGCCTCAGACCTTGGAAATCACATCCCCAGTTCAATGTGTCAGAATAATAAAGTGACCCCGGCTGGCTGAATGTATTCATTAATGGCTGGGGGTGGGGGGTGGGAAGCAGGGGGAAGGAGCAGACAATAAGGCTCTGGGAACTCACAGCGCTAAATAGCCGGCAAGGAAACACTATTATTTGGTGTTGCATCAGTTCTGGAAGGGAAAAAGATATATACACACACACACACACACACACACACACACACACACACACAGACATCACACATCACAGCAGTCCTGTTTAGTCCTTTCCAATGAGAATTTATTTTTGTAACTCCTGGTCCAAGTAATTTTATTGCCACTGATTGGAAGGGGAGGGGGATGGTACTAAGAACTTCCTTCTGGCGTCTCTCTCTCTCTCTCTCCCCGCTTAGTGTGTGTTTTGCTGATTAAGCAAATCGACCTTAATTAGGAACTAAGTAGAAAAGAACTCTGCAAGGTTTCCTTAAGCAGCGTCAAAACGACCACAGCCCATTCTCAGAGCCCATTAAGAGGTAATCAACCAACGCAACTAACAAGTCACTCAGACCAGACTTTTGGAATTTGGCTCTTTTGTTCTGTCAGTTTGAAGAGCGCTGGGCGAGTGATGCAATTTAGAAGGGAGCTCTTTCAGAGCTTTCACTCAGGAAGGCATCGGGAGCTCTGGGGGTAGAGCTTACTTAGCTCAGAAAAAGGGAAAGAATGCAAGTTTGCATTGACAGCTTGATCCCAGAGAGAGGCTGCGGGGCTGCTTGTCTGGCGGGTCCTCTGGGTGTGCATGAGGCACGGGTAGGAGCCCTCGTCTTAAGTGAACGTGCGCCTCCAATATTAAAAGAACAATTACCTTCCTGTGCACTGCTCGCTGTTTGCTACTGCTGTTTCCTTCAATAAAACCTCTTTTCACTTGCCAATGGGAACCTGTCAGGCAATAGTATTTTTCAGGCGTGATACACTTACTAAAATGCCCTTGTGAGCTTTTAATACATTTACAGTTGGTAACAATAGGGCTGTTTTGTCAGGAAAGGTAAAAGAAAAGTATTTGTTACAAATGCAGAGCAATGGCAAGACAGGATTGGACCAGTGTTGCCGTGCGTGGTGGCTGCTGGTCCCTCCTAAGTGTCAATCCAGCTGCCGGAGAGCAGGGAAAAGGAGCAAAATGTGATCAGGGTGTGGTCTTTTTATTCAAATTGAAATTCACCTTTTTTTTTCCTAACATAAATACATTTTATAGACAATATATTGTTTCATGGAGTAGAACATATTCTTCTTTGGTGATTACTTATTGATTTTCTTTTGTCTATAACAATTTAAAGTACTTTATTGCTTACATTTAAATAAATGCTAAATCAATTGTAAGTTATACAACTATATAGTAGATATATGTATAGAGACATTATCCAGAATACATGCCCCGGTCAGAATGGAGACTTGTAGAAATACTCACTTTAGATGACTCTTATAAGAGCAGAAATGTGAAGAAATAAAAAGATCTTACATTTCATCCTCAATGCTCAATTCTTTTTAACATCTTTATTAGAGTATAATTGCTTTACAATGGTGTGTTAGTTTCTGCTTTAGAACAAAGTGAATCAGCTATACATATACACATATCCCCATATCTCCTCCCTCTTGTGTCTCCCTCTCACCGTCCCTATCCCACCCCTCTAGGTGGTCACAAAGCACCGAGCTGATCTCCCTGTGCTATGCAGCTGCTTCCCACTAGCTATCTCTTTTACATTTGGTAGTGTATATATATGTCCACGCCACTCTCTCACTTCGTCCCAGCTTACCCTTCCCCTCTCCGTGTCCTCAAGTCCATTCTCTACATCTGTGTCTTTACTCCTGTCCTGCCCCTAGGTTCTTCAGGCCCTTTTTTTTTTTTTTTAGATTCCATATATATGTGTTGGCATACAGTATTTGTCTCTCTCTTTCTGACTTACTTCACTCTATATGACAGACTCTAGGTCCATCCACCTCACTACAAATAACTCAACTTCATTTCTTTTTATGGCTGAGTAATATTTCATTGTATATATGTGTCACATCTTCTTTATCCATTCATCTGTTGATGGACACTTAGGTTACTTCCATGTCCTGGCTATTGTGAACAGAGCTGCAATGAACATTGTGGTACATGACTCTTTTTGAATTATGGTTTTCTCTGGATATATGCCCAGTAGTGGGATTGCTGGGTCATATGGTAGTTCTATTCTTAGTTTTTTAAGGAACCTCCATACTGTTCTCCATAGTGAAGTTCACCTTTCTAATAAAGACCTTTGTTTGTTCAGATCCTCTTGGATGGTAACACAAGCCAGGTGGGTGGCGGGCGTGCAGCATCCTTATATTTGAATATATATTTGGCCCTTGGATTCACCGTGGAGCACTGTCTTTAAAACTCAAGCAAGATGAATTGTTCCATAGATAAACCTCCAATTAAAAGAGATTTTCACCCAAAAACTAGAATCCTCGAGTTATAAACTATAGTTTGCTGTGATCACAGCTCAGGTTTGTTTCGTTAAATGAAACCAGATATTAAATAATAAATAATCAATAGAGAACGTCTATCAGCCAATTTCTAGAGAGATTTCTGTTGTCATTCAAACATCCATTTGGCTAGAGTTTAAAATATATATATATATGAATCATCTATTATTTGCATAACAGTAATAAGTTGACAGAGATTTTGAGAACCAAATAATAGTTCTAGTGGTCAAAAATAAAGATTTTGATACTAGCCCACAAATAAATACATATTTTTATGAAGGGACATACTGGTGAGAAGAATTTCTGTTGTCATCCTAAGGGTGAAATGGATCTTCTGCATTATTCTGCAGGATAAAGGGAACTGGGTGTCATTAAACTATGTTCCCCTTCAGGAAAGAAAGAATAGGTGATATTAGTTGCTCAACATGTATTACGGTATCTACCAATGGGAGACAATATACAGTTAAGAGGACAGCTCCCATATCTGACAGTATGGATTCAAATCCTGGCCACGATATTGTTAATTCTATGATCTTAAGTAAAATGTCTCCAACTCTCAGTTTCTTAACCATTACTGTGTGAGGGCAGTAATAGTACCTACTATTATACAACTACATAGTACTACTGCTACAGTATCTACTAAGTACATTTCTTATAGTTGAAAATTAAGTAATAAATATATTGTATTTTGTATCAATCCTGTAACCCTATAAATAGTAAATCGTTATTATTCTATAATAATTACTGAAACATATTTATTGATTACTTATGAGTTGTATTCCAAATTAACACGTTATTAACCAGACTGATTAACAGCAGCTGCTGTAAACAACCCCCAAGTTTCCATGGCCTAACTTAATAAACGTTCACTCGTGGCCACCCGAAGTTCAATGCAGATAAACACTTCTCAGTTGTCTCCCACCACATGGTGACTCAGATATCTAAGCATTTTTTCTCTTGTGGCTCTGCCATCCCTAGAAGCCCCCTCAGAGTTTTCTACTGTATTCTTTGCTTATCTCTGTCCGAGAAGTAAAGAACAAAACGTGGAGAATCACAGGGCGTATTTTAGGGGATAAACTGGAAGTGAGGCACAGTATTTCTGGCCGCATTCCTTTGCACAGAACTATGTACCTGATCCCACCTAGATGCAAGGAGGCCAAAAAATGTACGTTTACTGTGTATCCAGAAAGAAGAAGAAGATTTGGCTCAGTAGACAGCCAGTCTCTGTCACCAACATAAATCTTTATTAGCTAAAGTCAGTATAATTGAGAGTAGTTTCCTTAGCCATATTTGAAGCACTGCGCATGCCAATTTATGCAAATTAGGAGCTTTCTGAATATATAATGTCCTTCTTAGACGCACTGGCGCTGTTGACCACTAAATTCTTTTATACACTCACCTTCCTTGGCTGCCTCTGGGTTTTTCTTCTACCCTCTGACTATTCCTCCTCACTCTTCCTTGCTGATTCCCTGTCTAACATATGTACCAGAATGCTGATAACTGAACTCTTTTTTCATAAAAAGTTTTACTTTTTTTTTTCTTCTTTTTCTTTTTTTAACAAAAGAAAATGTGTATTCTTCCTACTCTTCCTCAGATTCCGCTCTTGACTCACCTTCTCTGGGAAGACCTCTTCTATGATGGAGACTGAGCTGGGTGCCCCTCACCAGCAGCCCTGTAACCCCTGTCAGAGCATTTGTTACATGGAATTCTCAGTGTCTCCTCAGCGGAGTCTGCTCCTTGGAAGTGATTTGAAAACTGACTTATGTCTTTTATCTGAGTTTCTCCTCCCCTAGTATAATAGTATCTACCACAGAGCAGACAATACCATTCACTGAATGAATTAAGGAATTTCGAGGTAAATCCATCTGTACATCTTAGTCAATAAAGAAAACCAAAATACAAATGGAACTTCACTGCTATCAAAGAAAAAATGAGTCATGAAAAAAATAAACGGGAGGAATATATTTACCTTTATAAAGGTATAAAAATCTTTTTTTTTCAATTTTCAACATTTAACACTATACCTTTTAAAAAGCAAACAATCTTGAATGTTGTACCAGTTTCCAGTAAATTGACTTTGGAAATATTTTTCTTTCCTTCATGTATTCATATACTATCACTTGAAGAGAAAAGACAACTTAGAACAAGCCTATCAAAGAGCCTTCTCCCAAAACTTGCAAGCTATGTTAAAAAAAGAAAAAAAAAAGGCCATCTCTGAATCTCTATTAGTGAAACTTTTCTTTCGGCAGCCTAATATAATTACAAGACAAATAGTTCCTTCTAAGATACAAGAAAAATACTTATGCTAAAGGTGGGTGACTTTTCAAGTTAAACTTTGATTACAAGATTTTTTATCAAGGTTTTTCCATTCATTCACTGTGAAAATATATAGTGTTACATTTTCTTCAGTATTTTTGCATTATTGTCTATTTTACATCTTATTATAAATATTCACCTCTAAAAAATGTCTTTCTTTATAACAAAACTTCTTAAACTTAAGGGTAGGAAAGACTACTGTTACCACCTTATTCATGCCAAATATTAAAATATTGCACACTAAATCCTAATAATTGTGGTGACCTATTCAAACTGATATCATTAAAGTTTCTCCTTTGCATTTAATGTATACTGCATATTCTATTACCATTATAATACCACTAGATTATCAATATTACTTATTCTATTATACATACTAAGAATGTTATTTCTTGCCTATTAAGTCTACTTTATCATAGGCAGGGCACCATGATAATTAAAAGCTCATCTTCTTTTCTGGAACCAGACTTCCTGAGTATAAGTCCCAGCGCTGCCATTCACTATCTGCAATTACAATTCATAACTTATATTACCTATCTGTGCCTCAGCCTCCTCATATATAAAATGTGGATAGTAATAGTCCTTAGCCCATAGGGTTGGTGAGGATCATATAAGCTTACACATGAAAAGTCTTAGAACATCTTCTGGCACATCAAAAGCCTCTAGAAATATTTAGCTATTATTACTTACTGAGAGAGTACTGTATGTTCCATTTTTCTAAATTTCTTATTTCTGTTTTCCCCCATTCATCCTACTTTAATCTGTCTTCTAGCTTCACCCACCTATTGAAATTCCTCTAGCAAATTGTCACCGAATTACCAAACTCAGCAGTTTGTTTTCCATCCTGAAGTATCCTTGCCTTCTTTACAACATTTGCCCTTTTAATCACACATTTTTCGGAAATGTTCTCATCTCTTGGGCAAGAAGAGGCACAGAAAAATTCAGAGAGACTGATATTATAGTTTTGGCCCCAGAAAAAAATAGTGTAAGGAAAAGGTTGTAATTGGCTTACAGGTAATGTGATGGAAAGTAGTCAAATAAGAATAGCTAGAATCCTGGACTCCAGTTTACTTTCTCTATAGTTCATCCTCCATATTGGACTTTCTAAGACAAATATATGATCTTGTTTTATTTCTGCTTAAAACATTTCTTTCAGGCTCTTAAACAAGTTAAGGGAACTTGGATATAGTTTGCGTGTTGGGGGGGGCGAGGGGTCAGTAGTCTGTATTATATGTTTGCGTATGGTGCATTTTTCCAAGGAAAGAGTTCATATACTTCCTTGGGGTCCATTCCCCCTAAATCAAGAACCACTGCCCCAATGGAAAGTCTAAAATCCACAGACATACATAAAAAACTCCACCTTAACTCTCACAGTCCTTCTTCTCTCTTTTCCCTTTTCCCCCCATGCTCTACTAAGTACTGTTTTTCACACTTCCATGTTTTACAAACTTTTTCTTCTTTCTTGAATATCAGTGGCCACCTGGCAGCTGAATACTAATTTTTTGAGATCCAGTGAAAACGTCATCTCTTTTTAGACTTCTATCTGCTACAATACACCAAGCATTATTAGAAATTCCTGAATTTCACACCCAGAGAACTATGTACCACCGAACCTTATTATCCGTTTATCATATGCTATTGAAGTCATCTGAGCGCCTATCACCACACTGAAGGGTAAACTCAGAAGACAGGGAGCAGGTCTTATTTACCTTTGTGTATCTACCAGCAGTGAGCATACTGCTAAGTACTACGTAAAGAATCCATAAATGTTTCACAGATGAATGAGTGAATTACTGATTGTTGTCTTGCTTCAAATTCATCTGTTAGGTGGATATTGCGTGACATTTTCTGAGGGATCTTTTTTTTTAATCCGTGTGGTTAATCCACATAAATACCATAGTTCTGAATTCAGGAATAAGGTGCTATGTTTCACACTCCTTAAATTGTTTTAAATCGTGTTAAGTATCGTATCAAAAAAAAAAAAAAAAAAAAACCTTGACAGTTGGTGATGAAACAAAGATTTGATAGCATGATTTTTAAGTCCTAGGAGGCCAACACTCTTTCCACTAGTAACTTTTGTCTAAAAGGGACAGTTTGAAGTTATTTCGATAAAAGCACCACCATACATCTTGAACTGAACACAGCAGTGCTGCAGTAAAAGCCACATACATAGCTCCAAAGGGAGACACTGAGATAGAAGCAAATGACATATTTTTAAAAGACATACATCTAAAGTACTTTTTTCTTTCTATGATAAATATATTTTCCTTCCATTGTTTCATCTTCATGGATTACAGAAACACCAAACTTCGTTTGATCCACAAGAGAAAGTTTTCTTACAAACATGTATAAAGAAGTTAGAATTAGGCATGCTTCTGGCATCTTCCCTTTTTGTGGAGAACAGGATTTTGAAGCAGGAAGAACATAAACAGTACACATTGACTCCTGACACACCATTGCTTTCTTCAACTAGAATAATACAAATTTGCAAGTGAACAAAAGAGTGGGAGGTAGATATCTGATTTACAATGTTTCTGAGATAAAGAACACTGTAAAAAAAAAAAGATCCATGTGAATAATAAAGCATTGTTAACTGAGTCCTGACATTTCTATTCTAGTGACAAAGACAGCAGAACTGCATACGGGCGCCTTGTGCCACTTTGAAAGTGGGAGGAAGACATATAATTATAATTCTTACAATGACGAGAATTCAAGAAAATCTGGGGAAAAATTTATTGAAACACATATTGACATATTAGTATTATAAATTACTTTCTCTTATTGACCTCCTCCCCAGAATTCTTTTGTTGGCTAGCTCATCATGGCACTAAAGGCATCTCATGAAAAGAGAGACCTGCCTTGAAAATTCTCTTCTTACGTTGAAAACTATCTACCATGTATTTATTCTGTAACTTGCTCAACATGCGAGATATATTAGAGAAATACATTTTCAAAACAGTTTTAACCTCCATTGTCTTGAGCGCACGTATCAACTCTGTCATGTCACTTATCCAAAATCTTCATGGAAACTTCACATTTAGGCAAAACTAATGAATCTGTTTTAACACCCTTTGCGAAAGTCAAAGAAGATATAATATTATGTTTTCACTTAACATACATTTTCATCCATCTCCTTTCTTTGTTGGATGGTGTAAGAGGGGAAAAAAATACTACAAAAATTACAGTGATGTTATCAACCGCAGTGTTTCAATAGAGAACAGAATTGGAAATGGCATTTTGCTGAGTGAACCTCTAAATGAATGGAAAAAAAAAAAAAACCCACAGGGATGAATTTTCTCCTGGTGTTTATCTCCACTGAAGTCTCAGAGGGAAGACTCCCAAGTGTTGAAGGAAGCTCTCTAACTGACCCCATTACTGCCTTGGGCACTGGGAAGGCAAAGGGGCAGTTGTAAAGTCAGACCCTGAGTGAGCATCCTGGAAATTATAGCGTTGTGTTAAATGCATCCTCTGCAGGGTGCTTTCCTATCTTCAGAGAACACTCATGAAATGCTGCCAACGAGAAAACTAAGCGTTTGTCTTTAGAAAAAGTGCCACCTTTTATGAAACATCTGGAGCCCATCCAAAGGGCCTCCAGAATAGATGCAAGAACGTAATAAAGCAAAACACCTCAGCCATTGAGGGCTAGAGTCATTTCTGCACACGTACCAGGGTTATTCATCCACCATCATAAATACTCGTGAGACCAAGGAAGAACGCAGGGTATCTGGTCCATGTAGAGTTCAACTCAAGGCCCATTGAACCAGTAAGCAAGAAGCCCACTTACAAACTTAGAAGAAAACATAGTTTGGCTATTTCTTGCAGTTTACTAATCCCATTTCATCCACACTCAATATTTTCCCTCTGCTTGTTAGTGATAAGGATACACATGAGGATTTGGCTTTTACATGAACCTGGGGTTTTCTACAATGCCTGTTGTGATAAATAATAAAGATTAAGATACACGAGGAAATATATAACGACTAGAGATATTGCACTCTTGTACATATCCAACGCAGAGAGCATATCAGCCAAGTCAAGAAAGAAAGGACACCACAAGGACTGTGGAGGGGGGCCGGGGGGAGAAGTTACAAAAGTCAGATAGACTAACGGGTACCACAGAAAGAGCACAGTAAAAGAGGGTTAAAGATTAGGTCCCAAAAAGTGATAAAAGTAAATTCACCTCTGAGAAGAAAAAAAGAAAAACACCACCAAAAGAACCCAAAGAAGCCCAGCGTCATCTGCTCATTTGTATGTGAATTAAATTGACTGCCTGTAATCATGTTGACCTGGTTCTGTCCTAGGATGCTCTTAAAATTGGGTAGTAGGTTGGGAAAAGAAACACCTCAGAGTTAAGTTCTGGTGATGAACCTAGGACAGGGCACCGGCCTTTAAGTCTCATTCGGACAGTACGAGAATTTAATAGATTACTCATTCTCTAGAAGAGAATTTCAATCTTTCCTAATTGATGCATGGCAACTAGTCTCTTTGAAATCTACAAAAGTAACTTTTGCTCGGAAAGGAAAAGAGAGGATCATTTCTAATTCTAACTCAAACATCTTCTTAAGCATATGTGTGCCCGAAGTATTGGATGCGAGCGTTTATTATCGGCACTCTGCACTCATCTCAGCTGATCTGCAGGGATCTGTGCAGAGATAGATGGTAACAAGAGAGAGGACTTTGGAATCAGAACAAACTGGGTTTGAGCCTTGGCTGTGTGACCTTGGACAAGTTGCTTCATCTCTCTGAATTTCAGTTGCCTTGGGGCTCATAATAGCTACACAAAAATTTTGGGGACCACTCTCCTAGGTATTAGAAAACAAGATCTAGGTGGGCTCACGCTAACATGATGTATAAACTACTGCACAGTTACCAGCTGGACTCAACAAGGTGATCACCTATAAAGGTATTCCTTTCAGAGCAACCTTGACAGGAGCAAAGGTACTTCCTTTAAAGCATCAGCAGTATCTTCTGATGACTTACAGAGCTCTCCTAGAGAAACAAAAAATCCTCGTTCAGCAGTATCTTCTGATGACTTACAGAGCTCTCCTAGAGAAACAAAAAATCCTCATTCCAGTCTGCCACAATTATTGAATTGGAAACACCTTGTATATTTATACCTGTTTGTGTATCACCAAGGGACAACCTCAAAGTATAGCTGACTCATTTCAGGTTTAAATATCCCATTAGCTAAGCTGTAAGGAAGTTCACGTAACCCAGGAGGCCCTGTGGTTCCACCTAAAGTATTATTCCTTCAGAGTTTCTGTTACCGTTTTCAACCTTTTGAGCTCTTGCAAATGTATTTGGCGTTCAATTAAAGTGAGATTAATCCAAAACAGATGTAGTAGTACTAGTAGTAGTAGTAGTACTAGTGAAGAACTGCTTTGTTGAAAGCCTACCCATCCAAAGTACTAAATTATAAGCACACAGACACAAACAAATCCACAAGTATCAATTCTTTAAAGTGATTTAAAATGCATAGTTTCATATAACTCATTTGACAAAAATACAAATGCCGATGCGCTCTTAACAAACAGCTACAATGCCTAGTTTTATCTTTATGGAAACATAAAAGCATTTCAGATGCTGAGGACCTAGAATCTCGAAGAGTCTTCATCTCCAGTAACCAAGAACAACTCAAATTTTACCCAAACCTCCAACTCTCCATGGCTATGACTGTTCCCCTACTTGAGTTCTTAGATTTCCAAAGAAAGAGACCGGCAGTGCTTCTTTGTCCTATAAACTTGGGGGGAGTGGGTGGACCATAAAAGCACCTACAGCGATCTAAAGCATAAAGGGTGGATGACATCATGGTTAATACTACTGTTATTTTCTAAGTGAGAGTCAGAGCGCTCACCTGCTAGACACAAAGGATTTCCACCAGGCTCAGGGGTTCTTTTTCTATGACAACCTAATTGATAGAGGCTCTTAAAGAGAATCAGGAGATTAATCTACCCAACTGATAGGATGAGGCCCAACACTCATCATCTAATTTCGTAATGTCCTGTAAATATGCAAGCTCTCCTTAACAATGATAGCCAAACATGATCACATGCATCAGAGTCCCAGGGAGTGGGACAAGAGCCAAACTGCCTTATCTTCCATCATACATTGTCCTTTCTGCCCCTTCATTTGAACCTTGGCCTCACTGGGGATTTCTGACCAGCTATTAGTCATTAAGGGGAATTTCACTGGTACAAAAAGCAGGTTACAGATGGCAGAGAAGGGATACCTGTGGGCAATCTATCTGTTGACAAGTTTGCCTCCTATAAATAGACCATAAAGACCCCAAAGGCACAACCATGCCACATTCATCTTTGTGCCTCCTGCATCTTTGTTAAGAGGAAGGACCGTAGCTTCCAAATGCCTAAATTCAAATTCCTACTCCAATCTCTACTAGCTTAGGAACACACCAATGAATAAAGCACAGCCCCCTTCCCCTCTAAACTGCATTTTCCTCGCTAGGAAAACTGTAC
Source organism: Tursiops truncatus (assembly GCF_011762595.2). Lineage (NCBI taxonomy): Eukaryota > Metazoa > Chordata > Mammalia > Artiodactyla > Delphinidae > Tursiops > Tursiops truncatus. The sequence goes on along the minus strand of NC_047043.1, from coordinate 82,707,938 downwards.
TTATAATAACCTCCTCATTGGGTTATTGTGAGGATTAAAGGAGAATTCATTTAAAGCACTTAGCCAAAGCTTCTCACGGTGTGGAGCGACTATTAGGTGTCCTTATTTTCATTATTACAGCAGGTGCTAAGTGAATGAATGGATGGATGAATTGGTGTCTGGAAGATGAAACTGACATCTATGATTTATCCAACATCTAAAATTCTATAATTTGACTCAGTTTCCAAAGAATTTCATATCTGAAAACTTACCTGAAAATATGTCACCTGTCCTGGCTATTATTGTACCTGTTTTGGATGCAATATAATATAGCGGAAAGAGAAAGAGACTAGAGGCCAGGGGAACAAGAATTTAAACATTTCATTGCCTACCACTTAGTAAGCAGATACTGATCTACATTCATGCAACCTTTATGCCAAATGCTCTGCTAAGGTCAGGAATACCAAGGCATGGACCCCTTTCCTCACAGAAAAGAAAGACACATGCATAACAGAATGTCTTGGAAGCACAGAAAGAACCTTTGTCACAAGTCAAGAAAGGCTTCAGAGAAGGTGAAATGCCCACTGAGGATGGGAAATGGGTTTCATTAATCCCCATATTCCCTGTATCTGGCAGGGTTTCTAAGTACAGGAGCAGATGACAGATAGCTGTTAAATAAATAAGTACCATGTCCTCCAGGTCTGAGGAATGAGGCGCTGAGTAAGGTGGGGAAGGAGGGAAGGGAACTCTAAGCAGAGAGAATGGCACTTGTAAAGGGCATTCGCAAAATTGGGAGTCACAAATGTCTATGTGTGGAGAGGATGCTGTTGGGAGGAAAGGATCTGCAGATCAAAAGAGACAGTGGGAAAAAAAGAAAAAAGAGACAGTGGCTGTGAACACACTGCGTGAATTGAAAGCCCCCGACAGCTGCATTACTACTGTGCTGCTTGCTGCCCTGATTCTGACCTTTTTGGCATCCCATAGGGTTCTGAGATGGGTTCCTCATCTCAACATTCACTAGCTCCAGGATCTTCTCCAAAATGCCCGAATTCTCTCTTCCGCCTTTCTTTATAAAAATATTTTAGAGAATCACTAAAGAATAAAGACGTATAATACTTGCCTTCATCATTCCTTTCATTAAACAAAGGAAATACTTATACTAATACTTTCCAAAGAATAAAATTATTGACATGTACACAACTGACCACTCCAGACACTAACATTTCTATTTGACTATCTTGGTTTCTAATCCATATCGTTGCATCAGTATTTTATAGCATTCATTTTAAAGTTCCCCATTTTCAATTGGTCATTTTGAAAAGGAATATTTTTTCAATGAAGAAATATATTTTTCTTAGTTTTTACAAAGGCCTTTTGTGTCAAAATGCTCATTTAAGAAAACGTGAAAGATTCTGAAACTTTGGAAAACTCATGCTCGTTACAGGCATTTGGAAAATTCAGAAAACACTTTTGTGAGTGGAGGTTTTATCTGAGAATCTTTCTTACGTATAATTTCCAGGTAACTGCCATAATGAAGAATAAAAATGAATCCTGCAAAGGTTGCTTTATAATTACACCCAGATACCATCTGATAAGGAGACCAAAGAGTTCTACACACTTCCTGGTTTGTGGCTCTGTCACCTCCAATCAGTGCTAGTTTTGAATAAGGACATTCACCTCAATATTTTCATTGTAATTTTAGCTTTGTAATAACCATTGATCGTTCCTCAAGACAACTGTCATTCTTTCCTTGCCTCAGCATCTCAAAACCTGAGTTCCTACCTTTGCTTTTGCTTTCTCTGGAAGTGAAAATATAACTTTAAATAATGTTTTCAGAAAAGGTTTTGTTAGTTTTCTTTAGAGTAGAATATTTTCTTCTGATAATGTATTAGGAGAATACCTTAGCATACCTTCCCACAGAAAAGACAAACTGATTGAGGATAAAACTGTCAAGGCCTAATCTCTCCTCAAAATTTAAGAAATGTTGCACCACTGTTTTTTGGCACGTAGCTTTGGCAAAAATGATTTGGGGACAACCTCAGAACAATTCTTTCTTATATGATCCAGTTTTCTTGTCTGGGTGCTTGAAAAATATCTTTTTTTTTTTTTTTTTTTTTGCCGTACGAGGGCCTCTCACTGTTGTGGCCTCTCCTGTTGTGGAGCACAGGCTCCGGACGCGCAGGCTCAGCGGCCATGGCTCACGGGCCCAGCCCCAGTGGCATGTGGGATCTTCCCGGACCGGGGCACGAACCCATGTCCCCTGCATCAGCAGGCGGACTCTCCACCACTGTGCCACCAGGGAAGCCCAAATATCTTTATTTTTATAATTTAAAATACTTTGTAGGATTATTGGTCTCTTTTTTACTAAATTTTAGACAGTGAGGTACACACTCATAAACTGTTTCTACTGAAGACATACACATCAAGATTATCTTTAAACAAAGCTTATATTTAAATTGTTTTGGTTTCTTCTTTAGGAAGCTATTAACGCTTGGGTGAGATCTATGTGCTCTGACCTCTGTATCTAACACCATGTTTATCATCATAAGTTCAGTCCTTTATCCTTTACTTTTAAACTATGGGAAAGCTGTTCATATTTACTCTCTACATGACTACTGATATTCTCTGTAGGGTCAATTCTCTGTTTTACTGCCCAGAACGCAGATTTCAATTCTGTCATTATAATCTTGACTTCTTCAGAATCTCTTAATTCACTGTGTCCCTCTGGATCTATCCTGCAGGCTTTTCACCTCCATTTGTTTGCTCCTTAATATTTTCTTCTCTTTTCTTCACAGATTTCTTCAGGCAATCTAATCAGAATCTCAATTTTTGAAAATTTTCTGTTTATTGTAAAAAATCATACCTGGATTGGTTAGAGTGACAAAGAACTACAGCTCGCTGGTCAGATCAAAAAGCACAGCTCTTCAAAGGAGAGGGCAGCTCAATTTTCCAAATGATACAGAATATTCATTACTGGACCAGGCAAGGTGTTGGGGCACGGTGGGGAGACAGAGGTTGTGCACTGCCCTCTCAGCTGAGCTAGCCGAAGCGCCAGACGGATTGGATTCTTTAGTTCAATTCTAATGAGTAGATATGTTGTGTTAATTCTTCCCAGAACAAGCAAACCCATATTTTGTGGACGTGAGCATTTTTCTTTTTCCATATTGTCAGAGGTGTTTAAGAAGGAAGCTAGGAGAAATTTTGTCAAGGATTTCTATAAAGACAATATTTTAAACTTGGAAGCTGTGACTACAGTGACTATTAGGCCTGTGGAAATAACTTTTTAAAACCTATCATGATTAATGCATGGAATAAGTGGATACTTTTTTAAAGGAGACTTGTTTTTTCCTTGAAATGGTTCAAACACTTCATAGAATTGTTCTGTTATTTTTAAGACCTGAAAATGTAACCTCAGTTTGTGCTAGCCTGCTTTAAGCATTCTAAAATATATTCAGAATAGTCTACCTTCACATGCTGGAATACTGAATATTTTACGCTCGGACAAGGAGCAAACCGTAGGTCTTTCGCCAAGCACCGTCAGTGCACTTGAGTATGGGTTACCAAAAACTCTGGAGAATTTTTTTTTTCTATTTATTGTTATAGCTGAAATCCTTGTGTCTCTGGTAGGCTTTAAGTGACATAAATATGCATTTCCATCTGCACGTCCTTGTCAGGAATAGTTCTGCTGGGAGGTGTTATGCCACCCAAGTACTTCCAGAATAGAGTCTGTTAATCCTGTTACCACTATAGAAACTCAGAGGAAAAGTCTACTCAGGCCACTACTGCAGCTGCTGTGGCTGTCAGTCTTCCAGTGTGCCACACCCTCGGTACCAGAAGGAAGCCTAAGAAAATGGATTTTCCTTCAGGTGGAGAGGGATGTAGAGGGCTGACCTCAGTCTATTACTTAGACCAGCGGTCTCCAAAGTTTTTCTTGTAAACCTTTATTAGTAAAAAAAGGGGGGAAAACAGCAAGGCCCACTTTAGGTAGGTATGTGTATACATACACACACACACACACACACACACACACACACACACACACACGTGCACATGCAATGGATATATAAGTTGCCACATGAACTGCTATGTATGTTATAAAATATACCAAAATAACTATTATATGATAATTTTCTTAAAAAAAAAGTCAGTAGCTGCTCTAACCCGCATTGGATAGACTTGTACCTTCCCTAGGAGGGAGACCATTGGAGTACACTTCCACCAGATGGGCCACCAGGAAAATAGATCATAAAGCCCAGTTAGGCTTCTGATAGACGCCATAATACACTGGGCACATACAATGGGCCAAAGGAGTTGTAAATGAGCACGTGCTTTGCTTCTCTACTTACTCCATCTTGTTACCTCTTGCCCTTCCTCCTAGTGTGGCTTGACTTCTAGCCTCCAGGCTCTCTGCTTAGATCTCATCCCTATCCTACATTTAGATAGGCATGTTACGAATGGGTATGAACCTGTCAAGACCTACAAGCCAACAGGGATCTTGCATAATCTGTCAACAGACATGTCACCTCAGAGCCCTCAGGACACAAAAGCAAGAACCAGCTAAATAAACGAAATCCAAACGTCAATCATCCAATAAATATTTTGAACAAAAACGTATAGATCTATAAACCCAAAATGAATGTCTTTCACTGTCTAATTCCATATAATACAGCAGAGCTCAGAATTACCCATGAATCTAGTTGTGGAACAAAAATTCTTCAGAAAGGCAGTGGATATGAAAAAAACCTCGCACTTCTCATGATAGTGAAAGACGGTCTTTTCAGATATAGAAAACTGAAGACTTGGCTCAAAGTTCTGTTTGAATTGATAAAAATAAATTATTTTATTGGTAAAACCTAGAGTCAGCCAGAAAAGAGTATGCAAACTTCCCCCAATCACTACTGGTGTGGGTATAAATTGACATGATCCTTTTGGAAGGCAATTAGTAAATTATACGAAAAGCTTTAGAAATTTGGCCATTAATCCGATTAAGTCCTTACTTATGAATTAAACCTGCATAAATGAATAGATATATGAAAAGATTCATGAAAATAGCATTTAAGAATATTTATAATAGCAAAAATTGGCAACAATTTACAGTTTTATTGAATGGTGGAATGTTAAATAATTTATGATATGTCATGCAAGAAATGTTATGCATTATTTGACTTCTTATTTATTAAGTACCTATTATGTTCCAGGCACCCTTCTAGGAGACTGCAATTAATTAATATAGACAAAGCTTTCATAAAGGTGATATTTTAGTCAAGGGTAGAAGAGATATATACTCCATAATCAAGTAAACAAATACATAAACAAAACATTTTCAGAATAATGGAAAGCACTATGAAGACAATGAAATTGTGATGTAGTAGAAATGGCTGGTGGTGAGGGCTTGAGATTAGTTTACACAAGCATTTCTCAAATTCAGAGGAAACCATATTCTTTGTGGAGGCTTTTTTTTTCTGTCGGGGGGAGGCAGGGAGGATTCCTGTGCATTGCAGGATGTTTAGCAGCATCCCTGGCCATGAGTCACTAAAAACACTCATCCCAATCATGACAGTAAAACACATCCCCAACCATTGCCATTGTCCCCTGGGTGGCAAAATCTGCCCCAACTGAGAACCATTGCTTTAGATTTAGTGTAGGGAAGGCTTCTTTGAGGAGGTAACATTTGAGCTGAGATGTATGTTTTTAAATAATCTTTAGGATATAGGGAAACATTCATGAAATAACTGTAACATATATAATACAATATATTCAATAAAATCGCAATATTGATTTTCCTTTTAAACCTCTATCTAGACAGACAATATAGCATGATGGTTAGAAGCACAAACCTGTAGCCAGGCTGCCTTAATTATAATCCCAACTCCATCACTTTTTAGTTGGGTGACCTTGGGTAAGTTACTTTATACCCCTGTGCTTTTGGGTCCTCATCCAAAAAATGGGGATGACACTAGTAGTACTTAACACATACGGTTTCTGGGAGTATTAAATGAGTTAATACACGCAAAGTTCCTAGAAGAGTGAGTGGCACATCTTGGAAACACTATATATAATATATACACATATACTGCATATATAATAATATATTAAAATTAGATAAACATTCTAATTTTAATATTTTATATATTATAAATCTGACATATATGTAGATATATATGCTATATATACACCAGATTTTTCCATTGTCTCTTTGTGAAACAAATGAAATAATGTGTTAATAATGGTAGAATTACAGGGGATTTTATTTTCTTTGTGTCTTTTTATATTCTTCACAGTTTTATAGATACAAATGCAAATGTTGCTTTCACATCAAAATAAAAATCAATATGTATTTTAGCACAAAAGAGAGAATTTTTAGACTTTCACCAGGATCAACTGGCATAGCGAGAGTGGGAGAGGAAGACCAATGGAAGATGTGCTCAGAAACACCTGTCCCAGGGAAAATGAGTCAATTGTCAACTGAAAGCTGAGACACCCCACGTTCAATCTGTCAGTCAGTTCATCAGTCATCTGAAATTTACTTAACGCTTGCTTTCTGCCAGACACTGTGCCAGGTGCTGGAAAATCAAAGATGAATGCAGGTCACATTTCTTCAAGGAGCTCACAACAGAAAAGGGAAGAGAAATACATCCACAATTAGCCACAGTACAATAAATGGAAGTATAGGCTATAATGAGGACCAACCCAGGTCTCTGGGGGCTCTCAAAGGTAACAATTTCAGTTGGAGTGGGGGGCAGTGTAGGAAGCTTCACCTAGGAGATGACACTTGCAATGGTCTTTGAGGGATAAGTTTGGAAAATGCAATCATTTGTAAGAATTCTGGTTTTGAGCAAACACAGAACGTGCTTCCTAATCAAACACCAGCAAAATCGCTTAGCCTAGAGAAAGGAAAATCAGAAAGGACAAAGGAGTTATACTTCAGAAAAGTGTCTTGATCTCATATCAGAGTGCCTGGTTCCATAAAGCAATTTGTGAAAGTTTGACTGTCATAGGAATTAGAAGGCATAAGTTCAAGTACTAGCCCTGCCCCTTACCAGCCGGGTAATCTTGGGCAAACCATTAAAATCTCTGACACTCCATCTACTTCCTCATTCATATAATGGTGATAATAATACTTTGCAATACTGTTGTGAGCGTCAAATGAGATAATGCAAGTAAGAGACTTTCAGTGACATTCAAATAGTTGGGATGATAGATTGTGATGGTTTTAACATAATAGAGACGATCGTGAATAATTATAATTTAATTTTTAACATTTATATTCAAACATAACAGTAAAAAAAGAAATCAAATCTATATACAACACCAATTATACATGAGTTTATAGCCTGATTGGCTTCATTTATTTTTTCAAAGCTCTTAACCTATTACTAATCCAAGTGCATCAAGCTATAAAAACTGCTAACCAATTATTGTTTTCCTAAGATAACATAATCTCTGCTTCTTGAGACACTTTATACTAACGTTAAACTGAAGCTAACTGCATGAAAATGAAATGGAGACTCATAATTGCAAACTGTTTTCATGTCTAAAGAAGATTCAACCACTTCCTAGGACTGAATTGCTCCTTGTTAAAGTTTAAGATCAAGCTATAAAAGTATATCACTTAGCCTACCGGTGCAAAGTATAGTGGCAAGCAGAAAACGCAGGTAATTATCTAGAAATATTAGGCCAAAAATCCCACTTCGGCCCCAAAAGACTGAAGTTGCTTTGCAGGTATCAGGGAAGCCTGAGGAGGGGGCCACGTTCAACTTTCTCTTAGAACCTTCTTCTCCTTGAATCCTTTTTACCTTGAACACTCATTGCTATGACATGTGGAGGAATAATATTCTTTTGCTTTTTCTCTCTCTAAAAAACAAGATTTACTAAGGCTGACTGAAAAGGCTTAAAATGTCCTCTTGTCACGGCCCTTGATAAACATTTTACCTAATGTTTTTTGAAGCAGAGTTTCAATTGAAGTGCTGCAGAAGACAAAGCAAAACAATGATATGTAAAACTGCTGCTTTAACCTGAATGTCTTAAAAAACAAAACAAACAAACTAAAAACCTGAATGTCTTTAAAAGACATCTAACCAGAGCTGGCATTTGAAAAATTAAAGAAAAAGAAGGTCCAGTATAATATTCTTAGTTCATTTATCCTTCCCCCATCAAAAAATAGATGTAATGAACCCAAGAGTTTTTGTTCAGTCTAACTAACAGGATATAACAAAGGAGTGCTCCATGAATTACTTACTGCCATTCATTTCAAAAGGTGAGAACATTTTAGGGGGCCTTCAACGCTCACCTTGAGAAAACCACCTTCAACGCTCACCTTGAGAAAATTACCCCACTCAGCTTCCGAAAAAGAAAATGTGGGTTTTTTCAAAAAAAAAAAAAAAAAAACACCTTCTTTGAGTATCAGTTACCTTTTATTACGCTTTTGTGACTACTAGGGAACCCTCATCGTCCTCATTTTGTTCTGTCTTTAGCCATACTATCAAATCTCAAATTTAACTCAATGTAAGAAAAATAATGCTCTATACATACAGAAAATGATTCTAGCTCGTTCTAATAATTTTCATCATGTGTGATCATGTTGTATGCTTTTCTCTACTTTGTGTATTGTGTCATTACCTACCAAGCTGTGGAGAAGAAAGTCCATATAGTCTAACAATAACAACAAAATATCATTTCTGACATTTGTGTGAACTTTAAAAACTTTCCATACAAAGGAAAGAACTTTTTTGATCTCTACCGTGTCAGCTTACTAACCATACTTACTTATTAATGGTTTAGTAGCTTACACTTTGAAATGTCACTTGTCTGTTTTGATCTGATTTCAACCACGGATTATCACAGTACTGAATTCTAAGCTAGACTATAGTTTAAATCCAAAGGAAAATATAATTCACCACTACAGCTTTAAAAATGGTCCAAACATTTGAAATACACACTCACCTTAAACATTTTGGTCTAGAATTAAAATTAAAATCACCCTGCCTTAACAACTTATCTAATAATTTTCATAGAGGCTTCTGGAGTTTAGCGTTCACAAGAAAAACTTAACAACAAGCAACTTTTGTCAAAGGCAATTTGTCGGTAGAAATGGATAAGTTAACTGAGAATAAGAGAATGGGAAAGAAAGAGCTGCTGACATCTTGTGTGTATGCATGATGTGCGTCTGCTTTGTTTCGTTTTGGTTTTTCATGAGTAATATGACCAGAAGAGTACTGCTCACGACATCATTTTGATGACAGTGAGTAAGATGTCTTAGGAGAGTTGTTATTACAGTTGAGATCAATGATTACTGAAACACAGGCTGACCTTGTTTCATTGTGCTTTGCTGTATAGTGCTTCACAGATACTGTGTTTTTTATAACTTGATGGTTTGTGGCAACCCTGCATCAAACAAGTCTATCAGAGTCATTTCTTCCAACGGCATTTTCTCACTTCGTGTCTCTGTGCCACATTTTGATAATTCTCACAATATTTCCAACTTTTTCATTATTACTGTATTTGTCATGGTGATCTGGGATCAATGATCTTTGCTATGACTATGGCAAAAAGACAACAACTCACTGACGGTTAGCATTTTTCAGCAGTGAAGCATTTTTAAGTAACGTATGTACCTTGTGTTTTTAGACACAACGCTGTTGCACACTTAGTAGACTACACTATAGTGTAAACAGAACTTTTATATGCACTGGGAGAGCAAAAAATTCGTGTGGCTTGCTTTATCGCAGTATTTCCTTTATTGTGGCCATCTGCAACAGAACCAACAGTATCTCTGAGGTATGCCTTGGAGTCCAGATTTGAGGGCACAGAAGATTAAACCTGAGTGGTAGTATTTCAAATGAAAAAACAGAGATGGACTTGTGAGATATTTAGAAGGAGTAAGAAAGAAAAACTGGAAGGTCATTGAACGGAGAGATGGGGCAAATCGAATATTTTTAAGCTCATGAAACTGGCAAAATGACAATACTATGAAAAGAAATCGAACTGTGAATTCTCCAGGGATATCCAGGATTACCAAGTTTGGGGAGGAGAATGAGGGGCCAATAGAAAGAGACACAGTAATTGTAAGGATTTGGCCAGTAATTCAAATAAAACATCCAATAGTCAGTTGCAAGTTTGAGACTGCAATTTGTGATGACTCTGGGTCTCTTGAGGACTATTTGCTCTTAGTCTTTGAATTCCCAAGCACCTAGTACAGCTAGACACATAGCTTTTGTGGCTGGCTGGCTAACTGCATAGAGATTTGGGGCCCAAGTGCACAAAGAAAATAAGTTGTGAGTGTGAACGAATACAGACTTTAAGACCAAGGAACAAAGAAAGGAGCCAAGAGAACAAAGTTTGAGAAAAAACTACATTGAAGGAATGGGAGGGGAAAAAGAAACCAATAATCAAGATAGGAAAGGTCAAAGAAGTAAACCCAGACAGAGAAATGGGAAGGGAAGGGAGGGGGAAAACAAGAATAGGATGGGAGGAGGGGGGGTGGGGGGAGAAGAGATGTTACTTATTCATGATTTGAATTCATATATATAGAGACTCAGAAGATGCACCAATGCAAAAATTCTAAAGTCACACTTAGTGAGCAAAAATGAAAATCATTAAAATGTTTCATTAATGACTTAAAGTAAATAAATTAACAGCTCCTGTCACATTGATTCATCCATTGCATGTGGGCACTCAATAAATGTTAATTGAATTAAATTAATAACATTTGCTCAGTGGTAATAAAAAATTAATTTACTGTCTCTCGTCTCTGTTACTTAAGTTTATGCCCATTGCTTCTGCAATTACTTCTAGCCCAAAGAGAAATTTTCTATTTCCCTAACTTTCAGTACACACTTTCTTTCCCAAGAAATACAGTTGAACTTCTAATTTTTGTCCTAATTTTGGTGATTTTTTCCTGTTGAAAAAAATTATTTTCTCTAAGTTAATGTCAAGAACTATGTATAACATCCCAAATTTAGTTTCACGAGTTCCTTATTTAATTCCAAAATAGTTTTCTCTGCAGAAGATGTGATACCACTTTTTATGTGTTTCTCCTTTTAGCTTATGCTACTTTATAATACTTCGGGTACAAAGTCAAATAACACCACAAAAGAAGGAATCTGGGGAAATTACTGTTAGCATTCCATCTATAAAAGATGGAAGATGTCAGTAACATTCACCCAAAAATTGTGACTCATTTCAGATGTCAGAATTCTGGGTTGAACAGACTGGGTTCTCAAATGTGTGTTTGTCAGATGATTTTCTAATGAGTAACAGATAGTTCCCAGTGGGGAATGAAAAAAAAATAAAAATATAAACAGAGATTATAGAATTAAAATAACTTTATGAATGGCAGTTTAACTTCTCCATAAAATTCTCTCAGTACAAGCCCAGTGTCTCCAAATGGTTGCTTAATGTAGCACACCACTTAGATTCAAAATGCTATACTTAAAAGTGTCGAGAAATTAAAAAGAGAATCATATACCACTTGGCTGTATACTGTATTCTCCGCATGTTCTTATATTCCAGTAACCTCTATCCAACTTTTTTTTGTTACTGAATTACTTTGTGCAAAAGCAATTTACATTACATGCAGCCTGACTATGTGTGATAATTTGAGCTGATTGTCAATTAATTCTGTAGTAAATAGCTGCTGTAATCTCTATACTTATCAAGGTTTTCTTATCTATCAACTCTTCCTGAAATGCTCTTTGATGTACGGGATACAGCAGCTGTAACTAAAGAGGCAGGATTCCCTAAGTGTGCAAGAAAGTAGTCTTAGCTTTGCCAAGACTGCTTAGGTATGTCTGTAAAGCAACGTTATTTGCAAGGCTTGATTGCAGGTAGGTGACACATCACGGGATTGAGAGTGAAGAGGGTTTTGCTGATGTGCAGTCCCAATAGTGAGGAAGCAGAGATAAAAGCTAAGAACAAATTGGAGAAAATGTTGAATAATATAAAGAGACAGGGACGAGAGCAAAGCTTTTGGAATCCAAACGGCCTGGGTTCAAATCCCAGCTCTACCATTTACTAACAAAGAAGCCTCAGGGAACTTATCTAAATAAACTAAGCTTTGGTTACGCTCATTCATCTGTTAACTTGGGGTACCAATTTATACATTTCCCATCTGTCCTGGGAGGCTGCCAGTATTACCTCCTAGAGTCTTTGTGATGCTTAAATTAAATAAGGTATATAGTGGTAACACAGAACTTGACACACAAGGTATACAATTCTGTGTGCTGTGTGTGTGTGTGTGTGTGTGTGTGTGTGTGTATAAAGCAGTGGTTTGATATTCAAAATTGGTGGTTTTGCCCCATGGAGGAAATGTGGCAATATCCACAGACCTTTTGTTTGTCATGTCCTAGGGCAGCTGGTGTTACTGGCATCAAGCAGGTAGAAGACAGGGATGCTGCTAAACATCCTACAATCTCCCTGTGACAAAGAATTACCTGGCCCCAAATATCAGTGCTTCTCTAAGTACTGAAGGCATAATTTGAGTGACTATTTGTGATTAAAGCTGGTTACTTGACACTTTGATATCCAAGCAAGAAAAATAAACTATGATTTTTGTCATCATCGTCATCATCATCGTTATCATCACTATACCATTGATTTGGTGAATCTCTCTTGGGTTAAAGGAACCCAAGAGCTTCCCAATCTGTTGAACTAATTCTATCTATTCAATATTACATTAACTGCTATCAACAATAGATGTTTTTCTGAACCCCTATTTCTGCAACCAAGAGATTTAAAGCTAGCAGCCTAAGAGGTAGGGAATAAAAATTAAACACTGTTGAAAGCCAAAGCTGTTTGGAGGCTCAGAAAGCAACAAAAATGGCCTAAGACAACTGTGCGTGCAATACTGTCAGCTCTCGTGCCAGTTAGGAGCCTTTGGAGAGCAACTGCCTCGTGATTAGCTTCTGAAAATCACTGATGTATGTATCAGTGGCTGTCCTCTCCTTTCTCCACTCTCAAAAGCAGAAGGCCCCTGTGGCAGTGGTTCCCAAACTTTTCTGCATGTTGGAATCACTCAGGGAGCTTTGAAAATCCCTCAGGAAATGTGATCTAATCTGTTGAGGGGGAGGAGGGATTGCCTGAGCTTTAAAAAAATTCTAAATTTTTAGAAGGTTTCCTAGATGATTCTACCCTGTAGACACATCTACCACTGTCCTAGGAGGCAGGATCAAGCAGAGATTTCCATCTACCTCAAACTAAGAAGCAATTTCTCGAAGGACAAGGAAAACGGACTTGGCAAGAATGTATTTCTTGCACAGAGCTACCTAAGCACAGTAAAATTAAACCAGGTTGCCAACTGCTTTATTGATTTCAGTCACTCTGTGAGCATCACTGAATCAGGCATTGCGCTAGTGATGCAAAAGGCAATTCTCTAGAAGGCATCTTCACTATCTCCCAATAGTGCTGCCACATCACCAGGACGGATGCTTGTTTAGGTCTGAAGAAGTCCCTGGGTGTCATCCTGGATGCAGGTTTGAGAATACCTTCTGTTAACTCTTCTCTCCATCTTAGGATGATTTAATTGGTGTAGGTAAGCTATACACTGCCTGCATCACTACCCCGTCTGGATGTTTCTGAAAGCCAGGGACCATGCCTGTCTTAGTCAGCACTTAATCCCCAGTTTCAAGACCAGTGCTTGTTATGTAACAGACCCTCAATTATTCTGCGGGAACCAGTAAATGAGTATGGGAGTTCTGAAATACACGAAGCACCTAGGTCTTTTCAGCCTTCTCTGTGCCTCTCCAAACCAGAATCTTAGTCAAGGACTTTGCTCTAGGTTCCCTGCCAGGTGGTTACATGGAAATAAAAGCCTGTTCCCAAGAAGTACACCCCCAAAGCCACAAAGACTATCAACTTCATAGACACCTAACAAATGGCAAGGCAGAGAAAAGACTGGCAAAGTAAGAGTCTTTAAGGGCAGATGTAGAAATGGGCTTAAAGGATGGTTATGTGTGACCACTTTTCTTATACAGGGCAGGAAACTGAGGTTTGTAGACACAAAGAAATAAAACAACTTGACTGAGATCACATACATTACTTAACAGCATTTAAGACATTTCTACTACTTCTGAGATCCATAAAACATTATGACAATAAGCTGACAACATTCTATGAGGTTTTGTTAATCCTAGTGAATGAATGCCTTGATTCTCCCCACCCATCACTATAAAAACCACTGTGTTTCTGAAATAAGTGGTACAAATTACTGTGATAGGTGAAACTTGTAATATGGGTAAGATTTTATAATTACTGAACTTTTATTCTTACATATATTTTCATTCAAGATAATCCTGTCCAATAATGCTTCATGCTTCTAAATAAGATTTTAATCTTATAAAAGCCTAGAATGTGAATTTTTCTGCCAACGTCCCTTCTTGGATCGGGAGGTCACGTCAACTATAAGCGGGTCTGTGTATGTGTGTTTTCTTTTTTCCTCTAGATACGCAACTCACAAACGGAAAGCAGGCAGACGAGAAAGCCATTAATACCATCGTCATAAACTCAGTATCCGAATTCAAAATCACAGATGGACCAGCCAAGGAAACCCCCAGTGAGAAAAAACTGTCAGAATCCAGCATATCACTGACCTCCCTTGAAGAATGCCAAACGAAATTATCCTACCTCCAAACTCATCCTTCAGTTCATCCAAGAGACACTGATGGTATGTTTCTCACAATCAACCCATCTCTAAATAAAGCTCCCCAAACCCCAGCCCCTGGAAAACCAACATATATGCTGTTAGAAAAAAAAAAAAGTCTTCATGAATATTAAACAGGAAGGCTTCAATTTGAAAACTCTGATGAATGACACATGTGAAGGTCACCTGGCAATTATGAGGTGCTTGGCAGGTTGTTTGCTCTCAAAGCTGGGAGTTTGAGGCAAAGTGTTTTAAATAGCTAGAGTGAGGTAAAATCATTCTTGCTATGGAGCTATGAAGTAGACTAAAAAATGGCCAATTTTTTTCTCTTCTTGCATCTGGGACTACTCAACCCGTGACTCTAGGCTGAGAGGAGAAGAAGATAGGGTGGAATAGCATTGCAAAGCTGGAAAAGTATAAATATAGACTGCAGCAAAATACAAGGATGCTTACACCAGCAGCCTGTGGAAAAGGGTTGGTTCCTCTAGGTAACATCACCTCCTAGGCATTCGAATCAGTGCAAAGCTACACCAAACCACCTCTATATATGACATAAGAGGCATGTTGCATTTGCAAAACCAATTGCAAATTGAATTTATGCTAAATGATCAGCACAGTCAAGTTCAAGGTCATGGACTCCACACCAAGACATACGGAATTTTACTCATGTTAACTTTGCACTGACCTTCATAGGAGACATAAACCATTCAGGAATTGTGTAATGTTCCATATTGACATTTGTATTTAAAGAAACCTTGAAGTTTCTCAAAGGAAAACATAAAAAGGTACAGTTTCTGGTCCATATTTAAATTCATATTTACTTTATTAAAATAAGATAAAAAAGTGAAATAAACTTTGCATAACAGGAACTTTGAAATCACATCAGTTTAATTCCTGGCTCTGAAATTTATTCACTGTAACACTGGATTAAGTTTTTTACCATCTCTAAATCTCAGACTCAGTTTTATAATGGAGCTAGTGACACGCAATAGGGTGTTTTGAAGATCAAATGAAATAACATGGGTAAAACATCCAGTAGACAAACTCTCACAGAACAGATGTGTGACTTCTGCTTTTATTATGATTATGGTTTTAAAAAGTAAGGGGAGAGATTTCTAACACACGTTATATATGATCTCGTGAAAACATTGCCATGGAGGCTTTAGACTAGAAGACACAATTGCCTGCAGTTGCCAGGAGACAGTGAGAATAAGGAAGTACCTCCAGATGTATGATAGGGATGGGTGAGGACTGTGGCAAGGAGAAGAACACTGCCTCTACTCAGCTCCAGCTAATTGTTGCCAGAAGGAAAAAGAGGTTCAGACCTGCCAGAACTAGAGTGTTACAGGAAATCTCCCAATTTTTAAGTGTTGGCAATAGTTCTATTTCTTCTATGAAGCCCCAGACACTCCCAACAATACACAGCTTTCAGCTAACTTTGGCCAATAGGCTGCCAGGTATGACCTTGAGTCCAAGATGATGTCCAAGCTTCTGGTTTTGTTAGAGCTTGATGCTAATCAAGAAAACAGGCAAGGGCTTCCCTGGTGGCGCAGTGGTTGAGAGTCCGCCTGCCGATGCAGGGGACACAGGTTCGTGCCCCGGTCCGGGAAGATCCCACATGCCACGGAGCGGCTGGGCCCGTGAGCCATGGCCGCTGAGCCTGCGCATCCAGAGCCTGTGCTCCGCAACGGGAGAGGCCACAACAGTGAGAGGCCCGCGTACTGCAAAAAAAAAAAAAAAAGAAAAGAAAACAGGCAACAGAGGAGAGTTCTCTACATTTTGACAATAGAGAATTTTATCAGATCATGTAAGGGATGCATGGATTTTTACTTGTAATGGACCTTGGTTGTAATGATCCCAGAATTACGAATTACCACTATATGTATCCACACAATACAGGAGAGTGCCCCTCCGGAACCACTCTGATCTGTCTCATCAGGTATCTTGGCAGAATGAGAAGGACCAGTGCAGCTAGCATGATACCTGAACCCTTGTATTCTCAGGGAAGACCAAAATGACTACTCCATTAAAATGGCAACACATGCTCAGGAGCCTCATGTAGGAAAAGAACCAACTACTCTTTCTTCAAAAGGGCAAAGGAGATTCATGAAGACCATTGAATTAGACTGTTTTCTTAGGCCCTGGACAGAGGCTATTATGACCCAGAAAATTCCAGTATTAAGCTGACAACACAGGTAATAGCTCATCCTCATTTCTCACACTGCAAAAAAAAAAAAAAAAAAATCCCCCCACTGAGGTAAGAGTTTTTGGTACCTGGTTAAAAAACAGAGTAAAACACCTAGACTAGGGCCCACAAATAGTGCTAAGAACCTCTCATTATCCTAGATAGCAAACATCAAGGAAATAAAGAGTTAAGTCAGACTCATTGCATTTTAGGAAAATTTTGATAGTAATTAATTTAAGGATGCAGAAATTGAGAGCTGGGGTCACTGTTCATGCTGAGATAAATACAGAAATATCTTTCAGGAACAGCAGGGGAAACAGAAGGGAAAAGAGAAGATTGCATCCACTTTTATGTAGTTTGTGGTTAATTTATTTTCAAATATATAAATGAGTGCATAGGAATGGATGCTTAATTGCTAATATCTATTATTTATATACATTGCCCCACTTAAAACAGGATGGAGAAGCCTCACACATGCAGATTTTGTAAAATGTGTTACATCCATTAGCACAGTTCATGGTGTGTACTCTGATGGGAATTTAAAATGATCTTTACTGCACATCACACACTATGTGCTGTGACATTATTATTAAATTGTGCCTCATCCTGTGTGGTCCCTTTCCTGAAGAAAATGGAACAAGTACAGAGCACTATCTGTGTCTCTGCTTCTGCTTCTATGTTCAGATTGCAAAAGCATCCCCGTGGATGATAAAACCAGGGATACACATGATATGAGAAAACAGTCTCCTTAAAAAGAATCTTGAGAATAAACCTAATTGATGTATAATTTTGAATTTGAGATGTCTCATCCAGGTGGAAGGGGAAAATCATAAATACAAGATACCTCAAAAGAACAGTCTTAATTACACCATGGACTACTGAATAAAATGATTACATTTTCTACACTGTAAATTTCATACAATTAAATGCAATAGTGTCATCTTATAAAATGTTTCAATTTTATAATTATTTCAGTTCATTTGCTCAGAAAAAAACATAAGCAAAAATTTACTAAGTATCACCCAAATCTAGTCATTCTAGTTCTAAAGAACTGACTTGAATGTTAGTTGTGCTTGTCTGAACTTAAATGGATCTTGACATATTTAAGTAGCTATTAAAATTGATAACATCAGGAATGATACCCCAGCTAGAGAAAGGCATTCACACTTTATTTATTCCCATTCTGTATTACATTTTTTTAAAGAACTAAATGTTGGGGGAGTGGGAACCAATTTTTATACTTTTTTGGTTTATTTATTTATTTATTTGGCTGCATTGGGTCTTTGTTGCTGCGTGCAGGCTTTCTCTAGTTGCGGAGAGCGGGGCTACTCTTCCTTGCGGTGCGCGGGCTTCTCATTGTGGCGGCTTCTCTTGTTGCGGAGCATGGGCTCTAGGTGCACGGGCTTCAGTAGTTGCAGAACGCGGGCTCAGTAGTTGCAGCTCACAGGCTCTAGAGCGCAGGCTCAGTAGTTGTGGCTCATGGGCTTAGTTGCTCCGCGGCATGTGGGATCTTCCCAGACCAGGGCTCGAACTCGTGTCCCCTGCATTGGCAGGTGGATTCTTAATCACTGCACCACCAGGGAAGTCCCAATTTTGATACTCTTTGACCAAAAACTTTTAGTGATCAGTTGGAGACAGGTGTCATGAATCTTGTTATTATGCCAAATTCTCTCAGGGACAGCACATTAACCATTAACGTATGAGAATACTGGGGGTATCTTGTCTTTTTTTTTTCTTACTTTGTTTTGGGGGGAGAGGAAGGGAGACTGTTATTTATCTGGGGTCACTTCTGGAAGAATCATGTTCTTGCCACTTTGGAAAATGATCCCCAAGGATGCAGGAAGCATGTTTCTGGAGTTGAGGAATGCGCCAGGGACCGCAGAGGGCAGCTACAGCTACCTCTTGTTCCTCCCTCCTCCTGATCCTGGGGAATCATGGTGGCAAGAACACTGAAAGCTGGAAAGACAAACTCAGGGATTACAGGACCGTGAACGTGGGGCCAACCTCAGGTATATGAGTGGAAACTCCTTCGCACTGTTACCTTTTCCACCATGATTAAACATGATCCATTCTTATGAGGCAGATTCTTCCTCTCTTTATTACCCTCTTTTTTGTTCTTTTTTAAATTGAAGTATACTTGATTTACAATATTGTGTTACTTTCAGGTGTACGGCATAGTGATTCAATATTTTTGTAGATTATATCCCATTATAGGTTATTACAAGTTAATGGGTATAATTCTCTATGCTGTACAGTATATTCTTGTTGCTTATCTATTTTATACATAGTAGTTTGTATCTGTGAAGCCCATACCTCTAATTTGTGGCCCCCTTCCATCACCCCTTTGGTAACCACATTAAGATGTGGTATACATATACAAGGGAATACTACTCAGCCATAAAAAAGAATGAAATACTTCCACTTGCAGCAGCGTGGATTATCCTAGAGAATATTCTGCTTAGTGAAGTAAATCAGACAGAGAAAGACAAACACTATATAAGTAGCCACTATCCAGTTAACATTTAGCACCTTTAGAAGCTGCAGTAGTCCTTCAGGGGCGTGAGGATATCACTTAGCATATTATAGCCTCCACATCCTCAATGTACCCTAGCGGTGTAAAGAGGAAATGGAACCAACTTCAGAGAGGGTTTTTATCATGGCTTCTTGCTCAAAGGCAAATACCACTTCCAGCTGAATGGCCTGCAGCTCTTGGATACATCTTAAACCTCCTTTAATCCAGGTTTAACGAAGGAAGAAGTAGGAAATGAGATGGGTACTATGACAGCAGCAACTAGAGCCTATGCCATGATGCCAGGTAGTCCAATAAAAGAAATTTAATACTTGGGAATGTGTTACAAAGGTATAGGGAGAGGTGAAAAGCTACGTGAGAAAACTACCGACAACAGGAAAGCTCTGCCACCTCCTCCCTTGGTCTCTCTAGGGCACTAGTAAATCACTACTACTGGCATTAGCTCATTGGCCACTAGCAACTAACTATTACTAGACAGACCACTAGTAAGTGGCATTAGCAGAAGTCACAAAGAGAAGGGCATTCGGAAAAAGATAATACCAAAGGGAAGATGCAAAGCAGAGAGGAAGAAGGAGATATACCCCAGGCTTTCCTTTCTCCCACCCTCCCATTTCCTATAGCTGCCTCCTATTGGCTGGAGCTAGCCAGAAGCCACCTGGCAGAACCTGCAAAACACACCTTACCAGTCTTGTGAATACAGAGGGGAGTAGGGTGAGAGGGGAATGGAAGGGAGAACAGGTCACCAGGAGGCCTAGAGCATCTCGTGCCAGGCTTGAACGTGACAGAAGAAAGCGTGTGTGTTATGAAGGGCAGGTCAGCTTCAGAGTTAAGGGCTCTGGAGGAGACAATCTAGGTTCACATGACAGCCCCACCACTTCCTGTATTTCTTAAATTCTCTGAGTCGCAGTTTCCTCATCTATAGAACAGTAGTAGTACTCAATTGAGAGTTATCTCAAGACCCATGTGAGATGTTTGTAAAGTGTACAGGACTGCAAATTTGCTTTCCACGAACCAGCTGACACATCTAACAATGAGAGAGAGAGCACAGATTTTGGATCCAGAGCTAGATTAATTCCTTGCTCCACCACCATACGGGTGAAAGTTTTAGGACAGTCAGTGACAATCCCTAAGCCTTACCTTACATCTAAAAAGTGGTGACCATGTTGTTTATCTCTTATTGTTCATTTATTCATTCATTCAACAAGAGATAAGCCATTCTTGTGACTTAGGTTTTAGTAGGGGGGGAACTAATCAATAAACTAATTAGTATACTATCCTGTGGTCAGTGCTATGAAGAAAACAACAAAGCAGGGTGCTATGAGAGTTTCTGCAAGGATGTGATTTACAGGGAAGGTGTTTTAAGCTAAAGACCCAAAGGTTGAGTACGAGTTAGGTAAAGTTGTGAGGGGAAAGTGTGCAACACAGGCCAGAGACAGAGCACGTACAAAGGCCCTGAGCTAGGTGCATCCCAGGAGCTGAAATTTAACCAGTGTGGCTGGAGTGCAGTGAGTAAGGAGGACACTGGAACTGGAAGGCAGAGAAATAGGCAGGAACCTGATCACACAGGAGCTTGCAGGCTATGCCAAGGATTTAGGACTTGACTCTAAAGGGAGAGTGAGATGTTCTAATTAATGATTAACAATATCACAGGGGCTGATGAATTTGAGGTGGGCTCATGTGGAAGCAGTGTCAGGACAGGAGGCTGTTTCTGTTGACCTGATGATGGCTGATGGTGGCTACAGCTAGGATGGTGGATAGAGGCTGATGGGTTTCAAACAGGAATTTGAGAAAGAATCAGCAGAACTCAGGAAAGAACTGGCTGGGAAGGGTATGATGAGGAAAGGGAAAATGACAAGAATGAGTCCCAGATTTGTGCCAATTCATCTGCGTGTTCGGGAGCCATTCACAAGAGAAAACGAGGGAAGAGACAGGTTTGTGGGATGCGGGAAAGAGGGACACCCATGATGTAATGCGGCCTTGGTAAGTGTGAGATGTTCTGAGCACAGAGCAGAAGAGATGGGAAGCAGGCAGCAGGATGCAGGGATGATGTTTTGGATGGGCCGAGAGGAGAACTAATCATAGGCTATGACTCTGAACATCAAGTTTATTAAACATGAAAGTCCCAAGGAATACTGCAGGCAAAGGAAAATATACCCATTCAGGAGAACGGAAAGTCCAACTCTCTTTTCAAACAGTGCCATTTTCAATTTTCCTCTGAACTGCTTACGCTACCTTTGTGCAAACATAAACTGGCCATATGCAAAACAGGTTTGCCTGCTCGTGTATAATTATTTAATATGTCTTTTAGGAACAGTGTGGAACACACTTGAAAGTGGGGAAAAATCTGTTTTCAATTCATTAATGTTGCCGTGTTTCTCTAGGCAAGAGGCTCTGCCCTTTACAACCAAATAAAAAGGACTGACTTATAAACAGAAAAAAATGGGCTCTATTCTCAAGTGCAAAATAGAGAGATGGAAGGAAACAAATGCCAACTTGACCAAAGGATTAGGCCAACATATATATTTTTATAAATAAAATCTATAGTATACATCAGAAGTGGAGACCTCTGGAGTCTGCCAATTTGAGGAGACGTTGGCAAGAGGATTTGAACCAAACGGTTATACACCCACAGGAAATTATAAGGCCATTTTACAAACAGGTTTTCACATTCTGATAGGAAACACCAGCTCCCATCCCCACAGAACACCCTACACCCAACCTGACTTACTTCCAAGCCAAACTTTCAGTCTCGCACCTACAAAAGACAGGATCTAGAGGGAAAATCATTTGTATATGGTCATGGACTTGAGTCTCTAGCCTAAAAGATCAGGGAGCATTTGCTTGGAATATTTTCTTCTGAGAACTTCTTTGCCAGGGGCTGCTATAGCAGCAGTCTTGGAATTGCAAAACACGTGACGAGGTTTTATGCCTGAAATCTTTGACCACCAACACGCCCTCTTCAGAAATGCATACGCAGAATAGCGTCTATGTATGGCACTCACTCACTCCTGAATTTCTGCGGGAGATTTATAGTGACTTATGAGTTACGGGTGAGTTGGCCACATGCTAGAAACTGGCTCTGAGTGAACAAAAATACTCCCAGTCTGGCAAAGAGATGAGTACACACACCACAGACATACTATGGAATAGTCCACCTAAACTACAAATATTGAGTAATGGCCACAGCACCTGCAACAATATATGGCAATTCAAGTGGTCATAAAAGTCATGGTGTGGTTCTTTACCACTGTCTTATGCGGAAGAAAGAAATGGACGGTGAGAGGCAGGGGGAGGGGAAGGAACACAGGGATGAAGGGAGATTTCTGTTTACCTATATGCAGAACTCACTTTAGACCTTTATAGATGTTTTTAAAAGAAATAAGAATGGTTTTCTTTAAAATATTTGTTCCCTTTCAGAGCAAGTTTCCATGCTCTCCCTTCTCTTAAACACTAAGAAGTATATGAATAAGAAAAGAAAAAAGTTTTCTGGAAAACATTGTTTGAATTCAATGAAGGGAGCTCTAGGAACACTTAGATCGCTCTGACAGGTGAGGCAAAGAGCGAAATCTCTCCTGCAGGCTTGTACAGTTACAGTCAACTGAAGTCTGAAAACCAAAGGTTATTAACATTCTTAATGGGGGAAAAATAGATTACAAAAAGTCTAATGTTAATTGATTGATAAGCCCATCAGGAGGAATGAATTTTTCTCCAATTCATGCTAGAATGTTACTTTCAACCATCAAGTCTTCAGGATGCTGATTTTAATTAATTAGATGCTGTATCACATGACACTTACCTACCCTTTTTCAAAACCCTCACATGTTGTTGAGACTTTCTTAACTAAAAAAAAGGGAGAAAGGAAGGAAGGAAGCAAGGAAGGAAGTAAGGAAGGAAGGGAGGGAGGGAGGGAGAGAAAGAAAGGAGGGAGGGAGGGAGGAAGGGAAGGAAGGAAAAAGAAAGAAAAAGAAAGGAAGGAAACAGAAACTAGCAAACAGAATCCAGCAGCACATTAAAAGGATCAAACACCATGATCAAGTGGGGTTTATCCCAGAATGCAAGGATTCTTCAGTAAATGCAAATCAATCAATGTGATACACCATATTAACAAACTGAAGGAGAAAAACCATAGGATCGTCTCAACAGATGCAGAAAAAGCTTCTGACAAACTTCAACACCCACTTATGATAAAAACTCTCCAGAAACTAACACACCCTTGTAAAGCAATTATACCCCAATAAAGATGTTTAAAAAAAAAAAAAAAACTCTCCAGAAAGTAGGCATAGAGGGAACTTACCTCAACATAATAATAAAGGCCATATATGACAAACCCACAGCCAACATCGTTCTCAATGGTGATAAACTGAAACCATTTCCACTAAGATCAGGAACAAGACAAGTCTGCCCAATCTCACCACTGTTATTCAACATAGTTTTGGAAGTTTTAGCCACAGCAATCAGAGAAGAAAAGGAAATAAAAGGAATCCAAATCAGAAAAGAAGTAGTAAAAGTGTCACTTTTTGCAGATGACGTGATACCATATAGAGAGAATCCTAAAGATGCTACCAGAAAACTACTAGAGCTAATCAATGAATCTGGTAAAGTAGCAGGATACAAAATTAATGCACAAAAATCTCTTGCATTCCTATACACTTATGATGAAAAATCTAAAAGAGAAATTAAGGAAACACTCCCATTTACCACTGCAACAAAAAGAATAAAATACCTAGGAATAAACCTACCTAAGGAGACAAAACACCTGTATGCAGAAAACTATAAGACACTGATGAAAGAAATTAAAGATGATACAAACGGAGAGATACACCATGTTCTTGGATTGGAAGAATCAACATTGTGAAAATGACTATACTACCCAAAGCAATCTACAGATTCAATGCAATCCCTATCAAACTACCAATGGCATTTTTCACAGAACTAGAACAAAAAATTTCACAATTTGTATGGTAACACAAAAGGCCTCTAATAGCTAAAGCAATCTTGAGAAAGAAAAATGGAGCTGCAGGAATCAGGCTCCCAGTCTTCAGACTATACTACAAAGCTACAGTAATCAAGACAGTATAGTACTGGCACAAAAACAGAAATATAGATCAATGCAACAGGATAGAAAGCCCACAGATAAACCCACACACCTATGGTCACCTTATCTTTTATTTTTTTATTTTATTTTTTTTGCGGTACGCGAGCCTTTCACTGCTGTGGCCTCTCCCATTGCGGAGCACAGGCTCCAGACGCGCAGGCTCAGCGGCCATAGCTCATGGGCCCAGCCACTCCATGGCATGTGGGATCTTCCCGGACTGGGCCATGAACCCACGTCCCCTGCATCGGCAGGCGGACTCTCAACCACTGCGCCACCAGGGAAGCCCGGTCACCTTATCTTTGATAAAGGAGGCAAGAATATACAAGACAGCGTCTTCAATAAGTGGTGCTGGAAAAACTGGACAGCTACATGTAAAAGAATGAAATTAGAACACTCCCTAACACCATACACAAAAATAAACTCAAAATGGATTAACGACCTAAATGTAAGGCCAGACACTATCAAACTCCTAGAGGAAAGCATAAGCAGAACACTCTATGACATTAATCACAGCAAGATCCTTTTTGACCCACCTCCTAGAGAAATGGAAATAAAAACAAAAATAAACAAATGGGACCTAATGAAACTTCAAAGCTTTTGCACAGCAAAGGAAACTATAAACAAGACCAAAAGACAACCCTCAGTATGGGAGAAAATATTTGCAAATGAAGCAACTGACAAAGGATTAATCTCCAAAATATACAAGCAGCTCATGCAGCTCAATATCATAAAAACAAACAGCCCAATCCAGAAATGGGCAGAAGACCTAAATAGACATTTCTCCAAAGAAGATATACAGATTGCCAACAAACACATGAAAGGATGCTCAACATTACTAATCATTAGAGAAATGCAAATCTAAACTACAGTGAGGTATCACCTCACATCAGTCAGAATGGCCATCGTCGAAAGGTCTACAAACGATAAATGCTGAAGAGGGTGTGGAGGAAAGGGAACCCTCTTGCACTGTTGGTGGAATGTAAATTGGTGCAGCCACTATGGAGAAGAGTATGGAGGCTCCCTAAAAAACTAAAAATAGAATTACCATACGACCCAGCAATCCCACTATTGGGCATATACCCTGAGGAAACCGTAATTCAAAAAGTGTCACGTGGGCTTCCCTGGTGGCGCAGTGGTTGAGAGTCCACCTGCCGATGCAGGGGACACGGGTTCGTGCCCCGGTCCCGGAAGATCCCACATGCCGCGGAGCGGCTAAGCCTGTGAGCCATGGCCGCTGAGCCTGTGCGTCCGGAGCCTGTGCTCCGCAACGGAAGAGGCCACAACAGTGAGAGGCCCGCATACCGGGGGAAAAAAAAAAAAAAAAAGCGTCACGTACCACAATGTTCATTGCAGCGCTATTTACAATAGACAGGACGTGGAAGCAACCTAAGTGTCCATCGACAGATGAATGGATAAAGAAGATGTGGCACATATATACAATGGAATATTACTCAGCTGTGAAAAGAAACCAAATTGAGTTATTTGTAGTTAGGTGGATGGACCTAGAATCTGTCATACAGAGTGAAGTAAGTCAGAAGGAGAAAAACAAATACTGTATGGTAACACATATATATGGAATCTAAAAGGAAAAAAAAATAGTCCTGAAGAACCTAGGGGCAGGAGAGGAATAAAGACACAGATGTACAGAATGGATTTGAGGACACAGGGAGGGGGAAGGGTAAGCTGGGACGAAGTGAGAGAGTGGCATGGACATGTATACACTACCAAATGTAAAATAGATAGCTAGTGGGAAGTAGACACATGGCACAGGGAGATCAGCTCGGTGCTTTGTGACCACCTAGAGGGGTGGGATAGGGAGGGTGGGAGGGAGGGATACGCAAGAGGGAAGAGATATGGGAACATATGTATATGTATAACTGATTCACTTTGTTCTAAAGCAGAAACTAACACCACAGTGTAAAGCAATTATACTCCAATAAAGATGTTAAAAAAAAGAAAGGAAGGAAGGGAGGGAGGGAGGAAGGAAGGAAGATGTTAAGAAGTTATCATTTTAACAAGAGAACTGCTACATCTTCTAACTAATTCCCTTTATGGAAACAAAAAATACAATAATCTATAACCCATCACAGCTGTTTGGCTAGAATTACCAATTACCTTCAATGCCTTAGAGATACTTTTCACACTTTTACAAGTCTGCATAGTAAATTTTTAAACCAATTTTCTTAAAGAGGATTGATAAGATTTATACCATTTGAGGTGTACACGATGACATATTTCATTTAAGTTGATATAAAATCAAGGCTTTACATAAATGGAGGAAAAAGAAGACAGGGATTAAAAATAAAAGACAACCTGAAACAACTATGATTATTTAAAGAGTCATTTATGTTAGGTTTTGAAATGTGCTTTTCACTCACATTTGAATATGGGTGTTACAGATTTACTGGAGTCCACATCAAACAAATAAGAAAGCCTTGTGACGAGAAGCCAGAAATGTGTATGATCGCTCATTGTCCCCAGATCTAATTGCTGCTGCAAGCTCCCTGCACTTGGGGAGGACTGTTTTTCAGACCACTGCAAGGTTTCCAGATAGGCAGCTAATTGTGCGGCTTCCCAGCACCTCTGCAGGCAACGTAAATAAAGGAGTTTAGAAAAGTGACAGCACTTTAAATAACCAGATTACGTGGAATCAATAGGAAATGCTCAGGAAGTTAATGAAGCAATTAATTAAGTAGAGTGGATGGGGGAGGGGGAGCTTGAGAGGATAACTGGTGTACATCGCCCCTAATACGGATAAATAATTAAGAGCGGGCTATAAGGTTATCAAGCACACCACTGCACATGCCTCCTCTTCATATGCGCCCCCAGAGGGGCCACCTGTAATTGTCTTTCTTCTTCTTTAAACAGAGGACTGTGCCTCCCTCATCCTCACCTGTCTGTTTTGCCAGTTTTTGGATTGTCTCCTGATGCTCCCGGATACGTGTGAAACGGTGTGTACCAGTTTGTGCTGCCCCTCTCACAGGTATCGCCACACCTCAGATGAAAGCCACTCCCGGAATGACTGCAACTGCAACTGTGACATAGACTGCAGCCTCTTTGAATCTTGCCAGGAGACCAGTGAGTGTCTGGAGCTGGCCATGGAGATTTCAGAAATCTGTTACCACTAGCGCGACAAAGGAACCACATCCCGGCAGACCCTTTGGCCCCCGGGGGAAACTCCATTACAATGAGACTGTGATTTCTATGCGCTGAAATGTAAGGACTGTATACATTTCTTGGATGCTCCAGACCATTTTATTCTGCACCTGTCTGGGAAAAAGCTAGTATTGTCAACTCAATGGCCTTATTCCAAATTTCCCAACCGCATGGCTCACTGAAAAATCAGATCTTGATCACATGTGATGAACAAATCTTAAATACCTCTTAAATGCCATAGGTACAAGATGTTTCTTAACTGTAAAACAGCATGTGAAGCCATTCTGTTATTGCACTCACTGGCTTGCATCATGGATTCAACTTCATTCACAAATTCAGGACAAATTAGCACATTCTTTTAGAACTGACATACATTAACTTGTCCTTCTAATGGACTCATGTATAAACATTATGCATTGTTGGTTATTATTAATAATGCATTGCATAACATCATTTTGTAATTAAAAATTTATTTGTACAGTCTCTTAAAATTCACTTATATGTTCAGTTTAGGTAGAAAGGGAATTAAATGAATTAGAAACCGTGTTCCTATAATTACTACAGATGTCTCCAAGACATATCCAGTGAATTTTGAATATGATGTACTTCGAGAGAGTGCTGTAATTCTAGACCGTATTATTATTATGTCTATGACTATGTCATAACAGGTTATGCATGTTCTTAATTTGTTACAGAAAGGCTTTTCTTTATTCTAATGAGCAGAAATGGGAATTACGTGCAAGTTTCAAGAAAATGACCCCAGATCATCAATTTGCCATTTTCCTCATTCCTGTTTGTCAGGTACAATAAGCAGCAGGATATTAAAACAGAACCATTTCATTTTACTGAACGATGAGTTGTGTAGGCACCTGAAAGAAATACATGTGCAGGCACTTATGCAGCACTAAGTCTCCTAATACAGCACGTGCTTCACAAACCATATTTTTTTTCTTTTTCTGATAATTCAAGTGATTCATAATTATGTTGAGCACTTCCTCACACGTACAAAAATTTTTTTAAAGATGTGATATAAACGTAGAAAGTGACTTCCAACTCCAACGAATTAAAACAATTTGTGCAGGTTGAAGTTACTTTGGAATTTTCTTTACTTTCTGTAGGCATGGCGTTGCTCACAAACATGTGCTTAAATATTCCCACAGACATCTTCACTGAATACAAAAAAGCACACTATATCAATAACCGAACAAAGAACACGAAAGTAAAATGGAGAGTCGAGGGAACTTTTTATGATTTAGGCAAACAACAACAACAAATTCCAAAATACCTGTCTTTGCCTGACTTAGGTAATTTTGAACAAAAGCTACATTTGTTTTGTTTCTGTAGTCAACTAGCACATTCTTCTACTCTGCAGTAATTTCGTCAAAACGCTGAAAACCCTTAATCTTTTGAAAATATTTTTAAGCTTCCCATCAAAAGGCACTGAACTGCTCTTGTCTTGTTCCTGATGGCACAGAGCATCCATGGTTAATGCAGGCTTCATCCCTGTTTGACTATCATGTTTTCCACAAAGTACAGAGCATGTGATTGCCCACCCCTTATGAAACACTTTGGTCTCAGTGCTTTTCGGAAGCTCAGAGACAACTCTATTCTCTATGCATAAAACTTGTAGATCTTTATGAGGGAAAACTATAAACCCTTAAGAAGGGGACTTAGAGCTGTTCTTACCCAGTATTTTCATTTTTCGTAAGAGAAAATAGAGGACCCCAAGAACTGACTTATCCAAGACCATACAGTGATTTAATAGCAGTGTTGGGAAATCAAACCGGTGGTCTAATTTTCTAATGACACTGTACCACCCCAGGATTCTCCACTTCTTAGTCCAGCTTTACACAGTGGTACAGCTACTCCAACTGTTCAAATATTAAACTACTACTAGACTGGCTCATAAACAGTTGCTACCGTGAACCTCCTTAGGGCTTCTCCCTGTACCCCCAGCCACCTGGCCCCTCTCCAAGCACCCACCCACCTCCCCCCGATCCAGCCACTCAAGGAAGAACACCTGGACCTGCAGGGGGTTTCTGGGATCCTGTCCCAATAATATGGTACCTGGTGTCATTGATCAGGCCATGTCATATCGATGTTATTTATTTTGACCATCATCCCCTTATTCTTTCTAGTCTACATAACCTCAAATTGGGCAAAGATGGTCCATTTCGAATGTGAATTGAACGCTTGTCAATTAGAGACGTTAAGAATTGTCAGGTCTTGGGCTTCCCTGGTGTCGCAGTGGTTGAGAGTCCGCCTGCTAATGCAGGGGACCCAGGTTCGTGCCCCGTTCCGGGAAGATCTCACATGCCACGGAGCGGCTGGGCCCGTGAGCCATGGCCACTGAGCCTGCGTGTCCGGAGCCTGTGCTCCGCAACGGGAGAGGCCACAACAGTGAGAGGCCCGCGTACCGCAAAAAAAAAAAAAAAAAAAAGAAAAGAATTGTCAGGTCTTATTTTATACTGTGGTCAGAATACTACAAGATCTTTCTGTGGCCTCTCTTACCACGGTTTGTTAACTTACTCCTCACTTTCAGAATTCACCATGCTCCATGCTCTAACAGAAAGGATCGGTTATACAAAGTGTGCAATTTCTTTTCTTTATCACCAATAATAAAACATCATCCTTTTTGCAAACATGAATGGCTCTTTCAATTGAATTCTTACACAATAAAATATACGCAGCTGGGAAAATGCAATTGCAGAGGTAAGACAGATGAAAAAGGAATGTGGTTATTGATTAAATACAAATATCAGAATCTGAGAAGGCTCAGGTTTTTTTCTCTGCAATGATGAAGGCCGGTGATCACAAATAAAGATAATGTTGTTCTTTAAGGTGGGTTTTTAAGGGAAAAGAATATTCTGATTTAAGGAAGCACACTAGATAAGAGAGATCTGAGAACATACAACCTTTATAAGGATTCCAGAAGAGAAATTTTTTTCCCACAGCAATATAACCAGATAAGTACATTGTCTTTGCTTTGCTCAATGGATTTTTATAAAACCATTGCTTCTCTAAAAGCCTACAAAATATGGAAAGCCATGAAAAAAAGAAGTTACATTTAACTTGCTGATGAAATTTTCCCACTACATAAGCTGATAGGCCTACAAAATTATTTATCAATGCTGGACAATCGAAGTTAATAAAGCAAAAGTCGCTTCCATTTTTTCCAAAGAAGTAAGACAACATAGTCAGGGAAGCTTTACAAATAGGAGACATCACATGAAGGCATATCAGCATTTTTTCAAGGATAAATGTGAAGGTGGAAACGTTTGAAGGACAGAATTCATTATCCAATGCCTCTAAATTTCTCCCTCTACAAAATGAAGCAAAAGAATAACACATACACTTAAGAGAGGCACTTTGACTATAAGAATTTTGCCCATCAAATGCTAAGTTCACCAAGGGTACACAAACTGATGACCTGTGATAAAATTATAAAATTTAAGTATTTGGTTTAATAGTTTGTTGGGTGTTCTCTGAAAAACATATCTGAGTTAAAACCTGAAGAGTTGCCATATAGAGCCTCACGTGAGCCGTTTAGAAAGGCAGAGTGAATAAAGCATAATTTTCCAGTGATCATAATCAACACTGGACCAAAACTGTATTAGTGAGATCCTCGACGTATGTCTAGACACCTCCTTACATTACTGTGAAGAAGTCCAGAATGTGGGGAGGGATGAAAACGGAGGAAGGGACAGGACATGTATTAGCATTGGATAAAAGTGCCTCCTCTGGCCTACCATCTTGATTGGATGAAAGTACCACCTTTATCCAGGTCTACCATCTTGATATGCTTCACAGCCTCGCTTTTGCCACTATCTCTAAAGCAGTGGTTCTCAATTAGGGGTGATTTGGCAATCATTTGGCAATGTCTGGAGACATATTTGGTTGTCACAATGGAAAGAGGAAGGATGTGATTAGCCTTTAGTGATTAGAAGCTAGGAATGCTAATAAACATCCTACAACACACAGGATAACCTCCCCAAAGAGCTCTGCGAGCCTTTCTATCAGTCTCAATGAACCATCACCAAACTGACCTTAAAAAAACTGTTGGAGGGGCTTCCCTGGTGGCGCAGTGGTTGAGAGTCCGCCTGCCGATGCAGGGGACACGGGTTCGTGCCCCGGTCCGGGAAGATCCCACATGCTGCGGAAGGGCTAGGCCCGTGAGCCATGGCCGCTGAGCCTGCGTGTCCAGAGCCTGTGCTCTGCAACAGGAGAGGCCACAACAGTGAGAGGCCCACGTACCGCAAAAAAAAAACCAAACTGTTGGAAACAGACTTGCCAGGTAAAAGAGAGGATGCCCAGTTAACTTTAAATTTCAGATAAATAACAAAAATATTTTAGTATAAGCATGTGCCAAACATTGCATGTGACACACTTATACTATGAAATGATTCCTCATTTATCTGAAATTCAAATTTAAGTGGTTGTCCTATATTTCTATTTGCTAAGTCTAGCGGCCCTAGTTCAACAGACTCCACATTTTGAGAAGGAATGCAGGGAAATGGTGATCCTTCAGCTCCCTCCCTGACTCCAAGAGAGGAATGATTGTTGACCTCTTTGGTCAGAAGCCAGGACATTCGCTGGGCCACATTTTACCTGGTGGTGTAATTTAGGTCGGGGAACCTGGTTTAAAGATCAGCTCTAAAACAGGACACTCTCATTTTCCCTCCTGTCTAAGGTTCCTGTCTTGGACTAAGCTGGTCATGTCACATCTCTGTTGGCAACTGAGGAAGCACCTTAGCCAAGAGCTATCTTGATTCAAGAAGTAGTAAGCAGAGGCCTTCACTTACACCTTCACATCTAAACCATATTTTCTGATTCAGTCTTGGCTAGAAAGACCTGCCTTGAGTAGTGCTTGTATCTCTAGATCAACAGCTCCCTCTGCCAAAATTCAGTAAGGGAAAAAGGGTGAGTGGGAGGGTGAAATTGAGGCATTTCTTAAACCTGGACTGCAATACCATCTACTAACACCTGAACTTCACCATGCACTCTTAGTATATAGTTAGGAGGAGACCAGAGAGCCTGAAAGTGTTCCCTTTACTACATTATTCTTATTTATTTTACGGATGAGAAAAATATCAAATAGAAAATATTTGGGGGTGGGGGAAGGGAAGAAGGATAGACTGGGAGTTTGGGATTGACACACTGCTATATTTAAAATAGATAAACAACAAGGACCTACTGTTAAAAATAAATAAATAAATGTTTAAAAAAAGAAAAGAAAATATTTGATTAAGTGCTTTATATACATTATCGCAATTCTCTCAACAGCCCTATGACACAGGTCCTACTAGCATCCCTATTTTCCTAGGGAAAACAGAGACCTAAAGAAATTAAGTAACATGCCCAAGGTCCATACCAAATAAGCAATTGTCACAAGGCTTGAACCCAGGTCTGTTCATTCCAAAGTTTATGCTTTTAATCACTAAGCCTAAAAGTTGTCCATATGAAAAATGACCAAATCAAAATAAAGTTCAAGTATTCACTTCTAAAGCAAAAGCAATCAGAAAAATACGACACTATTCAAAGAAACCCATTCGCTGATAGTAAATGTTTTCCAAGCTGTTATCCTGTGCAATGATGAGAATCTGAAACATCTTCAATATGCTTTTTTTATATGCTTTTAAGATATGTACCCAATAAGTAATAAATGAATGTATTGCAATTTAATCTTTATATGAATGCAAAGTGAATGTATTGCAATTTAATCTTTATGCCAGTAGCTGTGCCCCATTCATCTCTGGTTATGAAGGCTTACATTTTAGTGCTCCATTTTAGCAAAGCAACTTTGATCTCTACCTCCAGAGTCCATACTGTACACACACCCAGGCCAGCCCTCATCAGTATTCCATGAGAGCATGAATTGTTTTTAATCAGTCAACAACACTATGTCAACCAAATGCATTCTGATTCTGAGACCTTTTATCTCAAAAGCTATGCAGAAACCAAGGTCACGGTAACCTCTTTTATGGTTTATAGTTCCTCAAATGCACTTACAGTGAATTTACAATGCCACAACTTACTTTGTGGATTCTGAGCTTTCACTAGGTTCAGCCCTCTCCGACATCCTCTTTGTTTCCTCTTTCAGCACTTTCTGCCTAAGGGTCTTCACTGAACATCAAGTTCCCGTAAATATTAAAAAAAAATAAGAATATTGAACAAGATTCTCCCAGCAGATAAGCTACTCATCATTTGTAATTGGGGCTCTTCAGAAAGCTGCATGAATGTTTCAAATCACGGCTGTACAGCTTTGTAATACGAGGTGCAGGCCCCTGCAAGGGGGCAGGAAGGTAAGAAGGTAGGATTGTGCCAATGCTGTCACTCCGCCATTGTTACAATCAAATACCTGCTCATGTGGCCAACGCAGTAAACCACCTAGCTCAGGGGCCAAGTCTGGGGAGCTGCTCTTGGAGAGATGAGGCAGAGATAGGGTTCTAAGGGCCTCAACAGATCCACAGACCTCATGAAGTTACCTCCTAGCTCACTTTTTTGATGACTCTCATTCTAAGCAATAATATGCATAAATTCATGGTCTTGATCTACTAGTAACATTTTTACGATAATGTACTAGCCATGTATTAGAAATACTTTTGAGAACAAAAGTGTCTGTAGCACCGAAAATCATCCTGCATGCCCCCAATGGTACTTACACTGGGCAACAGTAGGTTCAACGAAAGCAAGAATGAGAGAAATTTGGTGACCGGTTGGGAGGTTATTGCCCAGCTCCAGGTAAGACTTAGTAGAGGCCTGTACTAGGCGGGTGGTTGGGAAGTGAGTGCTTGGAAAGGAGGAAGAGGCAAGGTTCATATCTAGAAAGGGCGTTGGATGTTACTTTGTGATGTACTTAGGGGCAAATGAAAAGCCACTGAAGAATGGCAGGGAGTTACATGATTAAAGTGGTGTAGGAGGAAGATGGACCATGACACAATGTACAGGACAAATTAAAGCAAGGAGACACTAGAGACTGACAAAGGAGCCATCGCAATGAGGCATGGGGTGCTGAAGGCCTGAAATAGGATGGTGACAGGAAAAACAAGATGGAAGAGATGGATGGGAAAGAAATTAGAAAAGGACCATTAGTCCTTTCTCAAACTCTTCTCAGTTTAAGGCTCAAATATTCCCTACTGTCTATCATGTCTATGAGTCATAAAGCCATTATTTTCATTAGGGAAGGAACTGGTCGGGGAGGGGAGAGTTTTATTCCAAGTGGAAAGTCAAGGTATATTTTTAGCTACATTAAGCCAGCCTTCTGCTGCTCAGCACACTGATGTAATTCCAACATAAAACATAATCTATAATATTCCAGGGGAACAAATCCAATTCTTGGTCATATAAATTTTCATGTAAGTCCATCACAATTCATTCCCAAAACATCTCATTCTCTTTGAAAGCTGGAGCTGCAGCAAGTGATCAAAAAGAGTAGTTTAAAATTGCTCTGGAATTTCCGGAGATGCTAAATCTAACCTGCTGACGGCACAGGACCAACCCCCCAAACTTTAAATCAGAGGTAAAGCATTTTATGTTCTAAAAGATATATTCCTCAAAGTTTATCACGGTGTATTAAAGTCAAATGTGAGTTATTACTTACCAAATCTGGAGCTGATGTCTCCTCTTTGATTGCCCTAGGTAGGCGAGAATAAGTATCTTCCAACCAACATATTTTTTACTTTTTCATCTGCCTCTTTCTATTTACAATAGAGTGAAAAATAATAGCCAAGGAGTGACTTTTCAGGGTTGGACGAAGTGCAAATCCCATCTGACTAGAGCCTAAACTGTATTCCAGACCCCTGGCAAGTTCTGCCGCATGGGGAAGGATAATGGAAACTGACTTCTCAAGAGCTGGATTGGTCCTGTAGGAATAATCAGTGAAAACTCGTCTGATGAACTTTCAGCACATTTGCATTGGCTTAGAACCCAGGGTATATATTATTAGTCAGGCTTGAAATCTAGTTCTCTCTGCCCTCGCTGGGGCTTTCTGCAGGAGGGAGACAGCTATGCCACGACCAGGATGCCCTGTGAAAGCCCAGAGAGAGCAGAAATTTTATAACTAATACCACTGATGCAGAAAAAAAATCCCTGTCAGTTTTTCTGGTGTTATCTGTTGCCAACATAGCAATTATGAGTAATTCAAGCCTCCTTCTAGGGGATGAGGGAGTTGGGAGGATGGAGGACATCCTTTGGTTTAAAGTGATCTTAGATCCTTTTCTAGTCCATAATGTATTTCAGAATATTACCTAGGCACTCAGTTAGAGGAGCATCCCAAAGGTTCACCGTCCCAAGGGCCCTCCCTTCTGGTCCCTGGGTGTTTGGGCTGTCAGGACACCCCTGCTCCAGAATGCCCAATTATAATGCAAGTATCTTCTATTAAATGACTTTAAGTAGCCATGTAACAGTAGATAAGAAGGTTGAGGTCTAAAGATAGACATGGGTACCAGCTCTGTCTCCACTGCTTACTGGCTAAATGTATTAAATCAGTAACTAAACCTCTCTGAGTCTCACATCAGTAAAATGTGGCTATAAACACCTACCCCATAGGTCATTGTAAGGGGTAAAAAGAGATAATTCAGCAAAATCTTTAGTATAGATTTAGTACACATAGTACATTCATTAAAATTTTCAGCTCTAATTATTATTAGCAGCACTACCCAGCTCATTTGTTCTCATAACACGAGAGATGTTTATGCTCTATTTCTGTAATAGCCCACATCACACCAATCTTTTGAGACTTAGCCATATGCCATCTTTTTCATTATTCCCTGGTTACTTATCCAGGAAACGAGCACAGTATCTAATTCCCGTATCTCTTTATTTTTCCTTCTCTTATGATACAGTACCCTTTTCTCCCAAGATTAGGATACTACTCATTACAACAGATAACTTTAATAAGCACTTATTACGTGCCAAGCACCGTATGAATGGCCTTTCATGTATTATCTCACTGAATCTCCTCAACAAACTCTGAGGAATTTTACTGAAGAGGAAAGTGAGGCTTGCAGTATTTAAATAACTGTCTCATGCCAAGGGAACATGATGGCAGAGTGGAGAGTTGAACTCAGGAGTCTGTGTGAATGCAAAGCTCATGCTGTTAGCCACTTAAGCTGTAAGAAGACCATGGCTGAAGTCCAGATTGGCCAATTTCAAAAGGTAGGCAGTGGGAGGGTCTGTCCTCCTCCTTAATCTGGTGAGAGGGACTTCAATGTCACCACTCAGAGAGCTTGATGTGTTCCCCCTTGTTTTATTGGGAGGAGATGAACAGTGTCGACTCCCACCCAGGAAATCAGAAGGGTGAGCTGCTTTGTCAACAGAGTGAAAGAGAGTGGCCTTCACCCCGAGAAAGCCCCCCACATGAGTGGATGTGGGCAAGGAGTTGTGTGGGTGGACTACGTATGGGTGAGGTACCTGGGAAAGAGTTGGTTCAAGAACTGCCTTACATCCGGTGTCACAGGGCCACCCAAAGTGTCTATGAGACTTCGGCAGAAAGGCAATTAGGTGTATAGCACCAAGACCTGGGGAAATAGGGCTCACTTTCCCAGGTCAAAGGAACTGCAAGTGGGAGAACATTCTCCATGATGGGTTCTCTGAAGAACCCACAAAAGGCACCATTAATGAAATTGGCATCTTACACATATGACAGTTTCAGAAAAGGTGACACCATCTTATGAGAGTATCAATCAAATTAGTTGTTTTCTACCCTCCCAACCCTTCTTCTCTCCCCTCAACCTGTTCAACCTTGGTAGAATCAGAAACCAGAGCGAGTAAGCGAGTCGAGAAGGAAAAGTGGCGGCTGGACAAAGAGAAAAGACCCACACACCCTCTCCTCCAGCAGCCAGTCCACAGGGCAGTCACCAACTAGAGCAGCGGAAGACATTGACCGAATAAAATTCAGAACTATGGCTATTATTGCTCAAGCTAAGTTATGAACTGAGGCTGTGTTTATGACTTAAAGACTGTCTATTGCTGAAGACTAAACAGAATGTCATGGGGCCTCCCTAAGTTCACATCCAAGGGCCAGGGAAGGACTCCGTTTGCTGAATAAATATAAAGATGGTAAGAGACAAATATAAAGTTGCCTTTATGACTACACTCCATGAGTACTGCTTGGTCAACACATACTGTTAACATTTATTTCTCATCACCCCATGGAATAGAGTCACAACATGAAAGCTTCTTGGGGGCTTTTCTGTGTTGATCATGTCATATTTCACCCAAGAAAGGTCTACACGGTTAAGTTTCTGATCCTCTGCATAACCACCCTCCAACTCGCTACTGCAATCAAACCCCTTCCAACTATTACAAAACTGTTAATTTTTTCAAAATAACACTGTTATTATTTTCCAAAATAAAAATTCCATCATTGGATATGAGGAGAACATTTTCAGGATTTGATTTTCTCTTCCAATGGATGAATATATGGTCACACAAGGTAGGGGAAACTACTTTTAAGAAATCCTCTGGTTATTAGAGCCTATGATGCTCTGGGTAATATATAATGTGATGAGGAAATGATCTTTCTGTGTTTCAGGTGGGAGTACTGAGGTGCTAATGGAGTGAAGGGGTCTTGCAGGTCACACTGCAAGCTCCTGACAGCGCTGGGTCAGGACTACGACATGACCTATTTGAATGTCCACAGAAGAGATTAAAATAGAAGTTAGATGACTTTAGGTGGTATGTTCTGGATCTGGCAAACTGGATTCTTTTACTCATCATGAAAAGGAGTTTCCAAAAGTATCAGAGGCAACTCAAGGGTTAGTCACGCTCTCTGCTGTCCTGTAAAGTTTATACAATGTCTGGATATTCTCTGCAAGGTTTTCAACGCTCTGCCCAGAGGTTGGTGGGAAACTTCGATCACTGAAGAGTTCTAGGCCCTGAAGCTGCTATGGTCCGATAACTGGGGGGAGAAAAGACAGAATGGACACTCACAGCTACAGCTGAGCACCTGTATGAAAGCTTCAGGTGAACACTCCAGCACACGGAAGGGATGTTCTGAGCCTTTTTATTATGATGCCTGAGGTTAGATGTGACCGTGGATGAAATTTTAATACGGCCCTTCCTTGTGTGGGAAAATCCAATTAAGGCTTTCTTTGGAATGGAGGTAAATTCACGTTTTCTGTTGAAAGGGGCTCCGCACAAGAGAGGACCCTGGAAGTGTATGTTTCATTAGCTTCAAGATAAAAATTGCTTCTGTCTGGGACCCAATAGAATAAGTGTTTCTGCAATCTACGATGGAGGTCTAGACATCAACAGGGCAAGCAACTTCACACCTAATGGGAAAGGGCCTCAGCAGGGGATGTGCATACGCTAGCATTCTCTTTGGGTGTAGACAGTCCTTTCTTACAGGAAAAGGGCAAAGCAAACCACCCATCATGCTTCAGCTCAGTACACAATGCATTAGTCTCACCTGACAACTTGAGAAGTAAAATACAGTGTGCCAAGAGGCACCCGGGGCTCCATTTCAGGATTCTTCCCAAGGATTCCCCATAAAGGTGACATAAACACACATAGTTATTCCAGCAAGGGCTTGCAGCTAAACTATTCAGTGACAGCCAAGACTCCAAATTTCAGTTCTGACTTACCCTACTGCTTTCACTTCTTCTTTTACATCTTCAATTTATGGTTGTCAAAAATCTAATTAGTTATTAATCCTTAGGAATTATGTGCTCCAAGCATGATAAGAAACCAAAAAGGACTAAAGAGAGGGAGAAGGAAGACTTAACTGTGAAAAACTCATTCACAATGAATGTCTAGGTAGATGGGGGCTTAGCCTCAATTACCCTAAAAATGAAAAAGTCAGACCCTTCTTTAGCGAAGTGACAGTATCCCAGCATTTCCTAAGGCTGTCGGGCACCACAGTAGTTTCAAGCAGATACTTTGTGGAATAAGCATTCTAAGATCAAGGGGTATATTACTCCTTCTTGGAGACTCATAGGGCAGATTGAAGGCTCTGAGAAGTCCTGCAGTTAAAACACCTATATATATGTGTTGAACTCAGCATTTCCCAAACATATATTAGCCAAAGAATCATGTCTATTAATAAGGGCAAATAGATTTGAGCCACTGGTTGAAGCCTTTATTTAACACTTTTAAAAGCATCATGGATGGTGCACTTCATGGGGTATTATAATTCTTTTAGATAGCTGCACAAGACAGTTCTTCAGAGAAAATCAAATGACCCACCCCATCTTTGTAACCACA
This sequence comes from Tursiops truncatus, assembly GCF_011762595.2. Classification (NCBI taxonomy): domain Eukaryota; kingdom Metazoa; phylum Chordata; class Mammalia; order Artiodactyla; family Delphinidae; genus Tursiops; species Tursiops truncatus. Next base: position 82,668,154 of record NC_047043.1, on the reverse strand, counting down.
CTGCTTCAAACAGGAATCTGCACCAACATGGAATATCCATCTGCTTTACAGAACTGAGATTTGGGATTCTTTTCAACATGACATCCAAAAGAAGATTTTGATTCTGCCACGGGGAAGCAGTGACACACTCTCTCTTATCTTTCTCTTTGTTTCATGGTATGCGATGTGCTCTCTCCTTCTCTGTCTAACCATCCCTCTAAATAGATATCCATGCTCTTATTATTTATTTTTCTTTACCTGCTCTCAGTTTGATAACTGGGAAAATACTCCTTTATTTATTGATGTCGTTCATAAGAACAGGATAGAATCACAATATCGGGGGCCCTGATTCACATTAGGCCATGTATGTGATGACTAGCTTATTTCAAGAAGGGTCTACCTTTTTGTCACAATTCTGGCACCCCAGGGGACATTGGGTATCTGCTGGATTTTAGAGAAAGCTGCTCCCAAAATAATAAAGAAACTGTAACTTCCAGATTAACTAATTAGTTAACTCGGAGACTCAGCTGCATACTCCATGATTCCTCTGTTTGAGAAAGAAGTGTCTTGACCTCTGAGAAACTCCCTGCTCCTGCAGTATTGGATTTTTCTTTAACTCCATGCCAGGGTAAGTCATTTCACACAAGCCATTGACAATAGCGAAGTGGGTGCAACATTTATTCTGGGAATATTTTGTTCGTCATAGTTACTGAAAACTTTTTAAAAGGACCAGACAAATAAGTCCATAATGTACATTCATAGTCATTTCTTTGGGCAAGTCACTTAAAGTTCCTATGCCTCAGTTTCCTCACCTAGAACAGGGAGATCAAACTTAGACCTCAGAGTGAAGATATAGTGAAAAAGTGCATTACCTGTCTTTAGGAGAGTGGCTGACACAGCAAGTATTCAACAAAGAATAGTTAACGTAAATCTAAAGGTCTGAGGAGGATGCAAACGCCTACTTTTCCCTAAATTGTTAAGTAAGAGGGACTTTTTATGTTCAAATTTCACTTTGGATTAACCCTCCTGTTGGAGTCTTTTTCTTTTGCATCGTTAATATATAGTGACCAAAAATCTAATTAGTTATTAATCCTTTGAAATCATGAGCCATAAGCATGGTAAGGAGGCAAAAAAGGCTACAGAGAAGGAGAAAGACGAATCGTTAACTAGTAAACGTTCATTCATAATGAACTTGTATGTAGGTGGGAGCGAAGCCACAGTTGCCCTAAATTAGCGAGAAATTTACATCCCTAAGAACGATTCTGCCATCTCCATTACTTGGAACTATTAGATTCATGTTTGGGTAAAATTGAGCTAAACTGGGCTCAAGTCACATTTGGGGGGCCTCCCTATAAATTAGCCCGTGAAATCCCTGTGATTGAGGTGAAATTTCCAAAAGCTTAGTCTTCTCTGGGAAAATGAACAGACCAACGGTTCCTGGGCGTTAGCTCCACCCCACTCCAATCTGTTAGTTTTACGTCCAACGTCAAAGGCGAGCTCTCCTCATTCCAACTGTACCCTGAACGCTCTCCCCCATTAAATACAGTTTAAAGGCCAGCTGCAGTGTGGAGCCTTTTCTCGGAGCCTACAGTTTCAAACAAACGACTGGGCAGAAGCCAGGATCTATATGGGCTCACGAAGACTGTAAAACATTTGGTGCGGAGTGGAAAAAGACGCCTGAGAGCTCTGCCAGGCGTTTTCAGCTTTCTTGCACCTGTGCCAAGTGTTTTGCAGCTCCCCTACCCCTTTCTTTGGAAGGGGGGCTGGTGGAATGGGGCGGGGTTGGGGAGATAAGCAAGCTTTCGGAGGGCATATGCCATGGGAATTGAAAAACTTGTTACCACCATTGGATACTTGTTTCCTGCCCAGTCCCTTCTCTGAAGGCAAAATGAGGACCTCCAGCCAATCTTAGTACTGGAATTCTGAGCATTTGAGCCTACTTGACATTTATTTCATCCTATCATATATCACCATGGACTCTGAAGACCACCTCCTCCCCAGCCCCCTCCCTGAAATCTCTCTCTTGAGCTCTCAGTTGAATCACCCCTGCCCATCACCGACACCAAATTGCCAATTATTTCAAGGAAATAATTTACACGTTGAGACAGTTTGTAATATGCAAAAATGTGTGTGGAAGAAAGTATATGTTTCTTAAAGGAAGAACACCCAAAATGTTTTCGGATGAAAGTGTGAAAATGTCTAAACATAGATGACATGATACAGATCATGAGAAAGTCAATTTGAAATTATCCTGAAACGTTGTGATAATGTTTTCAAAAGAAGGAGAATTCAGGGGAAGGGAGGTGCTTCTCGGACCCTGCACAGTAGTGTTAAAGATAAAAAGTTCCACAATGGCGTATTGATTCCCATGCATTTTTTCAGTTCATTCAACAACCCTATGAATTATTTTCCCCATTTACAGTTAAGGAAACAGAGGGTTAAGAAGATTAAGTCACCCGTCACACTCCTAGGAAGCAGGGCTTGGACTTGATCCCTGGTCTCTTTACCTCTGAGCTCTCACTGTTAGGCAGGCCACATTCCTCTGAAATAGAAGCCCTTTCAGCTTATCGAGTTGTTGATGCAAAGAAAATCACACATAGAGATTCATTCCTTTGGCTTAAACTTGGATCTCTGTTAAGATGTAAGTGTTCTCTCAAGACAAAATATACAGCTTCATCAGCCACTTGAACTTATCAGGAGTGAGAAAATTAGATCCTTTTCTCTGGGCGTGTTTTACTAGGTAGAGAGGGGCAGAAACATCACTGGGCTGCTGTAGATGGGAAAGGAGCAAGAAGAGAGCAGCCGCTGGTAGGGAGACGGTGAAGAGAAGTCTCTGAAAAATGGAATGGGAACTAAAACTTGTCACTTCCTTACTCCTCCAGTGATCTCCCACTGTTCTCTGATTAAGTCCAAGCTCCCCACCACGATCCGTGCACAAAGCTTCCAGCCTTAGCGGAAAAACAGTCAGTTCCCCAACTTAAGGTGCTCTTTTCTACCTCAGGCCATTTGCGTGGGCTGACTAGCTTCAATTAGCCCTCCAGGTCACAGATTTTTACTCTTTCCCTCTGAAACCTAGATTTAAATTAGGAGGCCTTCGTTTCATCATCCCTTAGCACTTTTCTTTTCCTTCATGCTACGTAATTAAATCTGTAACTCCGCAGTAAGAACAGAAGGAGTATGTCTTTTATAAACCCCTGTGCACCCCATAACTAGTATATTCCCTGGTACATGGTTGGCACGGATTTACTATTTTGTGGAAGAATGAATGGATACAGGGTAGCACAATCTACCTTGGTACTCCCTGACTGTTCTAGAAGGAAAAGCACCACTGAAAGTTCAGCCAAGGACTTGAACATGTGCTGGATTGGACACTGACACGATTAAAGGAGATTCTTGACTACGTAGGTATATAAAAGAGACCCTGGCTTTGTAAAAAGGTTTCAGGTCTTAGATATCTATTTTCTAAGGTCTAGGTGTTATATATAAATATATATTACACCCATACACGTATATGCTAGTATGTATATATACTGTATGTATATTACATGTAATATACAGGTATATTAGTAACTATCAACATGATTACTATTTTGTCATTATTATAATTTTGTTATTATTGTTATTATTAGAGTAGCTCCCACTGGCCCGACAACTTGCTATGTGGTAGATACTGGCCTAAACAATTTATATGTATTATTTAGTTCAAGCTTCATTAAAAAAACCCATAAAAAGGTATTAATACCTGCATTTTACATATGAAGAATTAGGGCTTAGAACAGTTAAGACATCTGATCAAGATTCTTTTAGAGCTAAGATTAAAAGTTAAGTTTATTCAAAGCCATTTATCCTCAAGGACAATTGACTTCCAGTTCATAATTCCATCACTCAAAAACTCAAAGAAAAAAAATCAGAACTCCCTCCCTTTTATCCATTTTTCTCTTTTTTCACACACACACAAACACACATCCCCCAAGCTTAAGTGAACAACAAAAAAACCCATCGCATGATAAGAGAAAAAAGAAACAGAGCAGGAAAACGAAGGCCACAGGACAGTTAAAACTACATGAACAACCTGCTACCACATCCATCCACCTGCTCAACAAGGACATCTTCCTTTTTTTTTTTTTTTTTTTTGACATCTTCCTTTTGAGTTGAACTTTTCCCCAAAGACTTCTGGACATAGCAAGCCTGACATAATCCAAGATCTCCCATAGAAGTTTACTGGCTCCATTCAGCTATAACAGGAAGTATCCTAACATGCAGTAGGCACTTAAGTAAACTCTAAGTTTTCTTCCAACCCCTAGACACAGTCATTCTCATCAACAAGTAAAGACCTGTTTAGAAGCAAAGCTCGGGGCTTGTCAACAAAGATCCTAGTGATACTGGCCTTCAGCAAGTAAGACTCTCAGTAAAATGAGATATTGGACACCATTAGGGGTATATTCGATATGTTGCTTTGGGGGGGGTCAATGGAGACACGGTGGCAGCTAAGAGAAGATGACTGGACAAGATGCTGGCCTGCTCTTGCCCTGCAGCCACTGTAACTCTTAGGTATTTTGGTCCTATATATGATGTCACTGACACCCATCTAACATTCATTCAACACACACCAAAAATACATTTATTGGGCTTCCCTGGTGGCGCAGTGGTTGAGAGTCCATCTGCCGATGCAGGGGACACGGGTTCGTGCCCCGGTCCGGAAGGATCCCACATGCCGCAGAGCGACTGGGCCCGTGAGCCATGGCCGCTGAGCCTGCGTGTCCGGAGCCTGTGCTCCGCAACGGGAGAGGCCACAGCGGTGAGAGGCCCGCGTACCCCCAAAAAACAAAACAAAACAAAACAAAAACAAACATTTATTGAGCACTATGCTCTAGGCAATGTTTAAGTGGCTACAAATTTCACTTCTAAAAAGTGGAGGAGCAGGCGCTTCAGAAGGGAGGAGGAGAAAGAACAAGGAAAAAAGGCAGAGAGCGCCCGCAAGCCAGAGCACCACGGCAGGCCTTCCAGCCTCGACATTCTAAGTTTCACACTCACTTAACCTCTTGTGGCTCAATTTCTCCATCTTTAAAACGGGGACAGCTACCCTGCCTCAGGCTTCATGAGATAGTTGTGCTGTATGATGTCAGAGAAAAAAAACATAAGACGAAACTGCTCTATCCATTATAAAGGTCCTATGATTGCTCCATGAGCCACAAAAAAATTCTTTTTCCTCATGAAGCATCTCATCATTTCTCATAACCCACACGGGAAGATCCTCAGTGCCTCCCCAGCGGTATTTGCCGAGCTGCAAACGCCCCACACATGCTGGCTTCCCACTACCACACCCCAGCTGCAAAACATTCGTCCCTTCTCAGTTTAACGTATTTTCTTGCAGCAACTTGTCCACTAACAGGCAGAGGTGCATTAGTGGGAGATTTATGCTAATATCTCAGCAGTGAAAATCATGAGCCTCACTATATTCTCATTCAGTCTGAGACAAGTAGCCAGGGTATGTCCTTTAACAGGATTTCCAGGAAGGATACTGCATCTTAAGAAACGCTGATTTGTAGGCATTTATATATTCCAGGAAGAGGGCTGTCTTAAGTGTATCAGAGCCTCGAGCAGAGAATTATTTTAATGCCCCTGCCTCCCCTCCACACGTCTCCAGCATAAGAGAGGAGCAGAAAATATCCACTGGCTACAGAAATGCTGGCATTGGAGAAGAGGCTGGAACCGTTTTGAAGAGCCCTCGTAAGACAATAAGACAAGCGGCCTGGAGAATGGGGTGCTATCCATCCCCAGCAACTGCTCCTAGGATGGCCCTGCCAGCATGTGTAACGGCCAACTGGTTCATCTTGCTAACTATAACGCTCAGCATATGGGGCGGGAGTGTTTATAGATATATACATACACCATACATTTTTCACAGCAAGTACATATAGAGACCATCCAACTGTATATTTTGCAGACATACAAACACGCACATATATTGTCCATATGTTCAAACAATTTTTAAGCTATATCATGAACAAATAAAGATCTCTTTACACAAAAAGTTGCAAAAGGTACCACAGTGAACACTTTGGAGCATGTATTTTGAAGATGAAAAAAGTGGACTTGAACTCCAGTCTGACCTTTGCCAGGTATGTAACCTGACCTCTTCTATAAAATGGGAATAATACTGGGATCTTCCCCATAGGATAACCGTAAGAACTACTCGAGCTGATGCATGTAAAACACTTAGCGCATCACCCAGCATAAGGTAAATTCTCAACAAAGGTCAGCAGTATTACTTCTAGATACCAAGCCAGGTTGTGCTCACCAAACTTCTTTCAGAATCAAGAGAAGTCAAAACAAATGTCAAGATATTATACAGTGCCCATCTAGGGCCTTCAACAACTTGACGTCTCTTGTCTGTTTCTCACTATATCCCAGGCACGCGTCTGTCATTGTACTTACCCCATGGCAGCTCTCTCCCCTCACTAGCCTATGGCCATCTTGAAATCAGGAACCGTGTGTTTTTCATCTTTGTTTTCTCAGCCTGTGGAACAGAAACCAGTTCATGGTAGGTGCTCAATAAATACTGATTGAACAAACCACTATTCACAGGTGACACATCCTATGCAGAAAGATCTGCAACTGGGAAGTGTCAGATTCAGCCCATCAAGGAGATGTACAAATGTAAATTACCACAGTAAAAGCTGATCTCTTAAACAAAGAAGTCCAGATAAAGCAAAGGAGTGCTAAAAAAAAAAACACTATTTTCTTCAGATATTTTCTTTCACTGAGAATATATGAATGTACATATTTTCTCTCATCTTTTCGGATAACGCCAAAGGACAAGTGGATGTTTGATCAAGACCTGCATCATTTTTCTTGCATATACCACCTCCTTAATGCACAGCCTAAAATTTCAGCCTTAGATCTTAAAGCGAAGATCACAGAGACTCTTTTTAAAAACCTATGTGAAGAACTCTTCCAGACATTGTATCTTGTATCTTAGTAAATTTGGTGAATTCAAATTCTTATCTAACCTGTGAATCCCGAACACATGGAGATACTGTGTGTATGGTAAATTTAAGTCTTGGAGCATGGACAGAAATATCTCTGGATGAAATGTGCTCCTGAATGGCAAACAATAAAAAATTAAGTGTAATGACTATGTGGAAAGGTGTTTTGGTGGCCCAGTGGAAAGAGCAACCATGAATGGTCAGGATACCCCACCTTTCCACTAGCTTTCTCTTAGGGAGTCACAGAGCCCAACTTTTTACCATCATCAAAAGAGTTTTATTCTAAGAGTTCCTTGTTACAATGCAATACTCCTGAGAAGCTGACCAAATGAAGTTATTCTAAGCCATTATCACCTCATCAGGAATTTATTATCCAGTCATTTGGCAGAGTTTCTGGAGGAGATTGCAGAGGGAACGGGAAGGATAAATCCAAATCCTTGGATGATATCTGTGAAGTCTCAATACAGATCAACATCATTATTTTCTTTTTTTTAGCACAGATTTCTGGACTGGGCTCAGCTCATACATATCCACTTCCCTAAGATGGACACTATGAATTGTCTACCCAGATCTATTCTTTCTCTCACCAAAAAAACCCCTCTAATTTTAGTCATGTACCTCCTGTCTCTCGTATAGCTCATGTAATTCATGGGACACAGGTGAAGCTTCACGGGTAGAGCCTGATGAGAATAAACGAACCTGACTGGTCCGAGGATGGCCAGGTGACCTAAACTGACCCAGTCTGATTGAAAGGAAGGACTTAAATATTAGGCTAAGGGGAGAGGTGCCCTTTGTCATTTTCATTTGGCATAAATAAGGAACTAAAGTGTCTTGGTTGCTACTGATGGCCAACTGATGGCCATGATTAAATCAATGCCATATCTACATTCATATCATTGGCAGAGAAGAGATGAAAAGAACTAAGCTCCCTAATAGTGTTAACCCACTATGACAATTAAAAAGCAAACCTGTTCAACTCTAGACCTTCTGTTAAGTATGATAAATTTTCTTATACTTAAGCCAATTAAATACCCGCTTTTGTGATATAAAAGAAGAACTACTGCATTAACTGTCCATATTGATTTTAAGATGTAGTTCAATTTGAAAACATTAAAATGTATATGGGAGTGTGAGGGGCAGTACTTATTAAAATTTTGGAGACAAGCTATAAGACAAAAATATGTTGGAATTGGCTTGATTCATGATTCTGAAATTAGAATGTCCACTTAGGATTTATGGTCTATAATTAGAAGTGGTTTCAGGCCAGTGGCTACCCTTTCATAGACAGCAGCCTAAAAAATCTTAGACCTTGTTGATATGAATTGAGTAGATAATTGAAAGGACAGAAGATTAACCTTTTCTAGATTTTTCATTTGTAGGCATACGAACACAATAAAACTAGATCCTTCAAGAAAAATACACTACTGAGAAGAGTTGAAAAGAAAATTCTTTTTAGATATCATGAATACCTCTAACTCACATAATTGTTCTTCTTATAATTAATGGTTATTTACCTAAATCTAGACTTAATAAATACCTTGGCCACTTCCAGGATCCTCTATCTCCACTATTATAGCTTGTTCAGTGCCTCTCCTCTACATGCCTTCATGTTTATTCTATTTTGGCTCAACTCTGAGCCTGAGTTTCAGACACGACCACTTCATAAAGCAACTGACACCTTTCTTTCTCTACACAGCTACTTAAGCTCTTTAAAACAGACTTAAAAAGAGATCAAAACACGATTACATGTACCATTTAGAGTTTTTCCAAAAGGTGAAACAGTAGTTTCCTAGCATAAACAATTTCTATTCTCACCATGCGCCAAACCATCTTATTAAACACTTGGGTGTAGGGGTCCTGGGTTTAAGCCTGAGAACAAATACAAACCAATACAATCATCCAAAGAATAGGAAAATCAGTCAAAAAAAGAGCACCTTATTCAGCACCTAGTTAAGGTGTAAGAAATTAAACTGGACAGGATGCCTCTTCAAAAAGACACCCAAATAACTAAAGAGAAGGTATAATTTAGAAGTCCCTACACTGAGTCACTTTCCTGGGCAGTTTGTTTTTGTTTTGTACTTTTTGTCTTTTTTTTTTTAATCAGCCATTCTGATTGCCAGCCATTCTGCATTCCCCAGATACAGAAATGTGAAACTTAACAACATGTTATGATACAGCTGGATCATTCCCCTATAAATTTCAATGTATAAAATTATTTTGATACTGAAAAGAAAATACCACTTCCAGGAGAAAATTTTACGAGTATTGGTGGGGGGTGGGTGGGAAACGCACCTTTTATTATCCTCAGAGAACAAAATTAAACAGCGAGACAGTTTTTAACCTGGCTAATGTGATTAACAAGATAGTAAAAACAAAGTAGGCAAAATTTTAAGAAGTATCAAGTTTTGTCATCTTGATGGATGGTCACTGCAAGTAATCATTTCAGAGAAAAGTATTTTTTAAAGTTTTTGCAAGAATAATCCAGTGTGAGCATATACAAATGTTAGTATTTATTAAAAGCACGTATAACAGTAGTGGTGGAGGGAGGAGTGTCAAGGATAATATAACGCCTGAACAGGTGACTTACAAGTTATGACACATACTTGCTTTTTTAGTTAAAGTGAATTTTGCTTTTTACTGCTGTGAAAAATTGGGGCAAATTTTACACCATTTCTCAAAATATTCAAAAGCCATTTTTAAAAATGGATTTTGAAAAACCACAGCAAAGAGTAGGCATTCAATAAATGTTTCTAAGAATTAAACTGAATTGATCAATGCAGTACTACACAGGCCAGGTAACAAAGAGAACAGAGGCTATTTGAAAGGTAATTCATGCTGAAAAATAAACAGTTGAAGAAACAGTAACTTGTATTACAATCTATTAAATGCATTAATACAATAGGGTAATAATATGTCTATCAGTATGAATTTAGGCCTCTTATATTTATCTGAGAAGAAAAATGCAGTAGGCTGTTGGTGGTTAAGTTTGCAAGCAATAATTCATATGTATTCCTAACCCCTGCAAAGAACTGGATCATCTTATGGGGACGGTTTCAACATCCTAGGTAGGAAAGGACCAATACGAGATTAATTTATAAAGATGCTATGAGACACACTTAACTAAGGTAGAACATTCGTAGAGAATAAAATTTCTAATAAAGAAAAAATTTAGTTGTAAATCTCAGATGCGAACTGAAATGATGTTTATTAAACAAATAACTATTTTGGAAAATATATCTCCCTAATATTGTTCCCATTTGAAATCGAGAACTCAGATTTTGTGCCCAGCTAAAGTCCTGAATTTCCCAGCCTCACATTTAGCTGTAATGGGCCATGAGAAATCATTCGTTCAATGAGCTTTTGGGGAAAATATGGTTATCTTTAAAAGGAGCAGGTCTTACAGGTACTGCCTTTGCCCTGAACCCTCCACTGTGTTCAAGCCACTCTTTTTTGAGTTTTCTTACCTGCAGCCAAAAGCCATCCCAAACCCAAACAGGGTTCTGACATCTTAAAAGTAATTTATTATTATGAAATAGGATGTCTCTTCAAATTACATGAAAATAAACCAGCACATATAAGCAAACTAATGCAATAAACTTTTTACCCCTTTAAATAACACGAAAAAACTGGCAGTAGCAGTATCTTAATGACACAGAATTTCCAAGGACTTAAAAATGAAGCTTTGTTTTCTCTTTCTCACAGATGCAGGTGGGACCATAAACTCTTTCTAGTCTGATGCAGAGAACTCCCCTAGCCAAAACAAGACTATCACCTAAAAAAAAAAAAAAAAAAAGACTACACATGAAGCAAACTAACAACTTGGGGAGGTGGGGTATATGTCTGGGTTCCAATAACTAACCAGCCTGTAGGGAATTTAAAAATATTTTACCTGGCCTGTGGTTACTTATTGGATAAAGGCAAAATATGTTTAAAAATGAAACAACTGAACAAAGCTTAATAGAAAGTTTTCTGTAATGGGAAGCGTATGTCTAATGGATTAGATCAGCTGTCTAGATTAAATTATTGTCATTTAGATAGTAACTCCTTGTCAGATGACATTCCAGCAACAAAATAACTAAGTCACTGATTTCTTTTCAAATCACTTATGAGCACAACTAAATCACTTCCAACACAGCCTTAAAATACAGAAACCTGCAACTTGAGGCTTCTTCAACTTAATTCTGTATCTCTCTTTGTCTTATCTGCCAGGTGTCTTCCTGAATCCATGGTGGGCATTAGAGGATTTGTTCATTTTGAATATCCATTCATTATTATTCTGATTTTCTGGGATAATGATTACGTACTTTGAAAAAAGTAGAGAAAGTTTAAAGGACAACGGAACAAATTTCTAAACACACCACATGAGGTTACAGTAGAAGAATATAAACATACCTCATGTTTTGGGTTTTTTTTTAATGAAGATCATTCATATTTGAGTAAAAACCTGGGAGTAAAACTCTTCCAAACGACTGTGCCTTTTAACCTACACCAATGTCCGGTTTCTTGGTACTTTTTCAAAATTATTTCAGCCAAAAATAATACTCAGATTTTCCACAGGGCACATTTTGAAAATGTATTTTTATTTATAGCATTATACATAAAACCTATAAATGCTCTGAACAGTATGGGTTTGATATGTCTGAAGGTTTTTTTTTTTTAACGTATATTCACAATATCTTCCAGGAGAAATATATGGCAATGAAGTTAAACTTCAGCTAACCTTCTAGACATAACTCTTAGGTACTCCCAGATTTACTAGTGATCAATTCTGCACACTTGTGAAAAACCTAGGATAGTCTTTGACACTTTGATATACAAATTCCACTTTTAAAATTACGATGTTCATAGAGCTGCCTGTAAGAATAGACTTCTTCATTTCTGAGAAGTAGAGAAGAGAGAAAAGGTAACAAGGGAATTTTTTTTTAACATGTGTTTTCTGGACAGCAGGCAAGCAAGCAGTTATTTCTGGAACTCTTTCACTGCATTAAAATATCACAGAGCCAAATTCTGCCCTCAAATGATTTTTCTTAAACTTACTTGAGTCCATATGTTTCTAAAAGCTGAATTTGCTTCATTGCATTTCAAGGTCTAACCTTGCTGTTATTACACAGACAGAATCTCCATGAAATTGAATTTTTGTTTGTGTAAGAACAGTGTATTTGAATATTTCCCGAAGCAAGATGTGGGCAAAGACTGTGAAGAATTAGGGTTAGTAGAAAATAAACTGCAGATCATCAAAACATCTCTGAACTGGCTAATTTTTCTTACAAGATTTCTCCTTTTACTTGGAAAATGCCAGGAAGACGTCTGAGAACACAGAAAGGAATATCTAGAGAATTTTTATTTATAAGTATCTCTAAAAAACATTAACAATGTCCCTTACAATTTTCTCTAAAAATGTTTTTATCTCCATTTAGCTAGTGAATAAAATACAAATTTCTATGTAAAGCATCGTCAATGCAAAACAAGAAAAAGGAAAATCTAGACTGCAAGGGATTCTGCTTAAAATTGTTATTTTTCAGAGTATGGCTGCCAATTTAATACCAAATGGCCGTTAATTGTGCGGTATAAAGTAAAATATTATGTGCTTTTCTGTATAATTAACGAATCTTAAATTCAAGAATTTAAAAGAGGCAAAACATTATTCCACCAGATTCCATACATTCAGGAACCTCTACATAATATCACAAATCTTCTTTTAAAGTTTCTGAACATTTGTCATTTTCCTATAAAGCTATATTCATCTATCATACCAAAAGTACCTGTTTCATTTTTCAGATAATAAGGGGGAGAAAAAACCTCTCCTACATCTGCACAAAATATGTCTATCCTCATTAGATCCATTTTTTCAATTAAATTCAAGTTTCTCTGTCCAAAAGGCATAAATCTGGGTATTGATTTAACTATAAACTCATGAAACTCCCGGTAGTCTTCTAAAACCATTTTACTTGGATGAGCATATAAGCTTTTAAAATATCAAGTTATTCCAGTATTTAATACACATAACTGCTTCCAGAGGGGCTAAAGGCAATAAGGCACAGCTGCCCATTCCATCTGAAGAAAAACTAGACTGCTAGCCAGTGTCTCACTACTTTCTGTTTTTTTTTTTTTAAGCGTTTGCTTCTATTTTATTCAGCATGAGTTTGATACCTTCTGAACATGAACCATATCACCAGCAGCCAAAATCAATAACCTATCTAATCAAGGCCCTATGAACTAACAACAGACCCTCAGTGCTCTGCTCCTATAAAATGTAGTTCATTCTAAGTCTTTCCTTCCAAACCAGTCTAACGTTAAATTTATTATCCTCTTCTGACAAGGTTAGAGCATTGTCTACCTAGACTTCTAGAAAGACCCTTTTGGGGAGCAAATCAATTACCTCTTGAAAAGAAAAAAAAGAAAGAAAGAAAAGACCTCTCTAAACTCTCCTTGAAATCTTTTTATGTTGCTTCAATTTTCTTTTGAGAGCAAGGAATCTTCGCCATGAAGCTTTCATGCTGCAAGCAGCTACTTCTTTTCAAATAAAAATCATGTGTAAATATTTCACAGACATGTCTCTACTGTGAATTGCACAATATGAAAAGGAGATGTTAAAGAAATATTTCCCTAAATCAAACCAAATAAGAATACAAACATTTTCCTAAATCCACGAAGTTTTGAAGTCTAAGCCACAAATTCTCCTTGTATAAAACATCATATGTTTTTTTTTTTGATATCCTGTAAGCTGTGGCTGAATAGCCTTCACTCAATGACTTCATAGTGTATCCGATACTCATGTTTATTTTAAGCTTCTTCAAATGATATTTTCCATCTTAAAAAGTGAGAAGGATTTTTGCCTTGAAAGATTATTCATAGGTAGCAACATAAGCAAAACCAAAAGTTTATCCAAATTTTCTTTTCTCCCCCAGATCTGTGACATTAAACACATGTGTGCAAAAACCCTTTTCGTGATAGCAATTTTCCTTTTATATTTTAGTTATTTAATGAATCTTTCTCCCCAGCTAGATGCTGAGCTCTTTCTGGACGGGGCCTTGATAATCTCCACCTTGTTGTTTTAAAGTTTCCATTACTAGACCAATTCCCTTGGGACCAAGTACACACTCATTCAAGACAGCAGCTAGAGGAAGGAAGGTGATCTGTGGCTGGGAAATATTGAAGTTCACTAGTCTGTATGATGATTGAACCTGTGCCCTTGAACTTTTTAAGCCTGCTATCGAATGCTCTAACCAAGATACCCAAAGATGGAATAGGGAAGCATGAGGACAATACTCTTTGCCCTCAGTTCAGAATATATGAGTCTTTCATGGAACATAGCTTTGAGCAGAGAAACAAAGCTTTATTTTTTACTACTTAAATCTGCTTCTGTAAAGGTGGTACTGTTCCCCAGGAGGGCAAAAGCCATTGTCTTTTTCACATTCATATGGAGTTCAAAATCAATAGCTTTAGCCATACTCATTACAAGCCATGCAAGTGATCCTTTGAATTCAGTGATAAGATGACATTAGCACCACCTACAATGACCACAGGCTTCTTCCAGTATGAAGTCTATCACTGCAGCCATCTCCAGCATGGCCCATTACCATGAAAGATTTAGCAGCTAGAGTGTCATAATGCAGTCAGTTCTGATGTTCATCTGGTTTTGTGATGCCCATTTGTTCCTCTGATGCTCTTTATGCTGGCAAGAAAGCTGATACATTTCGTTGACCAAATATCCAAGAGATATAGATCTCCTAGTAGGAGAAAATCCAGAGTTTCCCAAGAGGAAGTTGAAGGGAGTACACTGGCCATATTTTTCTCAGGTCAATCTCTCGGTCACCAGGTTCTTATAGGAATCTTCAAAAGACAGTGTATTGCTCACCATGTCCAAACACTGTGAAAATACAGACTCAAATGCATTTTGGAAAATCCTGTATTAAGGCATGGTCTTTATTTTCAGGTATAACATGTCACAAGGTTATCTATTAGATGATGCTAAAATTCTGCTCAAGTGTTATTTAAATGCAGAAATCAACAACTATATATTCCATACCTATTACTCTGTAGCAAATAACAAGCTATTTATGTTTCCACCAATATTCTTATTTAATATTGTTACCTAAGTACAGTTTTATATGCAAGTATATAGAACTGCACTCTCCAATACCATAGCCAATAGCCGCATGTAACTACAGAGCACTTGAAATGTGGCGGTTCCAACTTGAGATATGCTGTAAGTATAAAATACACACCAGATTTCAAAGACTAAATACAAAAACAAAGAATTTTTTTACATGTAAATTTGATAATATTTTGGATATACTGGGTTAAATAAAATACATTATTAAAAATAATTTTATCTGCCCTTTTTTCACCTTTATAATGTAACTACTAGAAAATTTTACACTACATATATAGTTCACATTTGAGGCTCACCCTGTATTTCTGTTGGACAGGGTTTATATAGAAGATAAGGCTAGGTCAGAGATCAACTAAAGCAAGTAATATCCATAAAATACAATAATTTCTAGCCTTACTTATTTCCAATATTCTCTTTCCCTGGAGGAAAAGGAAGAGAAAATCTGTTAAGACATTTATTGTACAACCTTTAGATCTCAATGATCCAGAATTTACTAAATTTTTGCTCTAGGTGAATATTCAGTGTTGAAGATTCAAAAAGAAAATTGCCACTTCTTAAATTGCCACAGCTGATTTTGACAAGTTTGGAATGGAAGGAAACTTCCTTAACATGATAAAGGACATGTATGAAAAACTTACAATGGATATCATACCTGACTGTGAACGAATGAAGGAAATGCCCTAAGACTGGGAACAAGGTTCAAATGCCTTCTCATCACTTCTTTTACTAGACGTTCTAGCCAGTGCAATCAGTCAAGAAAAAGAAATTAAAGCCCTCCAGATTAGAAAGAAGAAGTAAAATGTCTGTATTTGCAGATGATATGCCCTGCATACAGAAAATCTGAAGGAATCCACACACAAAAACAGTATTTTTAGAGCTAACAAACAGATACAGCAAGGTCACAAGATATAAGATCAATATACAAAACTTAATTATATTTCCATATACAATGAACAATCCAAAAATAAAATTAAGAATAACTTTCACAATAAATTTTATTCTTTTTGCAGCATGAAAAAGAATAAAATGCTTAGGAATAAATTTAACAAAAATAAGTTCCACAGTTGTACACTAAAAATTACAAAATACTGCTGAGAGAAATCAAAGAAAATCTAAATAAATGGAAGGACATTCCATGTTCATGGACTAGGATACTCAACACTGTTAAGATGGAAATTATCCACCAAGTGATCTATAGATTCAATGCAATCACTCTCAAATTATCATCAGATTTCCAAAATCGACAAGCTGATACTAAAATCTGTATGGAAATGGGAAAGATCTAGAATAGCCAAAGCATTTTGAAATAGAAAAACAAAGTTGGAGGGCTTTCACTTCACAATTTGGAAGTTTACTATAACTTGATAACTACAGTTATCAAGACAGTATGGAATTGGCATAAGGATGGACATATAGATCAAAGTAACACAGCTGAATCCAGAAATGAATCTTTATATTTATGGATAATGGATACTCATCAAACATAGCAAGGAAGTAAACTGGAGAAATAATAGCCTTTTAAACAAATGGTGCTAGTACAATAAACTATCCACCTACAAAAAGGGGGGGGGGGCAGAGAACGCAGACCTTTTATTTCATGACATATACAAAAATTAACTTGAAATGTCCAAATGTATCAGAAACTTTAAGAGCTAAAACAATACAATTTTTAGAAGAAAAGAGAATATCTTCAAGACCTTGAATTAGGCAAAAATTCTTAGATACGACATCAGAAGCATAATCTGTAAAACAAAAAAAATGATACATTGGACTTCACCAAAATTCAAAATTTTTGCATTTCATGAGATTTCATTAAGAAAATGAAAAGACAAGCAACAGACTGGGATAAAGTATTTGCAAAATACATATCTGACCAAGGACTTATATCTGGAACATATTTATACAAAGAACTCTTGAACTCAAAAATAAGACAATTCTATCAAAAGTGGGCAAAAGATTTAAATAGGCATTTCACCAAAGAAGATATAGAGATGGCTAATAAGCACATGAAAAAATGCTCAACATTATTAGTCATTAGAAAAACACAAATAGAAACCATAATGAGATACAATTCTAGATACTCACTAGAATGGCCATAATAAAAATAGACAATAGGGCTTCCCTGGTGGCACAGTGGTTGAGAGTCCTCCTGCTGATGCAGGGGACACGGGTTCGTGCCCCCGTCCGGGAAGATCCCACGTGCCGTAGAGCGGCTGGGCCCGTGAGCCATGGCTGCTGAGCCTGCGCATACGGAGCCTGTGCTCCACAGCAGGAGAGGCCACAACAGTGAGAGGCCCGCGTACCGCAAAAATAAAATAGACAATAATAAACACTGGCAAAAGTGTGGAGAAGCTGGAACCTTCATACACTGCTGACATAAATGTAAAATGGTACAGTCACTTTGGAAAACAGTTTAGAACTTCCTCAATATGGCAACATAGAGTTACCCGATAACCCAGCAATTCCACTCCTAAGTATATACCCAAGAGAAATGACAACAACATATATCCACACAAAAGCTTATACATGAAAGTTCTCAGCAGCATTATTCCTAATAGGCAAAACTTGGAAATAACCTAAATGTTCATCAACTGGTGAATAAATAAGCAAAATGTGGTTTATCCTTACAATGGAAAACGATTCAGCAATAGAAAGGAATGAACCATGGAAACAAGTCACAACACTGACAAACCTCAAAAACATTACGCTCAATCAAAGAAATCTGCTACAAAAGGCCACATATTATAGAATATGATTAAATTATATGATGTCATTTATGTGAAATGCCCAGAAAAGACAAAAGTATAAAAACAGAAAGTAGATTAGTGGTCCCTAGGGATGGGAGGGGGAGCAGAGAGGAGGAATTAACAGTAAATGCACATGAGTGACCATACAGGGATACTAACACATGTTCTAAACCTGGTTTAGAACAGTGATGGTTGCACAATTTTACTAAAAATTTTTGGAATAGTACCCTGGAAAAAGGTGAACTATCTGATATGCTTCAAATCTGACTCTACCACTTACCAGCTGTGTGACTTGAGTGAGCGATTTCACCTCTCTGAGACTTACACTTTTCGTCTATAAAACAGAATTAATAATGGTGTCTCCCTGTGAGATCATGGTGACCATTAGAGGCAAGGCATGCAAAGCACTGAGCAAAGTTAGGCACAGAATAAGTGCTCACCGATTGGTAGCTAGAATTATTAGCTACCTCTCCAAATTACTTCCAGGCTCTTCCAAAATGAGCTCGGCTTCACGCTCCTTTGGTTAAGGAACTGTCCCTACGCATTCCTAATTTGGCATATCGCACTATTATCATTGTCTTCACCAAAGGTCGCTAACCCCCCTGCCCCCCAAAAGTACCTATTCTTCTAGCTCCACTAATCCCTGTAGAGCATTCCATTCCACTAGGGATGCTTCTCTCTTAAACTCCTCTCTCTTTATATATATATATGTATCTCCTCTGTCTATATTACTACGTACATATCACTCACGTGATTCAGAAGCACACAATCACATGACTGCCACCTACCATTTCTTGAGTGTATAATTTCACTCCTGTGCTACCATACTCCCCCGCTGCCTGAGGCCATGGAGATGATCAAATCATGGGACTCTTGCCTGGCAAGTTGAGATGTAATGTCAATCCTTCTTTACCACCATTCCAGATAGCCAGAGTGGAATGCTGTCTGATATTATTTCCTATCCTTGCATCTCGATTAAATCTTTACGAGAATACATTTGCACCAAGAAATGCTCAATGATTGCAGAATAAATAAATACATTTAACAAAAGATAAAAGTCCTACAAAATACATTCCAAAAATTTAACTAGGTTATTGTTCTATCTTCTTTGGCTGCTAGACAGAGACCCAAGCCTCTTTCTTCCTACCCTGCTCTCTAAAATGTTCAACACCCAAGAAATGAACTCAGTAGGAACAGGCAAGCACAGGAGTTTAGGTGTGTCAAATACCTAACTTATAAAGAAATGCCAAGCACTCTGTTCTCAAACTCCCTCAATATACTGCAAATATTCAGCAGCACTTTTATGAATGAAGCAATGCATGACTGCCATCACAATTAGTCTCCCTTATTAACAACTTAGCAACTCTTGATTTCCAAAAATAGAAACATACATTGTAGAAAATTTTCCCCTTATTTTACCTCCTATAGTTCTTTGAAACAAAAAAAATCAGACATTTTCCAGGAATTTAGACATCACAATTTCAACCAAAAGACCTGTCTTTATCAAAGGAAATAACAGCTCTTGCTAAGATTTTTATTCTTCAGACGATTTCTAAATTGCCCCCTTCCTTTTTTAAAAATACATTAGAACAGATAACAACCTACATCATTCCATTTTTTGTCACTTTTGATGGGATCTTCTCTTTTCTGCTTCATTTGTTTCTGCTTCATCTTGTCTCTATCAAAATATCACTTATTGAAATTTTTGGTGAAACTTCCTGGTTGCATTAGTTGGAGGTTGGGAGCAGCCTCCTGGCCTTGCATCAACACTGACCATGAATGTGACCTGAGGTGAGAGCCTCTCAAAAACACGTGGAGATCAAAATACCTAACCCACTTACCTCAAAGGCATGTGGAGCAAATAAGTGAGACCACAAGTGTGAAAACACTTCAGTGATTTGGGATAAAATTCAAAATCATCATTAAGCTCCTTACATTTCTTCCTTGGCTCTGAATGGGTGGACCCACCAAAGACAAATCCCCAGCTGTCCCCTGAAATTCAAAGGAACTGCTGAGTTTGTAGATCTCATCTTTTCTTTTATTCATTAAGTAGGGGAAAAAAACATTCTATAAAAAAAAAGTAGGGGAACGGCATTCATAAACTTGGATCTTTCTGTTTGGAAGGAGGCATAGATTTGGGGCAAAGTGTTTATTTTGAATCTTGGATCCAATACTTAAAGCTGTGAGCAAATCACTGGAACTCTGGTCAGTGCCCTCATCTGCAAAATGGGAGTGAGTATCAAAGGTCATAAAACCCTTGAGTGATACTCAGATGTAAATGCTTATTAAATATTTAGCAACTATTTCAAAAAGATGCATGTTCAATATTTAAGGAGCTCTAACACCTATCAGCTTTATTGTTTGTTCCACTGTGTAGTTCTCAATAAGCTTTCCCCTGCGCTCTATCCTGAGCAAGAAGTGAATTTTCAAAACAGATTAGTTTTGCAGGAACACAGATTTACAAATACACCAAAATTGAAATGTGATTTCTTTTTTCTTTTTACTTTTTATTGGAGTATAGTTGATTTACAATGTTGTGTTAGTTTCAGGTGTACAGCAAAGTGAATCAGTTATACATATATCAATACATATATGCACTCTTTTTTTTTAGATTCTTTTCCCATATAGGCCATTACAGAATATTGAGTTGAGCTCCCCGTGCTACACAGCAGGTTCTTATTAGTTATCTATTTTATATATAGTAGTGTGGATATGTCAGTCCCAATCTCCCAATTTATCCCTCCCCCCCAACCCAAAATGCAATTTCTTTTTTTTTTTTTTTTGCGGTACGCGGGCCTCTCACTGTTGTGGCCTCTCCCGTTGCGGAGCACAGGCTCCGGACGCGCAGGCTCAGCAGCCATGTCTCATGGGCCCAGCCGCTCCACGGTATGTGGGATCTTCCCAGACCGGGGCACGAACCCGTGTCCCCTGCATCGGCAGGCGGACTCTCAACCACTGCGCCACCAGGGAAGCCCAAAATGCGATTTTTTGAATAACTTGTCTGTTATCATAACAGAGTATGGGATAAAGGAGTAAAAAGAAAGCTTCATTACTGCCCAGACCAATTTGACTCTTACAAAGCTAATTAAACATGTCTTGAGTATATAAAATATATCATTCCCAGATAAAAGCATACTGTTAAGTTCTTCATCTTATTAAGAGCTTGCATTAATGCTTCTTCAACATAAATTTTATATCAAGACAGGTACTATTTGAGAAGCCTCACAATAGGAATGACCTAAATTAGGGTGACAGAGGCACAAGATGGATCACCAGGGCCTGTCTCAACAAGAAGAGGAATGAGGATTCCGTCTTCCATTATTGTCCGATTCTAATGTGCTAACATTATCTTCTGGAAAAAGCTTCCTTCCTCAAGCCGTTGGCCCCTCTGGAGCTCCGCATCAAGCTAAGGGATTTCACAACCCAGAGGACTAGACCCCAAACCCCAGAGTCATAAAGTCAATGATGAAAGGCCCTTAGAGGTCCTTGAAACTTTATACTTTGCAAATGAGGAAAAAGAGGCCCTGATAGGTGACATGTCTGAGATTATAGATACCGATACGTAGTATAGCATTTCTTGAGAGAAAAGAAAGCTAATACAAGACAGTCACCAGAACGTGTTTGAGCACTAAAATTATATAAAAATAAAGTTTTAAAAATTAATCAATGAATTCCATCAACTGATCCGATGGGTCCATGCCGCCTACTTTCTATTACCGCCTTGACTATTCTAAAGCACCATTCTGGCTCAGGTGTGAGCCCTAGTCTTTGGATACAGTCTCTTCAATTGTTCCTTCCAGCCTATATTTAAAAACTCCTTTTTCAGTGTGAACTTTCCCCCTTTGGGGTGCTCCCTCTCCAAGAACATAAACTGAAGCCAAAGTTAAGAACAGCAGCGTGACTTACCATCAGGTGCGAAAAGGCAAGCGGGCTTCCCTGGTGGCGCAGTGGCTAAGGGTCCGCCTGCCGATGCAGGGAACACAGGTTCGTGCCCCGGTCCGGGAGGATCCCACATGGCACGGAGCGGCTGGGCCCGTGAGCCATGGCCGCTGGGCCTGCGCATCCGGAGCCTGTGCTCCGCAATGGGAGGGGCCACAACAGTGAGAGGCCCGCGTACCGCAAAAACAAACAAACAAACAAAAAGATAACCGGCAACCAAGAACTTTACCAGATGAAGGTTCTTAAAACAAGCTCTGCTCGCATTACTCCCCTGTGAAGTACTCCTTCGCTGCTAACTAAATCAAGGTCCAACTTCTTCATGGACGCGGATGTTCAAGGCCATTTACTCAGATACCATGGCTCATTTCCTATTATTTCCCTATGCTCTAGTTCAGGTATTCTCAACTTGACTATGTATGGAAATCATTTGAGAAGCTTTAAAACGCTGTAAGTGACCAGACCCTCCCTCAGACCAATTCAACTATAGTCTCTTGTTGGTGGGAGGGGTGCATGAGAGGACACATAATACAGTGACTGAGAGCACAGCCTCTGACAAGCTGAGCTAAAAACTAGGCAACGCTACTTAACTGTTATATGATCACCGGCAAGTTACCCGGCCTTCCTGTGCCTCAGTTTACTCTCTACTAAATGAGGAAAATAATAGACCACTTCTGTAGGGATACTGTAAGAAATAAATAAGCAAACATATGCAGAGCTCATAGAATTATGCCTAGCACAAAGAAAGCCCTAAGTAGTGATGCTATTTTTTATTATACTTGAACATGTAGGACAGTGATTTGTCTATAGGAATTACTGAATGTTTCTGATTTAAATTTAATTGAATGTTGCCATAAATAGCCCCTAAAACTGTGATGGAAAAAAATCAGTTTCAAGGACTGTTTTGCTATCACAAAAGCTTCACCATTTAATACTGAGAACAAACATCTTGAAAAAAATCGCAGGATGGATAAACCCTCAAGATGTTATGCTGAATGAAATCAGACAGATACTAAAGTAAAAATACTACATGATTCCACTTACACCTAGAGCAGTTAAATTCATAAAGACAGAAAGGAGAAACTTGGGACTGGGGGGAAGGGTACAATGGGGGATTGTGGTTTATGGATACAGAGTTTCAGTTGGGGAGGATGAAAAAACTTTTAAGATGGATGATGGTGGTTGCACAACAATATGAAGTACTTAATGCTACCAAACTTAAAATTGTCAAAATAGTAAATTTTATGTTATGGTATTTTACTACAGTAAAAAATGTCAAAAGAGTAAAAAAAAAAAAAAGTCACAGGAATATAGAATGGACATTGTTTTCCCTGATTATAATATTACCTTCAATCTATTAAAAATCCTTTTATATTCTTTCTTCTCTTTCATGTTCCCCAGATGAAGGCTATATTTCAATAACTTTTTTTTAATGTATGACTTCACTTTTAATAGGTACAATCAGAAACTGACCCAACCACAGAAATCTTCCTCAGTGATCTCCGTGCAGTGAATTGGAGCCATAGTGAATGCCCTGTGACCTGCACGGCTTCCCCAAACAGAAAATCCTGCGTATTGATGGGTAAATTTTCACTGACATGGTAAAGTTTCTGTAGAGTTGACATCTGATTGATGCTGTGACAGCTATTTGGTTGCTGTCAGTGCAACCATATTAGAAACTGCTCTTGACTTTGTGAAGTCATTTTTTAAAAGTTGGGGGGTGAGGATTAAAAAATACTTCATTGACATCCGAAGGGCACTTATATACTGACGGAATAATGGTCCTCACTGAGGGATCATTGCCTTGAAAGAAATAATATGTGTGTATATGTATACATATGTACATACATATATTTGTATATAGACATACACACACACACACCCCTTAGGGACAAATGCAAATCTAGGGAATATGCAACTCCTTCAGATTCATTAAAGGGCCAATGAGACGATGATACTGCATACATTTATGCTCTGTGTGAGACACTTCTACTGAAATTCAATTGTGACTGTGAATGCTTCAGACCAGATACAATTTCAACATTTTCTGCTACTGGAGTGGGAAGACCAAATAGTTATTTCAAATTCACATTTCCCTTTTCCAATTGATCGTGGCACTCCCCTTGGAACATGCCTATGCTACAACAGCTCTAACTTTCCATTTCATTTTCACTGAAAAAATCTAAACATGAAGCAATACCTTCTACTCTACCAGTCACTGAGGTTCCCCTAAGGGTATTTTTGTGTTGAAGCAAGCCACTGAGTAACAGACGGATAGCTTTTTGTCTTCTGAAGCTCATTGACTAAGAAAACAATACACATAAAGGCAGCCTATTCCAACAATATCCCGAGGGGAAAGTAGTCCATTGCCACCCACTTTTAGTGATGGGGATAGAGAGGGTTAGACAGTAAAACACCTTGGGGGTCTACAGAAGATAACATGCCAATACTCTATGCTTTGATGAAAAAAGTAAAAAAAACAAAATTGATGAAAACTGTGCCTCTTTAGGAGATACAGGAGAAGGTATTCACTGTCAGTTCTGATTAGAAGAGAGTGGAAAAAAGATCCATCAGTAATAGATATGTCACTGAATTTGTACATTGCTTTACTAAATGAAAATCCAAAAACCAAAGGGGCATCAAATGACACTTTGTTATTCAGAGAACATAAGCTATCCACACCTCCAGGGACTGCCAGTGCTCAAAACCATACACTTGAAATGGTGACTTTAAATCCTTTTGTCTGAAGGCATTTCAGACAAATTGTCTGAAGACATTTTTTTCTTAAGGGTACTTCCAACCAAGTGTTCAATTTCAATACAGAAATATAAAATAGGAAGGATAAACATATTTCTGCATCAGGTGCCATAACCATATCTTATTTTATAAATATTTGCACATTTACCTGCTTAAAAGCAGTATAATTAGGAAAAAGGCTCAAGCAGCATGGAATTATGTTTCTATTTACAATTTTATAAACACAGCTATACTTTCCTTTCAGTGCTGTGACCTGCAGCTGTAAAACATCCTTAACACTATTTGTTAATAATCTGATTTGACTTAAAAATGCTTCCTTCCTTCTCTATATCTGTTTCTTGAAAAAAAATTATTTGTATCTATTTTAGAGAAACCGAAAAATAGTTCACTCGTGTCCTCCAAGACAAAGTTTCTGGGCTTTGAGTTTAAAATGATAATAATATCAGGAGGTATATGAACCAATGAGTATGTGAAGAAAAAAAAGAAATCAGTTACTTGATTATATGATGGGAGTATAAGCAATTTTGTCTTAGATTTCTCTTATTTTAATATCATATTTTAAAGTAAAGTAATGCTTTAAAAAGAACAATCACAATATTCTAAATTTACTTGGTGTTTCATGATTGACCAAGTGTTTTGATATTTTTTTATTTTCCGAAGACACCATCAAGACAGGCAGAGTAAAGACTATTGGTCCCATTTTATGGATGAGGACAATGAAGTTCTTAGAAACTGAGACAAAGGAAGGAGTTAACACATCCATATAACATCTCAACTCACAGGACAAATACCCATAAACGGTTTCAGTGGGAATCCTGATTGGACCGTAACTCAGATGAATGCGGTTCTTCACCCTGACAGCAGCAATTATCTCCAGCATCCAGCTTCTTTCCATACTCCCAGAACCAGCCTCACAGGACAGCACTCAGAGGTACCAGCACCTCAAACAGTCCCACCCTTCCTCAGGCCCCTTCAGTCCCAAGACATCCCTCCTCCAAGCTTCTGAATTTGAGAATCTCAGCTTCCCTTTGTTCCTCCAGCCTTAGGGGTGACAGCTGCTCCCTGTACTTAGCTCTGCATCATCAAAGTCTTCCCATGTTGCTCTAGGAGTCCTCTCATACCTGCTTAACCAGTTTCCTTTCTGAAAGTCTCTCTGTTGCAATACAGAAAGTGGTTCTGTTTTCCTGACTGGACCCTGACTAATACAGACATGTTAACCACAAATAAAAAGTACTGATTTGTACATTTCTGTCACTCCGATAACACAGAAGGTCTTATTTTCAAGTCTAGCCTGACTCAAGAAAGTAAGTGTTCATTCACATCATTTTGTGATTTTGGGCTCTTGGAGATTTGCTATGTGTAGCCTTCAGGGGGACAGCAGATGCACACCCGGTTTCCTTCAATTAAAGTTCCAGGGCTAAATGGGCAGAGAGCTTCTCCTCTCGTGGACATTTTAGTAAAGGAGGCCTCCCCATCACTGAAACGAAAACACCAACACTACATGTAGCTTACTTTCCCTCGCATCCTTTATAATTACCTCCAAAATCACACGTGTGATTGCACCCAGGGGTACAATGCAAATAGTCATATTTTGCTACGACAGTGAAAAGAATCTTGCTAATCCAATATACTTTTAAGCATAAGGCATTTGGGGTCAAGTTCAGAAACAAAGCCAAATATGGTTCAACTTTACTAAGTTTCAGCTTAGTTCATATTTTGTAGTGTTTTACTAACATCCTATCTCTAAGGATTTTAAGAGGTACGTGACACTTGGACAAGAACTAGTTCTAGCAAAAATAATATTCCGATGAGTTAAGTGTAAATGAATCAGAATCATACGAACTATATTTCCCTTGAAACACACAGGGACTTAAAAGTTAATGGGAAAAGTGCTGGCAACCCACATTTAGAGTTTTTACTGAAATCAGGATGTTTGAATAAACATTAGACATTCAAATAACTCAAACTGAAATGGGGTTCACCAATCCGTAATTATAACAGTGCTTTAAATGATGAGGAAACATGTCACATTCACATTTCAAACTTAAAGCTTTACTTGGCAGACACGCTTCTGGTTCAGCAAACCTCTGCAGTCATGTTACGGCAACCACTTGAGATATTAAGACAGACAGTGAAGTTTTAAACTCAATTTGGCAAGCACCATGAGAAAATAACTAGCAAGTGAAAATTTTTTTTAAAAAGAGCGTCTGGAGTGTAATAACGAGGTTTTGAAAGGACGTTCGAGCTGGACACGTAATTTAGAAAGAATATGCCTTCTTAAATGGGCTAATAATGAGCTAATCCCGTAAGAAACTAGAGAGTGGTACGTGTTTTGGTTCCTCCTTTCTGTTCTGGGGATTTTAATTGGAAGCTGCAAATCAAATTGGCTTGTAAGGAGGAAACGGACAGACGTGTGATGGAATTTTAATTTCTCTGTTGCCTAATGCTTGAATTAAGCTAGCAGTTGGCTCAGTGGACTTTCTGTGACCCGGTGGTCAGCTTGTGACCGTATAATGTGAATTCCCAATGGATTGAATATCACCCCTGGGGTTCTTCAGAGCCCTGCTTGAAAGTAGTCAGAAGCAAAACTAACTATATCAAAGATGCCAAACCTTAGTATGCATCAGACAGACTTTAGCTTGTATCAGAATCACCTGGAAGGCCTGCTAAAACACAGAAATATTGGAACCCATCCTAAGAGTTTCTGATTCAGTAGGTCTAGGTGGAGTCCTACAATTTACATTTTTAACAAGCTCCCAGGTGAAGCTGAGGCTGTTGGTCTGGGCCATGCTCAGAAAGCCTCCAAATCATACATGACGGCTTAGGACTGTTCTAAGCCACCACTCACCGTGGCAGTGAGTTTACAAGTGCTCACTCAAGCACTTTCCATTACCATCCTAGAAAAGGGTTTCAGGCCTCTCCCTCTACTTTATCCCTTAGAGAGACCAGAGCTGCTTAAGGAATTTGCTGGGATATAAATAGAGGAACATTTTACAACAAAATCATAAATGTTTTCAAATGAGACAGGCACACCTACAAAAAAAGATTTTAAAAATAAACTGAGAGTAATTCTTTCCATCCCACTTGACCTTCTATTGGAGGCAAATTTTTCAGACATTCACATTCGTCTGATAGTTCAGGGTCCCAAACTGATTACTCTCTGAAATTATTGTGACTGCACCTGTTCTTTGTGAGAGACAAACTGATGCACAGTTTAGCCAATCCTCATTATTCCTCACCTTGCCAACAACAGATGGTTTGTCGTCCTCTGGCTCCTGGTTATGTCTCAGAATTGCAAATGAATTGACCTCAAAAATCTAATGGAACATCTCACTTTCTGCAGAAATCACTTCTATAAGCTCTTGGGCAAGAGTTTCCACCCTTTGCTTGGATGTCTCCAAGAATAAGAAACCAACCACCATTCATGGAAAAACACCCTTTCCTTTTTAGGATGGAAGAGCATGATGGAGACCCAATACCAGACTTCTGCCTCAATGTGAAATATATAAGTTTTACTCCCAGCAAAGGCCTCTTTCTCATCCCTTGCATCAAATGGGTCTCGAGGGCCTTTTGTTGGTCTAACTGCTTTAATAGCCACTACCTTTGCACACATCTCCAATGTTGTCCCCATCTCCATGCTGATTTGCTTAATTCATCTGCAGGAAAACTGACATTTTTGGTGTACACTTCTATGAATTTTAACACAAGCAGAGATTTACGTAACTACCACCACAGTCAAGATACAGAACAGAATCAAAACCACAAAGAACTCCCTCGTGTTATTGCTTTGTAATCACATCACTTCCTTACCCCTAACTTCTAATCTCTTCTCCATCACTATAGCTTTGTCTGGTCAAGCATATTATAAATGAAATCACAGAGTATGTGAATTGAGACTGACTTCTTTCACTTGGCATAATGCTACTGAGATTCATGCAAACTGTCATGTGTATCAATAGTTTGTACTTTTCATGGCTGAGGAGTATTCCAGTGTATGGATTTAACACAGTTTGTTTATCCATCACCTGCAGAAGAACATTTAGATTTTTCCAGTTTTGGGTGATCATGAATAGATCTGCTATAAAAGCTCACGTATAGCTTTTTGTGTGAAACTTTTTCCCTATTATGAATTATCTTTTGGTGTCATGTCTAAGAACTCTTTTGGTGTCATGTCTAAGAACCCTTTGCCTAACCCCAGTTAGGGGTGTCATGTCTAAGAACTCTTTGCCTAACCCCAGTTCAAAAAATTTTCTGCTAAAAGTTTCATAATTTTACATTTAAATCTATGATCCATTTTGAGTTAACATTTGTATAAGACGTGAAGTTCAGGTCAAGGTTTACGTTTTTGCATATGAATGTTTCATTGTTCCAATACCCTTTGTTAAAAAGACTATCCTTTCCCCAAAGAATGGCTTTTACACCTTTAAAAAAAAAATCAACTGGCATACTTGCAGGGATTTATTTCTGGCTCTATCTTATTTATCTATATGTGATCCATTAGCCAATAACATACATGATTACTGCAACTCTACAGAAAGTTCTAATTGGGTAGAGTGATTCTTCCAGCTTTATTCTTTTTTCAAAATTGTTTCTGTCTATTCTAGATCCTTTGCCTTTCCATAAAAATTATAGAATCACTATATAAAAATTATAGAATCCCTGGTGGCACAGTGGTTGAGAGTCCGCCTGCTGATGCATGGGACACGGGTTCGTGCCCTGGTCTGGGAGGATCCCACATGCCGCGGAGCGGCTAGGCCCGTGAGCCATGGCCGCTGAGCCTGCGCGTCCGGAGCCTGTGCTCCGCAACGGGAGAGGCCACAACAGTGAGAGGCCCGTGTTCAGCAAAAAAAAAAAGAATGTTATCTGTTGTTTTTTGACATACTGTTGTATGAATGCCAATTAGATTCCAGATGGTTAACGGTGTTGTTCAGTCCTTCTACAACCTTGCTGATTTTCTGTCTCCTAGTTTTATCAATTACTAAGAAAAGAGTGTTGAAGTCTCCAACCGTAACTGTGGATTTTTCTGTATCACTTTTCATTTCTGTCAGTTTTTACTTCAGAAAAACTGAAGCTTTGTTGAAGCTTTGTTGTTAGGTGTATTCAGCATGTGAAAGCACACAGAAGGGGGTAATTGCACGCTGTTCTCAGTGATCAGGACTCACGGCCACAGGAATACTGTATAAGAAGGGAGAAGAAGGGAGAAAAGGAAGAGGTAATGGGACAAAGGTGGGAAACAGATTACAAATATATGCCAGTAAGAGGTAGTTGGTGGGCAATGGGGAGTAACTGAAGAGAAAGCAGAAAATAAGATAATCAGATTGTTCTTTTCTTAGTATAGCTTGGAAAACGCTATGGATAAAGTACGTAATTCCTTAGAGGGAAATGTGAATGCCGATTAAATAAATAAAAGTTAAATTCTAACTAATAGACTTGGGAATCCAAAGATAGTAGGATTAGAAGGGGTGTGATTTATTAATTTAGGTCAGAAAGTCCTTCAGAAAAAAATGGACCCTGTATACACACAACAGTTCTGCAGCCTACTATAGTTTTTTCAGTTATGGGTACAAAGGCGAAAGAGAATTATTTCATATATAGCAGTTTGTCCTATTCATTATAAATTTAACATTAAAAGTTTAATGTAAAGGCCAATTTGCCAATTCGCTGCCTGTCCCTGGGAATGGCCTTATTAATAAATACTGCATATTGTTTAATGAGAAAAATGATGGGCAAGGTAAAAATGTAAAACACTTTAATGGGATGCCTTTACAAAAGGTCATTGCCCTTTCTAAATATTTTTTGATGATTTCTTCTACCCAGGAAAGCTGTTTTTAAATGCACACACTTAACAGCATACAATTACTCCAGCAGCTTAAGAATATCTAAGTGTACTTGGAAAGAAATCCAAAGTTGTCTCCAAAACTGCTTAGCAAGAGGCATAATTACAGTCCACTACTTATACACTTACAAAGCTCTGTGAATAAGGACACTAAAAAATTACTTCTCATGAAAAAACAAAAAATATATATATATATAAGGCAATGTCCTGGCAGGACAGCAGAAAACACTTACCACATCAAAGGAATGTTGAAATGGATTTGGGAAAAATTATTTACAAAGATGTGGGTAAGGGTCAGGGAAGTTAACAAGTAATGGTGAAGCCAGCAACAGCAGAGAGCTCCCTGTGACCTAAAGGATTAAGGGGAATGAGTGATTTCCAAACATTTCCCCCAAGAGTACCTATAGGTGAAGGAGAGGACTCCTTTTACCACCATCTGTACCACCCAGCCAGGTGTTAACTTACTTTCCCAGCCCTTACCCCCTGCCATTGGCCAAACCCAACACAGTGTGATCTGATTCACAAAGGTCAGGCTCCCAGGGCCCAGAACTGGGTAAAAAAACAGTACAGAGTGGATTGGAGGCGGGGTGGGGGAGAAAGTATGGGAACTGAAAGCATTAATAACCACATGAAATAAAATATTTCTGTTGGGCATCTTAAAATTAAAATAAATCTACCTCCACCACCAATTTTATAGACATAGACACACAAACACACACACACACACACACACACACACACTCACACACATTGTACATTCATTTACTGGTTC
This sequence comes from Tursiops truncatus, assembly GCF_011762595.2. Classification (NCBI taxonomy): domain Eukaryota; kingdom Metazoa; phylum Chordata; class Mammalia; order Artiodactyla; family Delphinidae; genus Tursiops; species Tursiops truncatus. Next base: position 82,637,022 of record NC_047043.1, on the reverse strand, counting down.
TACTCATTGAGAAGATACTTCTGGGTCTCACATGTATAATTTCTTGCACTAGAATTCAAGCCTTTGACACTCCTAGTTCCAGTTGAAAGATGGATGTTGCATATTAGAATTCCAAGCCGAGATGTTTCATCACATGGAGAAATTATGTCACTTTCTAGCACAGTACAACAACTATACTTGCACTTTGCCTGTCATCTTAACAGATTGGGCTTGGAGTTGGGGCAGTAAACGGTCAAGCAACAAGTCTAAATATCTGAAGTTCCTTAAGTGCATCAGATCATGAAACTCTGAAAGGAGCTAAATGTCTCAGTGATTTAAAGTGCTTGAGGCTTTAAGTGGTTCATTCAGAAGGCACACGGAGATAATTCTGAGTCCTTGTGTGTTTTTTTATCATCACTTGATCACAATCCCTCTAATGAGATGAAGGGCTTTTGCTCAGTGAAATAGGGACTCAAGCATGCTTAAAGCAATTGAATTATCTTTCTTTTGTACAGGTGCTTCACAGATTTGCTACCTATTATATCCCTCAGGCTTTGACTAGGGCAGGAACCCACTGGTCTTTTTCACTGCTGAATCTCTAGGACCTCACATAGGGCTTGGTATATAGTCAAAGTCCAGGGGATATTTTTGAATAAATTAACAAATGAACTAAACAGGCAAAATGGTACTAGGAAGAACACTGAACTCTGATCCAGGACTTATTCTAAGTCCTAGCTTTAACTTTTTAGCTGTGTGGTGTCATCAGGGAGATCATTTAACTTCTCTAAGTCTCAATTACATCAGCCATAAAATAGGGATAAAACCCATTCTACATGGAGTTGCCAAAACACCATGGGAACTACTGTTTGAAACTGTTTGGAAATTGCAAGACATTCTAAAATATACACTATTTTTACTACTGAACTTGGTTACCAACCCAAAACACTATGAGGATTTCATTCTAATACAGATTTTAAGGTGCCAACAAAAATATTCTTTTTCTTCTGGGAAGAACATTGGGAGAAAACAACACAAAACAAAAACTTTTCATGATGATCTACAACCCACATGCTTTTATGTTTGAACTTCACTGCAAAACCAAATTCTTGTACCTATTAAAATTAATGGTGCCCATGTCTTTGACTCTTTGACTTCTGGTACTCTGTATCCTATAGAAACGAATATGTATAAGGACAGCTATGTTTATAATGACAAAAAAAACAACTGGAAACAACCTGAATATCTATCAGCAAGCTATACGTAAAGTATGGTTTACCTACACTATAGAACTATACTGTCCAATACAGCAGTCATTAGCCACATGTGGCTATTAAGTCCTTGAACTGTGGCCAGTTCAAGTCAATGTGTGCTGTAAGTGCGAAGTAGACACTGGATATCCAAGAATTAGTATGCAAAATAAGCACGTAACATGTCTCAATAATAATTTATTATATTAATGCAATGCTGAAATGATACCTTAGATGTAATGCATTAACTAAAATATAATATTATTAAATTTTCCTTTTTCTTTTTTACCTTTTTAAAGCGTGGCCACTAAGTAAGTTTTAATCACCTTTGTGGCTTGCGTTGTATTCCTACTGGACAGTGTGCCATAGATCAGGAATTGGCAAATTCTTTCTATAAAGAGCCAGGGAGTAAATACTTTAGGTTTTGTTGGCCATAAAGTTTCTGTTGCAACTACTCAGCTCAGTGGAGACACTATATAAACAAATGAGCAAAACTGGGTCACAATCAGACCTTATTTATGGACACTGAAATTTAAATTTCAAATAATTTTTACATATCAGGAAATACTCTTCTTGATTGTTTCCGACCAAACTTAAAATGTAAAAAACATTCTTAGCTCACAGGTGGCAGGACAAATTTAGCCCACAAGCCATAGTTTGCCAACCACTGCTTTAGACTATTAAGCAGTATTGAAAAGAATGGACTAGATCTGTCTGTACAATATGTACTTTCTCTAAAACAGCCTACTGCAGAACAATACATAGAACGAGACTTCATACACGTAACACAGAAAAAATATTTGTTTATATATTTACATAATTTTAAATGACCAGAGGGCTATGGAAGGATGAATATATACCAATCTGTTTATCTAACCTGTTACCATTGGACATAAGATTGGAGGGAAAGAGGAAGACATTTGTCTATGTCAAGTTTCCCTAATCAATGTAATTGATTATGACTCAGTTAAAATCCTGATAAAATAAAATGTATTAATACCTAAATTTCAAAAAAAAACCCCACAAAAGGTCCACCCTATACCCACAAGGACTTTATCACTGAAATGTTGATATCCATGCTTGTTTCCTCTGAACAAGTTTTCTGTTTAGCCTAACTACAAAAACTGGGAGAAAAACTTAGATCAGAACCAAAACGAATGGCAGAAAATATTTTTAAATCAAAATACAATTTCCATTCTTTGCATTGCCTTCCCATTTGTGCATGTAGTTTGCCTCAAATTCTACCCTTTATATTAGTAATACAACTAAATTTTAATTTAAATTAGTAACTACAACTAAGTAAAATACTTAGACGTTATCTGGGCTCTTGATAAAGCTACAATGTCCTCATAAGCTCTTATTTGTTCAGAGCATAAACAAAGTTGGTTTAGCACACACCTTTGTGTTCAGTTTGTACTAGTGATCTATTGCTGCATAGCAAATTACTGCCCAAATCTTAGGGGCCTAAAGCAAAAATAAAATGTGCTCCCTCACAGTTTTTGTACATCAAGAATTCAGAAGAAGCTAAGGGGCTGGTTCTGGCTTAGTCCCTCAAGAGGCTGTCAGGGAAGCTGTCAGCCAGGGCTGCAGTCATCGGAAGGCCTGACTGGGGCTGGAAGATTCATTTCCAAGATGATTCACTCAGATGACTATTGGCAGAAGCCCTTGACCCATGGACCCCTCCATAAGGCTACTTAATATCATCCTAGCATGGTGGCTGGCTTCCCCTAGAAGGAGTGATACAAAAGAGGAAAGTGGAAGCCGCAATGCCTTTTCTGGCCTAGCCTTGAAGTCACACAGACACAGTTTCCTAAGGACATACAGGTCAGTTCTACTTAAATGTAGGAGGAAACTACACAGAGCATGAATACCAAGCAGCAAGAGTCACTGGGCACCAATTTACAAACTGGCTAACACACAGATGTTCAAAAACATTTCTAAAGATAGCCAGGAGCATGGCTTAAATCTAGCTGTTGACCATGTTTTACAAATGGAAATCTGATTTTAAAATATTTTAATTTTGTTGGTAGGAAAAAAAATCATTGTTATATTAAAAGCGTACTTAACTATAACTTGTCAAATACAGGACAACCAACAAATCAGTGCTTTTAAAACACTTAGAGAACACAGGGTATTTTATACAAGCAAATTACCTATCTACATAAGCCACATGCGCAAGTGAATAAATACAAGAAGGCATCAGTGGAGAAAAATTATGTTGTAAAAATTGCCTGCTTTAGCTCATTATTTTCTTGACAAAGTGGCATAGCATTAAAAAGTACCAAAAATCATTTGGTAAAAAATCAGGTTATTATCCAATATATAAGATATATTTTTGGAGAAAAAATATTTATGCAAAGAAAAAAGACTGGAAGGATATACGGTGACATTAACAGTAGTCTCTGAGTGTTTGGATTGGACATGACTTTTTTCCTTTTGCTTGTATGTTTTTATTTAGGACGTCCACAGAGAACACGCATCAATTACTTTTATAATGAGAAAAGACTCATGTAAAAATGTTCATAGTCTATTTTTCTGGCTGGCATTAAGGTACTTCTGTTCCTTAAACTGCCTTCTGAAGAACTGTATTCGAGACCCATAAATTATTCTTACAGACCAAGAAAGGATAAGTCTAACATTTACTCCTGAGGCTACTGGAAGCTAATTGCTAACAGGTGAAATAAGAAGCAAATTTACATGACCTTACTTTTATGCTCAATAAGGTCAAAAGTAAAGGTTTTGTATCTTTCTGGTCCATAAAATATGGATTACTATTTTCAAAATACATCAACAGTGGTAATAGCTATTCCCATTAGTCAGTCCTATAATCTTATGAAATACTGACATGATAAAACAATGCAACTGAGAAAAAACCAATAGAGCACACATTTTATTGACAAATAAATGCAGAGGCTTAAATTGACTCTCACCAGCTTTATACCTGATTGACACATTATCAGAAAAATAAAGATTTAAACTAGCCAAGATCAATGACTTCAAAATGATTCTTTAATGCTCCATCAGATAAAAATACAAATTCAATCCAATCATAATTCATATTTGAGTTCACGCCACTTTAACAGTTACATTTTATGGCAAAGTGTACTTTAATTTTATATTCAAACCTTTTCCCAGCTTTTCTTAGAGAATTCACTTTTTAATTTATGATACTTCCTTGCTCAAGTCAAGCTTCATTCACTTTTAGATACTTTGGAAAGATAAATAACTGACATACTCTGCCATTCATGAGTAATGTACTGCCTGTAACTTAAGAAAATAAAATAGGTGGCCAAAGATATATATTTGTTTTACAAATAAATATGTATCATATGCATAAGTAATAAAATAAAAATAAATTAGAAATATGTCATAAAAGTGCTTTCCTATTTTACTGAATTTAAATTATATACTGTAGTATATTGTTAGGTCATAAACATCTTAAGAATGAAATACCTTAGTCGTGGCTTATGCTGAATATATAACTACATTGACTGTAAAGCGTGGAAGTTAAGCCATATGTTTACATATTATTACAGACTGCTATTTCCAGTATATATCCATTAAAAAATATTTTCTTTCTTTCTTTTTTTTTGGTGAAATACTATGTGTCATCACAACGCTAATCAACAAAAAACTTGAAAAGCAAGGATTCCTCCACGTAGCACTTTAACTTTTCTCCACTTCCTAGCTCATGATATAATAAGTACTCTTTATAAAAAACAATGACAATAATCATTTATTAGTGTTTTCTATGTGTCAGGAACACTACACATACATTATTATTTCATTTAATCTCGTAACCTCCTGTCAAGGTGAAAACTATTATCTCCACTTTATAGATGAGGAAACTCACACTGGTCTGTACCCAAAGCCTGGATTCTGAACACACTTCCTTAAATATAGACCCTTAAGCATACTCCTCTCCATCTTAAGACCTGTGAGCTAAGGAGGCAAGTTATCTACCCCTGTTATCTACATCCAATATTCAGTGGTGGGACAAACACAGAATAACTGCTAAAGATGGTCCCTATTCATAAAGGTGGGACATGGGAGACTCACTGTCATCACTGTTCCACTGCAGTTCTAAAATTAAAACATCTGGGCTTCCCTGGTGATGCAGTGGTTAAGAATCCACCTGCCAATGCAGGGGACACAGGTTCGAGCCCTAGTCTGGGAAGATCCCACATGCTGCGGAGCAACTAAGCCCACGCACCACAACTACTGAGCCTGTGCTCCAGACCCCGTGAGCCACAACTACTGAAGCCCACACACATACAGCCTGTGCTCCGCAACAAGAGAAGCCACCGCAATAAGAAGCCCGCACACCACAACGAAGACTAGCCCCCGCTTGCCGCAACTAGAGAAAGCCCGTGCGCAGCAACAAAGACCCAACTCAGCCAAAAATAAATAAAAATAAAATAAATAAATTTATTTTTTAAAAATCCTTTGATTGGACCTTAGTCCTGGGAATTTTTTTACCATATCCCTTAGTTCCAGCCTCTGGGTCCGATTTCTTTTTCCATAAAATGGAGCCCACGTTAGCAGGAAGGAAGCCTGCTTCCTTCCCATAGAGTCTTTTTCACTTTTATTATCTCTATCCCTTTGTACTTGTCTCTATCCCTTTTTCACTTTGCACTGTGTCTATCCCTTTCACTACAGACTGATAAAACGCTTTTAAAATTTTTGTGTATTTTTACGAATCAATTTATAATCCACCCTGTTAGACAAAAGTTGTCATACTCACAAATCTCTCAAGATGAACCATTCTCTACATTGGGTTTCCTGTAAGGTTGGTATGAGATAACACCTTTAAGAAACTTAAAATCCCTACTGTCTTCATAAAAGGTTTTTATAGTCACACTCTTGGTTTTTACATTTATAAATTTTTTTTTACATTATCCTGAATTTGATTTCCACCTGGAAAACAGCTCCTAGTCTGACAATTGTAGAGAGTCTGGAATGAGAAACAGTTTTACGTTTAAACTTAGCAAAGCCTTGCTCCTTTATGTTTCCCCTAAGTTTCACTTGAAAACTAAACAAGTTCATTAGGTACTTTTCCCATTTATCACATTACTACAGGTGAAGTGTTGATAAACTTTCCACCATGACGTAACAAGAGCTCTTGACTTTCAGCTTCCAGTATCATTTTCTTTACTTTTCTTAAGACTTCACTAATAGCCTCTTTGAGGGTCCTAAGATTTTAGTTACCCATATACCACTCTCAAGATTCTCCTCGAGACCCATCATGTCTCCACGAAGGGTGTCTTCATGGCCCTTCCAACTCTATTACTGAGTCCCAAAGCCACTTGCACACATTTGAGATTTTTCTTATGTTTCTCTTCACTTCAGTACAAAATATATTCCTATTATTATGATTAAACGCTTATTTACCCCAAAACTTACTGGCATAAAACAATCAGTTATTGTGCTCATGGAATTGTGACAGGACACTGCAAAGATGGCCTGCCGCTGCTCCATGGTTTCCTAGACATCAGAAGGAAGACTCCAAGGCTGGAGGGAATAGTCACTGAAGGCTCAGAAGTCTTAACTGTTGTTTAAGAGTTAATCTTGAGGTTTCCCTGGTGGCGCAGTGGTTGAGAGTCCGCCTGCCAATGCAAGGGACACAGGTTCGTGCCCTGGTCCGGGAAGATCCCACATGCCGCGGAGCGGTTGGCCCCGTGAGCCATGGCCGCTAGGCCTGTGCGTCCGGAGCCTGTGCTCCGCAACGGGAGAGGCCACAACAGTAAGAGGCCCGTGTACCGCAAAAAAAAAAAAAGAGTTAATCTTGGGCTATTACCAAGGACACCAGCACATGGCTCTTCCACATGTCTTGTACTTCCTCACAACATGTTTCATGGATTCTCGAGAAAGAGCAAGGCCAGGCAGAAGCCACATGCCCTTTAATGAATGAGTCCTTTTATGGAAGTAGACTCAATGCCATGTCTGCCATTATCTATTGGTTGAATTACAGAAGTCCACGCAGGTTAAAGGTGAGAGAAGAAAGACATCACCCATGATGGAATGGTGTCTGTCTCATACTGTAAAAATAGCACGTGGGATGGAAAATACGGAGACGTGGCCATTATGGAAAGTCCAATCTGTTACAGCAAGCTTGGAGATCTGTTTGATTAGGAACAATTTTATGTCTATAGACTGTAATCTATAAAAATCTATAAAATTTTTTTTTTTTTTTCTGTACATAAACCTCTCACTGTTGTGGCCTCTCCCATTGTGGAGCACAGGCTCCGGACGCGCAGGCTCAGCGGCCATGGCTCACGGGCCCAGCCGCTCCGCGGCATGTGGGATCTTCCCAGACCGGGTCATGAACCCGTGTCCCCCGCATCAGCAGGCGGACCCTCAACCACTGCGCCACCAGGGAAGCCCTATAAAATTATTGAATAAGATGCACTGGCTGGATTAAAGACCTGAGTCTGACCACTAGCTGGGTCATCCGGAACAAGATTGTATTCCTTTGTAGGTCTCAGTATCATTACTTATTAAAAAGTAGTATTATTATTTATAAAAGAGATTTTTAAAAATAATTGATCTCTAAGGTTCTTTCCACATCGGGCTTCCCTGGTGGCTCAGTGGTTAAAAATCCACCTACCAATGCAGGGGACATGGTCCGGGAAGATCCCACATACCGTGGAACACCTAAGCCCGTGCTCCACAACTACTGAGCCTGTGCTCTAGAGCCCACGAGCCACAACTACTGAGCCTGCGTGCCAAAACTACTGAAGCCCACACACCTAGAGCCTGTGCTCCGCAACAAGAGAAGCCACTGTAATGGGAAGACCACGCACCGCAACAAAGAGTAGCCCCCGCTCGCAGCAATTAGAGAAAGCCCACACGCAGCAACAAAGACCCAATGCAGCCAAAAAATAAATAAGTTCTTACCATGTCAAATATTCTATAACTCATCTATTTTAAAAGATGCACAAATGTTTTCCATCAGTTGCTATCTGTGTGATTTTTGTTACTTAACTTTGTTTAAACATCAGTATCCTCATCTGTGAAATAATTATAATACAGTTTCCCTCTTAAGGTCGTTATGGGAATGAAATTATATAATACATATAGAAAAGCTTAGAGTAAAACGTAAAATATAGTAAGTACTCAATATATATTGCCTATTATTTAATAGAGTATGAAGTCACCATACTAGTTTGGGAAACAAATAAGTTACAAAAGAGGTGACTTCTATTAAAATATTAACTGAGATATGTATAAATCCAATCTCAAATGTGAATAGAAATTATTCATTTTTCTCATTTTTAATAGAAAATTTTTATTGATATCAAGTCTGGTGTTAAAGATTTACACACATTTTATGCTTACATAAACAGTGTAAGGCAGTTTTTAGAATTTAAAAATTACTACCTTTACCTACCCTGTGAAATATTACTTTCCACACTGCTATATATTCTCCATATTTTTAATACATTTCACTTTCTTGCACTACCAGATATATTAGGCAAGAGTGTTTAAGAGATACTGAGGGTTATTAATAGACATCATTAGTAATAAACCACAATGTTAATTTCACGCCCCAAATGCCTCTTATCTTGCTCCTGATTGAAAAGAATTCCTTGTCTGGCCCTCTCAGCCTTATGTCACCCCAGAGCGTAGCCAAGGATTGGTTCCCTTTCTTAAAGTGTTAGACAATCCAAAGGAGAGTAGGAAAGGGCAACCTTTCAAATGAGGGTTTCTAAAACACGAGAAAAGATTACTAAAAGGAGAGGGACAAAGAAAAATCTCCTAATCATATGATATCCTTATTCCAATCCTTGTCTTTTTCATTACCAAGCTACTTTTTTCCCTTTATAAAAAAATTAAAGTAAGATTAGTATATAATGTTATATAAGTTTCACGTCTACAACACTGTAATTCAACATCTGTATACACTACAAAGTGATCACCACCAAAGGTATAGTTACCAACCATCACCATACATTTGACCCCCTTCACCACTGTGGAAAACAGTATGGAGATTCACCAAGCTACTTTTTAAAAATATGAAACGGTTGAATGGGCATCATCAGAAAATCTACAAACAACAAATGCTGGAGAGGGTGTGGAGAAAAGGGAACCCTCTTGCACTGTTGGTGGGAATGTAAATTGATACAGCCACTATGGAGAACAGTATGGAGGTTCCTTAAAAAACTAAAAATAGAATTACCATTATGACCTAGCAATCCCACTCCTGGGCATATACCCAGAGAAAACCATAATTCAAAAAGACACATGCACCCCAGTGTTCACTGTAGCACTATTTACAATAGCCAGGTCATGGAAGCAACCTAAATGCCTATCGACAGACGAATGGATAAAGAAGATGTGGTACATATATACAATGGAATATTACTCAGCCATAAAAAGGAACAAAACTGAGTCATTTGGTGAGACGTGGATGCACCTAGAGACTGTCATACAGAGTTAAGTAAGTCAGAAAGAGAAACACAAATATCGTATATTAAAGCACGTATGTGGAACCTAGAAAAATGGTACAGATGAACCAGTTTGCAGGGCAGAAGTTGAGACACAGATGTAGAGAACAAACGTATGGACACCAAGTGGGGGAAACCGTGGTGGGGTGGGGATGGTGGTGTACTGAATTGGGCGACTGGGATTGACATGTATACACTGATGTGTATAAAATTGATGACTAATAAGAACCTGCTGTATAAAAAAACAAACAAACAAAAAAACCCCAACTAATCCTAAACTTTCTTTGGGTTATTTGTATGGAAATATGTTAATATAAATGTTTCAGATATTACATGAAATTTCTAAAAATCTTAAAAATATATATATATATATGAAATGGTTTAAAAAATTAAATTGGTTTCTTACCACAGTACTTTTCAGAGCTAACATTTGAGAATCTCCAAGCAGGGTTCATGAAGAATACCCAAGTATATTTAACACTGAAATTCATTTTTATTTTTCTTTCTGGACTAGTATTCATTGGAATACTAGCATTCATTCACGGAGTGTTGGAGTGGACTTAACAATAATTCACACAGTGGTGTCAGCTGATCAGATGGAGAAATGGTAGTTTTGATTTGGAAAGAGAGTAAGGGGCATGGAGGCACTTCTGTGGTAGACAGTCCCAGGTAGGGCGGTAACCGGAAGTACTCCCAACATCAGTATCCGCAGGAAGACAATAACGCCTGGAAACGGGGAACAGGAAGAGCAAAGGTCCCCCAAATAAGTTTATCTCACTTTACACTATTTTCTTTGATCCTACAAACTTCTCCAGGCCATTCAATTTATTCAACAAGTGAATTCTAAAACTGCCTGATCCAGGGACTTCATCCAGTGCCAAATGATCCTTGTACTCAAGAGTACAAACTATCACCAAAAAATGTGGGGCACAGACTAATTCAAGGTCAAGTAGGTTTTTATCCCAACTTGTCTATGCTAAACTATCATAGGTGCTTCCATTCCTTTTTGTTAATAATAATTTTTTTAAAAGATGTTGAAACCCTCTATCTCACCTGTGGTATGTTGGGAAGTGGAGCCACTATCAACCACCCAGATCTGCCTTTGGTTCAGGTGGAGGAAATGACAACATATGGCCTTCCTAGCTACCATCCTGCACTAGGGGTTCATGAAGTTCTGACTGTTTACGATGCCGAGCCTAATAAACCCACCGTGGGCTCTTCTCTGGATTCTGTCCCAAGTCTCCCTTAGAAGGAGGAACGTAATGAGAGGAGTCTGAAAGTTAAAAATAATAAGAGTGACAATAAAGCTTTGGCTATAAACAATTTATTCTTCCTTTCTGAATAAAAATAAATGACATATTATTTGTGAAATTTTGGATTAGATACTAAATTCTCAGAGACATAGAAGCTCACTCCCTTCAGGGTGGATAGTCTTGGTCATTATTTAAAACAATCACTGACATAAGGATAACAGACACTGTCTATCTTTGACATTTTAAACTGTTCCACTTAATTTTACTTGATTAAAATTGTCACTTTTTTAAGCCTTGCTCAGCTTTCCACAATTGATCTTGCCATACATATCTGTGAGTGCAAAGAACAGAGAGAAATTTTTCAATCCAAAAAAATTATATGAAACTTCCTTTTCCTAGATAATTTTTATAGTAAAATGTACTTAATGAGATGTCTACTATACTTACTTTTAGGCAAATTTCATAGAGAACCGGACCCTCAAATTTGGTAGGTACGGTATTTTAATAGTCTAATCATGAAAGAACGCTTATGTGTCAGATAAAAAGGTTCTCAACTTACGTTAGAAGGCTTAGGACGTTTTAATATATGTATGGGATTCTGCAAACACCTACTGAATGAACTTTTCAAAAAAATATATGTTTCTTCCCCAAACGGTGTAAATCTGTGATTAGTCACACCTCTAACTTAGCAGGTCTATTCATTAGCTCATTCACCACATATTTACAGAATATCCATTCTGAGCCAACTACTTGGATATTGATTGGAATTGAAGAGAAATACATTCATTAACTTCATTCATTCATTCAACACATCTTACGAGCTAGGCTCCATGCTACATGCTAGAGATACAAGGGTGAATGAGACAAGATACAGTCTGGGGAGATCGACAATCAAATAATCACAGTCATGAATCCAAGAAATGAGAAAAAGTTCAAGCAACTGAAACCGGGACAGTTAGTGACTTGACCACGGCATTAAGTTAGTTGGTAAACCAGCTCCCCAGTCATATCTCCTGATCCTGTTTGGAGGTAACAATACTGATAATGGCTCCCACTGAGTGCCAGGTGCTGTGATGTGTGCCCATTTCATTCCCACAGATAATGATTCCATTTCACTCTGACCATGTCTCAAAACTATTTTAGAAAGGAAATCTTCAGAGGTCCTCCAAAGCCTCCAGGTTTTAACCTTTCTGTTCCTACCCTCCCCCCCTCCCCTGCCCCACAAACCTGGTGGCACCTTAGAGGTTTCCAACCCCTGGCTCAGATCCCTAACCAGGTGACATGTGAGTAGTTAATGTCCTATGGAACTATCACCAGAATGCTGGTTTCCAAGTCTGGCTGAACACCAAAATCACCTGAGAGTGCTTAAAAACTGAAGTTTCCCAGAAAACCATGATCTAGGATAGCTGTTACCAAAATATGGTCCCCAGTCCAGCATCATCATCATCATCTAAGAACTTAACAGAAATGCATAATCTTATAATTCAAAAAGATACACCCCTATGTTCATAGCAGCACTATTCACAATAGCCAAGACATGGAAATAACCTGAATGTCCATCAACAGATGAATGGATAAAGAAGATGTGGTACATATACACAATGGAATACTACTCAGCCATAAAAAGAATGAAATAATGCCATTTGCAGCAACATGGCTGGACCTAGAGATGATCATACTAAGTGAAGTAAGTCAGAAAGAAAAAACAAACACCATATGACATCACTTTTAGGTGGAATCTAAAATAAGACACAAATGAACCTACCTATAAAACAGAAACAGAATCACGGACATAGAGAACAGAGGTTGCCAAGGGGGAGGGGGATGAGGAAGAGATAGAGTGTGAGGTTGGGGACCGCAGATGTAAGCTTTTACATATAGAATGGATAAACAACAAGGTCCTACTGTATAGCACAGAGAACTATATTCAATATCCTATGATAAACCATAATGGAAATGAATATTAAAAAAAGAATGTATATGTGTGTGTGTGTGTGTGTGTGTGTATATATATATATATATATATATGTATAACTGAATCACTTTGCTGTACAGCAGGAATGAACACAACATTGTAAATCAACTTCACCTCAATTAAAAAAAAGAAACACAGAATCTTGGGCCCCACCCCAGATGCACTGAATCAGTAAATCAGTGGGTACAGCCTAGTGATATGTGCTCTAACGAGCATTCTGGACAATTCTGAGGCAATAACCAGTTGATCTTGAATTTACGGGGTAGGTGCTAGGAATTATTTTTTAGCACCCCAGCTAATTTTGAAGACGAATGAGTTTGGGAACAAAAAGGAGAGTATTCCTCACAGCTCAAAACACCATTTGGAATGCCCCAGAAAGGTGAGATAAACAATGTACCCAACAAAATAATGGATAAAACCTTGAGGAAGAAGAAGAGTAGAGAGATTTGCCAGAGAATTCACAAATTGACGGGTACTGCTAGCAACTGCAGTACATTCAAAAGTTACACTATAGGGACTTTCCTGGTGGAATGGTGGTTAAGAATCCGCCTGCCAATGCAGGGGACAGGGGTTCGAGCCCTGGTCTGGGAAGATCCCACATGCCACGGAGCAACTAAGCCTGTGTGCCACAACTACTGAGCCTGCGCTCTAGACCCGCGAGCCACAACTACTGAAGCCCACGCGCCTAGAGCCCGTGCTCTGCAACAAGAGAAGCCACTGCAATGAGAAGCCCGTGCACCATAACAAAGAGTAGCCCCTGCTCGCCACAACTAGAGAAAGCCCACGCACAGCAACAAAGACCCAACACAGCCCCCCCCCAATAATAAATAAATAAATAATTTTTTAAAGTTACACTATAGGATTTTTTTAAAAAACACATTTATTTTGCAAAATGATCCTATTTTGAGACCTATACACTTAACCTTTTAAAGTTATCTATTCTAAAGCCATGATTTTTAAAAGAAAACAATTTAAAGAATACATGCCTGAAATCAAAAAAAGTGTTCTGTTAAATAAATGTTCTGATAAAAAGCCAGAGCTTTTTATCTTGGATAAAATATATGGCGTTTTTTTCTATTTACATTTAATGTTAGTTTAAAGTATTACTGTGTTTTAAGTGTTCATAACATGATTATCTCTGTTAATTAAGCATATCTCTCTCCTTTACGTTCTTTAATAATTGAAAATTAATAGGAAAGAGGTAAGATCTAGAAAGACCATCACATTCTTGATTGCAGACTGCATATAGTACAGGTGAAAATAAAACCTTTAAATGCTAAGACTTTTTACCCCTTGTTGATTGCAAAAGAGATGTCCCACAGAAGCATGCTAATAAGGTACACTTTGGAACCGAACAGATACTTGCTAAATCCCAGGTCTGTGGAGTCCCTGGTTAATAACATGGTCCCTCTGTGTCTTGCATGAGTTTCATGCATGTGTCTGGACTGTGTCAAGTGCTTTACATGTATAATCCGCCCCCCAAAAAAAAAAAAACCCAGTGTGAGTGTTGGATCATTAGAATACCCACCTCAGATAAGAGAACTGAACGTTAAAGAGGGGAAGCCACTCGGCTGACTCAGCTGAGCCCAGGAGCCCTGCGTGCAGCCCATGTCCCCTCCCTGTCACTACCCTGCTTCCTCAGGCCTAACATGGCACCGGGAACATGACCCGTATCAGGAATGCTCAGGAAATGCAGGGCTGTTTTGTTTGTTTGCTGTGCGTATGGCTTTTGTCTGCCCTGGCTTAAGACTTAAAGAGCCCCAAGGTATGGAAAAGATGAACGTATTTCAAATTTTAAAACCATACTCAACTATAAACTATGCCTAAGAAAGTGCAACAAAGTTCTTATTTTTCTCATGATTACTCTGATGCTTTGTTAAAAGATCAAATGTAAAAATTCTTTAAAATAAACATTTATTGCTTTGGCTTCCCTTGGTACACTAAAAACATACATATGGCACAATCCAGGGCTGTCCTATTTCAACCTGATTCACTGAAGAAGGGGGTAGATTTTTCCAGACATTTTCCCAACTCAGGGCTTATCCGAAGTATGGCTGGTAAGGGGAGAAGGAAGGCTGCCTTCTAGTCTATCTTTGCTTTAGCACATCCCTGACTCAGCATCCACACATCACTAGAATGTGATGTAAGAGGGAGCCAAGCGCTAGAACCTTCTCTCCTGGGATGTGAATATTCTAAAACCAATCCCGGTTTAGCTAGCTTAGTCAAAAAGATCTTGGAGTCTCACCCCCAGGACATTTGCTTAAGCATGGAAGCAGAGCCACTTTCAGTTTGAGCGTGCACGTGTGTGTGTGTGTGTGTGTGTGTGTGTGTGTGTGTGTGTGTACTCCAGCTGGCACTCGTGCAAGATACAACTCCAAATTGTGAGCATAAAGCAGGCAACTACTGTTATCATGATATGCCAAGAAGAAATCAGGCTTTGACAATAAATCGAATACAAAAACCTGTATCCAGCTCTTGGGCTTGGTTTTCTTGGGAAAATGCAGATTCCTCACTCCAGCTTAGCATTCACTGATGTGGAGTCTCTCAGTGCTTTGCCTGACCAGCTCGCCTCCTAAAACGCAAATTCCTAAATGCCATACACATCCCTGTGCTCCATTGTGAACTCCTCACCTTGTTCTGAAGCTGCCACGGGAGATGTCTTTTGTGACAAGTGTGGGGAAAATGTAGCGAAGAGTTAAAAGTGAATCTCTTACCTCTTTGAACTGTTTTCTTCGTACTTCATGTACACAGATATACTTTTGATGTGTTAACTAGAAAATCTGACTAGAAAAGAACAAAGCAGCTGTCACTGGGAGGAAGACACTGACAAAAAAAAACCACACAGCCCTTTATTGAAGAACTGTCAAGCCCATCCTACAGCACTGGGGTTGTCTGCAGTATTTATCAAAGACCTAGATCTGATGCAGGAAATTAAAAAAAATAATAATAATAAATCTGTCCACTGGACATTTATTAAAGGAATCTGAAATTATATTACATTAAAAATAACGAAAATGGACATTTTAACAATTCAGACACAAGATTGTTTTTATTAAATATATTTATATATATATATATTTGTGTATCCATGTGCATGCTTTTCTAACCACAAATACACATGTGTATATAGAGAATACAGGTATACATGTCGATAACATGTCTACATAAAAATTCAAAGCAGGTATATTTTTTTTCACTATGAAGGAACTCTTTTAATGCATTTAAATGCTTTATCTCAAAGTTACTTTCATTTGAATATTATATATAAAATCGAATCTTTTCATTATTTCTGAAATTAACTTAAACAAGGTCCTTCCAGGCAAATAGATTTCTTCATTTCATGTTGCTCTACTGACTTACAATATTTTACTGAGTATCATTCCCAACTTTAAATAATATACATGCTTGGCTTGACTCCAGGTCTTTACATACTGATTATAAATTTGGGCTCAGTTCTAACTACTGTATTGCATGGAATTTAATTACCTTTTTCTAAGCAAAAATGCTGTATTTAATGAGTGGGGTTTTTTTGTTGTTTTTTTTTTTTACAAAATCCCAATAGCATGAACATGAGGAAAAAAGAAATCCATTAAAGAGCGTACAGGAAATAAAATGCTCGACACAGCTAGAAACTGTCCAGGTATTCAAATGAATGTGTTTCCTTGTATTATCAGGTCACAGTGACAGATTATAAGATAGAACTTCAGGCCTGAGCCTTCAAATCTTAGCTTTATCACTCAAGAGTTGTATGACACTGGGCAGGTTATCTAACTTCCCCATCTATATAAAAGAGAAGTATCTACCTCACCAGGGTTCTTTAGACTAAAAAGACAGGGGGATGTTCTCAAGATTAAATAAGCTGGGGAAATGCAGCATGGAACAATTCATTCTACAACGAACAATGGAGAATAGAGCGCAGAACAGAATGCAGAGCTTCTCAGAGCCTTTCATAGGCTCATGTATCTTTTCAATCACAAATATAATTCAATATTTAGACATCCATAGAATTATTTGACCTGGAACCCTTTTATGATGAGTATTTCTGGAGATAAGTGTTTCCCAGAACACAGTCTGAAAGGGGGGAAGAGGTTGTAAACAGCATCTTAGGTCAAAAGAAACCCTTTTATGGTACACTTGGACTCGTGTGTATAAAGACCATGTCATAAGAACTGGGAAACTCTGGTAACTCAGGTCACTGTTGCTTCAGTTGCAAAGTGACTTCCATGGCCTGAATTGACAAGTTTACTCTTCCTGTATCCATTGAGCAGAAACTCTCTGCAGGACAAATTATTAAGTAAATACATTGTTTGGAACATTTTTAAAGTAAGATTTGAGATTCCCCGGGGTGGGAGTAGGGATGCAAAATAGGTGAAAAGGATAAAGAGATACAAATCTCCAGTTATAAAATAAATAAGACACAGGAATGTAACATACAGCATAAAAAATATGGTCAGTAATGGTGTAATAACTCTGTATGCAGACAGACGGTCATTAGACTCATTGTAATGATCATTTAATAATGTACGTAAACATCAAATCACTATGTAGTACACCTAAAAGTAACATAATATTGTATGCCAACTATATCCCAATTGAAAAAAGAATTTGAGATGCTATTTCAAGTGGCTTATATGCATTTTTGTATCTAAACATTTATCAAGTTGGACTATGGACCAAGTAAGTAACTCAATTTAGGACAAGCACTGGGTAGGATTTTGATGGCCAGTGAGATGAGTTTTACAGTCTTTTCCCCAAAAATGAAACAAAAAGGAAGATTGGGGTGGGGGGCGTGAGCTTAAGTCCATAATTTCTTGTTTACTTTCAATTCTCAAAAGCCAAAATATTGCATTGAACAAGGACTTTATCAATCTGTCTAATTTAACTTTTCCATCATTTGAAGAAAGAATCGATGATTAATTTCTCTCCTTTTTGAAAATTCTGTCCTCTGAAAATGCCAACATTTTCAAAGGATCTGATAAATAATACCAAGTTCACTGGCATTTCAAACAGACAAGACACTTATCTATTTTAAACCATTATGAATGTCATATTTCCATTCAAACTTGAGATCACATTTTCAGCTACCAACCAACTATGGAAAAATCTTTCAGACAACAATAACCTCTTAATTGAAGATTTCTCTTAAAATCATTTTTATAGAATAATGTGGGAGTTCTCCTCCTGAAAAACAAAATTACTTTTAATGAAGCAGTTCAAAACCAGGGCAGGGAAAGAGCAAAGAGTTTCCTTGAGGTTCTGGTGACAGTTTACATAAAAAGATGTTTTATTTTCTCTTTGCAGGGTGTACACCATCATTTTGTCTTATTATTCCTGACATTCAGTTCATCATATTAGCATCCTTGTGGGAAACAAGAAAGCAATTAAGGTTTTTGCTCTTTATTCTTTGGGAGACAGAGATTTGCTTTCCCTCAAAACTCTTAATGATGAGGCAGACCTGGTCAAACACCAAATGCACGGATTTTAAAATGCAATAAAGATAGAGCTTTAATAATTTTCAATTACAGTTATTCTGCAATAATGTTAGCAAATCTCATCTAAAAAGTAAATTATTCATTGAATAGGAAATGGGAAAGCCTTGGGATTGTGTGACTTTCCCATTTAAAGTTTCACTAAGATTCTCCTTGATAAGGTCCTTTTAAAAGATTACATATTTTATACTTTGTTTCTATCCTTTTTCTTCATTCATGATGCTGTTTCTACTTTTTAATATACTTTTCTAACAAAACACGGTAGTTATAGAGCGGCCATTCGGAGAGATCTATTCAGAATAAGTATTCATTCACTTGCTGCCAGAAATACTGATAATATGATATTTTTTATTTAGTTTTAAGAATACATTTTTCATTTTAAGCAAATGAGACTTAGAACCAAATAAAAAAACTGTCAATGGCTTTCATTTGAAAATTGGTAGGAAAAATTCTTTCATGTTGCCTTTGCATCAGCGAATCTTCCCTTTCACGTAAATAAATAGGTCATTTATTGGAAAGTACATAGAATACAGCAAAACTACAGAATCCCAGAAAATATTTTAAATCAAAATATGATAAAATGAAAAAAGGCAACACAGACATTTTTCTTTAAAAAAAGAGAATCAATGCCTTTCTCATTAAACTTCAAAACACATCATTAACTTAGTCACTTGCTATATTCCCTTTGCAATAATTTCCAATATTTGTGCTCAGATAAATGTTAGATTCTTTATAATCTACCTCCTCACTCTCCTTTCTTTTGCCAGGAATTTAGTTACACTTGTTAATCTTCCTGTCTTAAAGTTGAAGGGGGTGTCACAAATTTAACTTGGTGATTAGCTTTGTACAAAACTCTTGCAATGAAACTCGTGACTGCAAGACTTTGTGTGCAGAATTCTAGAACATATTCCAAACTTTCACAAGATTTATGGGAAGTGTTCTTGAGTTCAATACCACATAAGTCTGAACTTTTCATCCAGTGAACATCACCAATTTATCTCACAAACCCAAGCCAACATGTTTGAGATGGCAATGCTGTAGGAAATTTGAAGGCATACATCAAATTCAGTGGTTTCTGCCGAATATTATTTTAAGTTCATGGATCTTTTGTTTGTTTATTTCAAATCTTGTTTAAGGAAAGAATTTGTTTATCCACTTTAATGGGAAACTAGATTAGGGCAAGAACTCCAGTGTCTGTAGACCCTGTTCCAACTGGAATAAGAAATCCCTTCTAACCGCCTCCATCTACTAACTTCACTCACTCCATTTTATACAATGCTACGGGTTTATTACAATGGCAAATACTTTAATGACAAAACAAAAGAAATGGAATCCACATTTTTCCTTAATGAGCATCTCTCAGCACCACCTCTCTGTACAAGACATGGTGCTTAAATCTTCACAACCTTAATTTAACTTACATACTTAATATATCTTTAAGTATGAATCAATACATAAATATTAGAGGAACAATCTTTTTCATGAAATTATTCATAAAGAATGTTTGTAGTATTAACTTTTATTTTAGAAACCTTTTTGTAAAGCTCTTTAATAACGAAAATTAGGTAGACCTAATATGGCAATTACAGTGGATGGGTCTTAGGGGTCTAAGAGACACAGGTTCAAATTCTGGCTTGACCAATTACCAGCAAGCTTTAACTTCGCATCTCTAGACTTCTGTTTCCTTTTTTTTTTTTTTTGGAAATGGAGATAGCAGTCGTAGCAACCTCATGGATTACTGAAATGATTAAGGAGTATAAAGTTCTCAGACCAGTACCTGGCATACAGCAAGCACTTAATGAACAGGAGCTACTGACTAGCGAATTATTGAAATGAATAATCAGAAGTAATAAGGCATCTTTTGCAATCTTGTCAAAGTTGACCTGGGTCAACAGAAATTATGGTCTTATGTGAAATTTAGTCTCCTTCAAATCCACCATTGTATATTTGATCCCATAACTCTCCGTATGATTTGCATGGCTCTATTCTTTATTGCTCTCCCTCTCCCTATCTCTAGGAAAATATGGACACAAGTTTCATTGATATGACAAGATCATTGTTGGTGACTATAAAAATGCTCAGCAAAAAAACATGAAAGTGCTACCTGCCAACGCTAAAAGGAAGAACGTCCTAAAGTAAGCTACATCTTAAACCAAATTTGAGTATTTATTTAAAATCTCCACTTGAATAATTAGTATCTTTACATAGAGTGATACCTTGAACCCTACATTGTGCTTGAATCAGTGTGGAATATTTTTTATCACAGAGATTCATTGTTCATCGTCTCTACTTGACTTTGTCAAAGATATTTTCTTAAAAATCTTTTCCCAATGTCTTGATTTATAAAATATTCTACTTTTCTCTGACTTCATTTTTTGGTTCAGAGATATGAATGAGAAAAAACTAAAGAGAGGCACCCATGAGCCCTGAAATATATTTGTGGGCATTTGGTGAAAGTAAATGACTTCTACCCACTTTAGCTTTAATGAGTCTCTTGACAAATACTGTAAATACAGAAGTTACTAAAATGCCTTTGATTCATGTTCTTTGATGCCCATTTGCATAAAGAACTTATGTTTGACTACTTCCCTTTGAATTTTTATTTATATTCTGCTGTATTTACAAAAAAGTTTAGTTGGAGAAAAGAAAATTACCCAATATTTTCTACCTGAGGCCAAAAGGAACATGCAGCTAAGAATAAAGGATCTAGACATCCTATCAATTCCTCTTGAGAGTCCAATAAGGTGAGAAACACCGGGTAACCTACTCTTTGTAATGCTCAACAACATGTAAGGTAAGATTTGGTTTTAAACATTCTCATCAGGAACACACACAAGTAGACCAGCACACACCGGAGATTTAGATCCATGGGGTTCACAGGCTACTCAAGGTTCAATCCCTCTTCCCACAATCTCCTATGGTGGGTGTAAAACTGAGATGAACGAATTGGCGCTTCCAATTTGATCCATTTGTCAATTCCAACCTCATCAGGGAGCCCTGTTGTCTCAGCCAGGTTGCTATAACAAAACACCATAGACTGAGTTACTAAAACAACAGACACTTATTTCTCACAGTTCTGGAGGCTGGAAGTTCAAGACCAAGGTGCTGGCAGATTCAGCTCCTGGTGAAGATCCTCCTCCTAGTTTCACACCTTGGGCTCACAAGGCAAGGAGAGAGAAAGCTCTGATCTCCCTTCCTCTTCTAAGGACACTAATCCCATCATGGGAGCTCTACCCTCATGACTTCATCTAAACACTATTACCTCCCAAAGACCCCACATCCAAATACCACCATATGGAGGTTAGAGCTTCAACATATGAATGGGGGAGGGCCACAAACATTCAGTCCATAACACCTCTTTCAATGTATCAGTGTACCGTACCTCATTTCCAAAACTCATAGCAGGAGACACACTCGTATATATCATTTTTCATTTATGAGTGTGCTAGACCAAATCCCTTACAGCCAGCTCTTCCTTCATTAGTTGAATCAGTGGTCAAGTAAAATATAAATAATGATGTCTTGAGATAAAACATTTAGCCAGACTTGATTACCTACATTTTCAAAAGCCACCTAATTTTGTCTCTGTATATGTATTGATTTTATGTGATTGTAAATTTGGTTTGTGTGCAGTTACATGAATGTAACCTGGCCTATTATTTACTCTGGCTTTTAAGAACTATGTACATGATCAAAATATCAACGGCCTAATAACATGGGAAAATTGATTTAGCGAAAACAAGAAAACAAGAGAGTATGTCATAGCATTATCACAGCTAATTAATGCCTTCATGCCTTTTAAATTTCCATTTTATCATTAATTATGGTGTGGTAAAACCTAATTAAAATAACTCTACCATATGCTGTCATATGTGTCCATTTTGTTCTGAAAGGAGATGTATACGTCCTTTCATATGCATTATTCTCAGCCATCTGTGAAAACTAATCCTGTGGCAAACACCAACCAGCAATTCTTCAATTTGATGCTATAAAATGTTAAAATACTTGGAATCCTACATCCAGCCATGTTCAGTTGCCATTATTTCTTGTTCACAGAAGGCACTCAATACTCCAGAATGTGTGTGTGTGAGTTTGAGCCAGTCTATCATGAAAAGGGAGTTTTAGTGACTTCCTTAGGACTCTCAAAGATTAAAAAGAAATCAAGCCCACTATATCAGCAGCTGCCTTTGTATTCAACAGCTGTCTTTTGAAAGACTACATCACTGGAATTTTTTAAACCAGTGTAAGTATCAGACTGTCAACTGGCAAATTGATTCATTTACACTAATTGTGCTTATGAAAATATTTGGATTTATTTCTCCCATTTTATTTCGCAAATAGAAAATATTTACCATGATTTCCCTTTGCCCCTCCCAAACCAAAAAAAGTTTTTTGACTCTTAAATTTTTACCATGCTTTCTTAACAAAGCACAGAAAATTTTTAGATATAGCCAAGAGCACTTGAACTTTGCTCATTCACATTCTGTTGTGGAACATGGCTGCTCCACACTGTTTTTTTACCCTCTACCATATTAGCCTTTTCCCCCATATCAATATCCTTTCAAGTAACTCACATCATTTCCCACATCTTGGTTCACCAATGCTTCTTCTGTTCCAGTGTTTCCTTCCTGAGCTTCGGTCTTGCTCTTCCTAAAGCCCATCTTTTGGTAACTATTAGGCAAGTTTCTATGAAAACATGCTTCATACTGTCACTTTTACTCTTGTGCATTAGATTACCTGGGTGCATAAATGTAGGTTGATAGTTATTTCCTTCAGGGCTTTGCAGATATTTTAGTGTTTTTCAAAACCTGTTACTCCTGTTAATAATTCTACTCTTAGTGAATGTACTGCTCCTTTGTAGGTAATCTATCTTTTCTCTCTACTTGTTTTCAAGGTTTTCACTTTATCTTTGGTATTTTACTATTTATTTATGATGTTTCTAGATGTCGATTTATTTTTATTTACCTTGCTTAATATTCAATGTAACTCTTCAATCTGAAGATTCATGCCTTTCATTTATACTTAAAACTGTTAACCAAATATAATATAGTTTATCTCCCAATCACTATATTATTTCCTTCCAGAAAATGCAGTAAATTTCTTGGACCCTTTCATTTTATTTTCCATGTCTTGTAATGTCATTTCCTTATTTTACAATTTTTTATCCTTCAGGACAGAAATTGGTGTAATGTCTTTCAATCTCTCTCTCTCTATCTCTCTTTCTGTCTCTCTCTCTCTCCCCGCACCCCCCCCACTGCCTCCCATATATCTACCATATATCTAATCTGCTCTTTGACTTCTTGAGGTATATTTTAGGACCACATTTTTCATTTGTGTAACTCCTGATTTTGAAATCAAAATTGCCTCTTCTTTTATTCATACTGTCCCTCCTCATTCATGAAGTCTTTAAACAATTTAAACTTACTTGTATAAAACCCTCTTAGAACCTCAAGTTCATTTCAGTGTCAATCCTCCTGTTTGTATAATCAGCTTATTCTCTCTAATAATGGATTACTTCTTTGTGTGATGTGTCATTTTTTTTACTGCAAACACATCTCCAGCTGAGATTATTTTTCCATGGGAGTTCTATGCACTGAGTTATAAAAACAACTTCATGGTATAGTTTGGGGTTTTTTTTAGATGGTGGGGGTCTGATAAGTAGTCTAAGCTGTGTCTTAAGTTCCCACATCAATGATAAGAATCCAGCCTCTCGTCATTAAAGATTACACACAAATCTGCTATCCTGCTAACTACTCTGGATATAGTTCCCTCTATTTATAAATCCCCGGAACCTGGATATTTCCCCCATCTTTCTTTTTAACTTAGCTATAAAATGTTTTGTCATGAATTTTATCTAGCGTATCCATGTGTTCTCATGTGGAGTCAGAAAACGCCTTCATTAACTCTGTTCCTTGTATCACAAGAGCAAGAAGTCCCCACACCACATTGTTATGTAAAGATCTAAGATTAAGGGCTTCCCTGGTGGCGCAGTGGTTGAGAATCTGCCTGCTAATGCAGGGGACATGGGTTCGAGCCCTGGTCTGGGAAGATCCCACATGCCGTGGAGTCAACGAGGCCCGTGAGTCACAGCTACTGAGTCTGTGCGTCTGGAGCCTGCGCTCCACAACAAGAGAGGCCGCGATAGTGAGAGGCCCGCGTAATGCAAAAAAAAAAAAAAAAATGATCTAAGATTAATATAGCACAGTACTTGGTGAAAATCATTATTTATCAATGAGGTTAAACCAAGGGACATGACTTTGGTCAAATGAGGAGCAGAGGCCCCCAGGAAAGCCAGGGACATTGTAAGCAAATGGCTTCAGAAGGGTCTTAAATTTGATCAAAGAAAGGTTTCTTCCTGGCTACTAATTTCTTCTGTCCTGGGAGAGGTGTCCTGCCACACCCAAGAGCTTTTCTCCCAACTTTACGGGTAGGTGCCATCTCTACAGGTATCCCCCCAGTTCACAATAATTTCCGTTCTCTGGGAACTGAAAAAGGAGAAATTATTCACCACCTCTTCCCTTCTCCACAAGAACAGGTCCCAAATGGTCCTATTTTTACTGACCCAAGCTGAGCCAATCAGATACTCTCTTCTGGGAATTTAGAATTAAAACTGAGAATAGCTAAGCTAGTCTTTACATGCAGCTGAACCTACAGTACCTAAGCCTGGGAGGTGTAAAGTAGCTGGATTCCACACTATGAAGAGAGAAGAAGATAGCAGTTCTGCAAAAGAAATAGGAATGAAAAACAGAGAATTCAGACATTTTTCCAGTTTCTGATTTTAGTTTTCTCCCGGGGACCAGGTGTATTTCTACACCTGATTTCCAGGATACACCCTTTATCCTTATAATAAATTATGCATCTTCACTTAAATTCCACCAAATTGGCTGCTATGTCTTGAAACGAGAAGAGCCTTAAGACATTAGTCCTGGGGACACAATCAGAGACTGTGGCAAATAGTAAGGGAAATACACCAAGCTCTAGGACAGCCAACACGTGTCCAGAATTGACAATGTGCCAAACCCTAGCTAGTGCTGGCAAATCAGATATGGAAAAGACAGTTCCAGCCCTTGAGTATCTTACAGAGTAGAAGAGTAGAGAGAAAGACACATGAACAGGTAATGGCACTACAGATGCTTCTCCACCTCCAAGTTTTCTGGATGGTCCACCACTTCCACACCACCAACCAGACAAGGTTGGGTGCCTCTCCAATGGCACCCTGTGGCCATCTCTATCACTGTTGTGTCAGACACAGTTATCAGTATCACTCACTGGTATATCTCCTTCATAAACGTGAGTTCCTTGAAAAGAGAAACAGTACTTTTCTTCACAGTACCTCTAATAACTTGCAAGGTTCCTATCAGACAGTGGTTGTTCAAAAAATAACTGCTGAATGAATGACGACATGAAAAAATATGGGGACCTATACTGAAATAGGGCAGAGGAAAGAACAAGTTATTACTTCTATTTAGAAAGGGCTTGGAGGACCTCTCAGGTGACAGTAAAATGTGCAATACAGAAGCACTGGATTTACAGCCAGAGATCCCTGAATTCAAAGGCTGGAGCCAGCATTTATTAGCTGTGAGACATTTTCTTCCTCTGTAATATAAGGATGTTCTTGATAAATGCCCCACAGGGTTATTGTGAACGTTAAGTGTGGGAAAGAACCCAAGAGGACACACATACACTCATACTAGTTAGAGCCTGGATTCCAGGGAAAGAGAACAGGAATGGAAACTGCAGGGCATGAGAGATCAAGCTCTTCTCCTATATGTTATCCCTGTACCATAAGTGGGCTGGTGGGATTGGGGGTGCAAATTTAAGCACCTCTGTATCTGCTATTTGCCCACTTTAGCATACAGAATTCAAGGACTTGTTGAAACTGGAAAGAAGAGGCTCCATGCAGCTGGGACCTTAGGGCAATGACTGTCTGAGAGAAGAGGAGAGCCCTGAGGATGGTGAGAAATCCAATCTAGAAGAATCACTAAAGGGTCAATCAATCAACAGTACAAATTACTTTGGTGACAAGTGGACATGCACTGATGAATGTTCAGGAAATGGACCTCTTCCGGGTTTCAGTAGCATGAGTATCAATAAGGGACTCTCTGACAAGTTTCTGGTTGATAAAAGGGTGGCTCCAGGTGATTAAGGTTTGAGCTGCCACAGGAGTATGAGAACAAGATCTTACCCTAGAGAAACAGAGAGGCTAGAAAACTCTAAATTATGTGTTCATCACTGGGGGCAATATTGCCCCAAGGGAGCAAGAATTCATTCTTGGGGGTTTGAAATCTTAGATAGTATGTGGTCCTCCAAAGGGCCATCAAATATACACATATATACAGGATATCTGTGGTACTGAAATATTATAGCAGGGGAGGAGTAACAATTAGGAAAACATGTATATAAAAGACTCCTTAGGTAGGTGAGGATTGAAAAAAAACAGTTGAGGAACCTTATGCCTGCAATTCCAGAGGCTGCCACCAGGGGGATTAACAGAGTGAGGGACTAGCATGCTTTTTTAATTCTTTATGTCTATCTATCTATCTATCTACATATGTATACATATATAGATACTTGTTTTTTAATGAGAAAGAGCTCAGTTAAAACAGTCTAACACAACCACCATGGGTAAACATTAAAATGTAAAAAACGAGAGGTAAACACATTTAAATCTAAAATGATACTTCTGTTTTTAGACTAGTGTTAATTACTGTATAAATTCAATTTAAGGATAAATAAAATTGTTTCTAATATATTTTAAAAGACTTTATATGGCATAGAGTGAAATTATGATTGAATGAAACTGATGATCCAGGAAGATGAACCAGGTTTATCCTTCCCATCTTACCAACACATTGTAGGATGCCTCCAACTTAAGAGGCATAAATTCAAATATTTCCTAAGTAAAACTCTCCACATCTCTGGATTACCCCTTCATTGCAGTGTATGAGACAGAGTCACCTCTCAGAGGCCAGTACACAGAATATTTCTTCCCAGCCACCATAGCCTGTTAATTCCTAGGACAAATCTCTTCCTTTCATAATCTCTTAATTTACAGACTATCAAAAGAAATTTGAGTTATTATCTCAAATTTGAGTTATTACCACAAAGTGATAATCTTTTTTTAATTTTTAAGAAGAAAAAAAGAAATTTGAGAAGAATTAAAACATCAATTTACACACACACACACAAATAACTCAAATGGAAAAGACCAAAGAAAATCTGAAAGCAGATCTGAGAATAAGTGGGTTGGGTAAGGAACAGCTCCCCAGTGACTACTAAAGTCAACCCAAACACCTTTCACTGGAATTTGAGGTCATTCCATTTGTAAACCCAGCTTTCCTTCCCAGGGATATTGTCAACCAAATCCCTGCATGAAATCTGCATTTCACCCAAAATGAAACTATTCCCAATTTATGACACATATGCTACTTTTCCTACCATCTATTTTCTCAAACTTTCCCTCCCTTTAATATATTCTCACCTCAGTCCACACCCCATAGCCTCATTTTTACATAGCCAACCCCACAGCTCAAGGCCTAGTTCAAATGCTACACTCTCTCCATAAAGATTCTCTTGGGCTCTGCCACCAGATGAGCTTTCTCTCTCTTTCCCTTGAATCTAATTAACATTTAATCTGGGTCCTTATTTTAACACCTGAATCTCCATTTTATGCTGGTTTTCAGGTACATATGCTGTGTCTCCCTGACCCCAGTCACAATGGAGTTTAAGCTTCTTGGTGGCAGATATGTGCCTTATTCAATGTCATGATTCCACACAGCCCTCAGGAGAATGCACTGCACACAACAGGAGCCAACACTTACAGAAACTGCTCTATCTGTGGCTCAGGCTATATAAGTGAGTTGTGGATGTCACTCAGATTCGAAGTAGTATTTGCAATTCAATGTGAGCTCTTAGGAAAATAGCTCTTATTAGGCAGGGATTTTTGTGAATCATTAACAGGCAGCAGCAGTACTAGGGATTAATTTTAAGAATATTTCTGTTATAAAATTCAAAGGCTACCTTTAACCAAAACATGTATATCCCAGACAAGCGCACCTGTTGATCATCACAATGACCACAGCTGAATTTTAAAACTCCTCCCTTAGTTAGAAAGATATGTAAAGCCTTGCTACTCAAGCGTGATTCAGAGACCATCAGCGTGGTTCAACCCAGGAGCTTGTTAGAAATGCAGAATCTCAGGGTACCCTCCAGACGCACTGAATCAGATCTGCATTTTAACAAACATACACAATGGAAGTTTAGAAGCTCTAGTTTAAACATTTAAATGTTTAAATGGACATTTATTAAATTTTAAATATCCATTTGTTGCCATTTATTTGGACATATATTTATGTCCAGCTATATGATGTCCATCTATTTATTAAAGGGGCACATCATAAAAGCTTGTGCAGTATATTTAGTAGGATTTAAAGTTGGGAAGGTAACTGCATGTAACATAAACATAAAATTAAAAAGGAATTAAAATACCATATCAAATCAATGTTTCTCACATTTTGCCTTCAGCCTTCCTAAAAACAGCACAGGAAAACTGTTCAGGAGTGGGGAACACCAACTATCTAGCTGTTCCTGAAATTTCTCTTCGCATGAAAAAAAGAATAAAAACACTAAATATCAACACGACAGGGTTGGAAGTTAAGCGGCGGCATCACAAGTGGGGCTCATGAAATCCAAATGGTGTGATTCAAGTCTTCAACTGAAAAAGGAGCTTGTCTCTAACCTCTGAGGAAAGACCCAGAAGACCCCTGAGAAGAGGAGAAATATGGTCTCCCCACCAGGCTGACACCCTTAATTATGGCTTTTGAGCTTTTGATGTTCTGACACGTAAATAGCTAAAAATTTGCTTTTTCATTTTGTGCACTTGCAAGTTGGAAATGTCATCAAGTTTCATCAAGATTGAAATGGGGTCCAATTTGCTAAAAATGCCTCATGCATAAGGAAGTTCTGTGCTCTCTTCCACATGGGAGTCAGCCTGCACAATGCATTATGCACCTCGAGCTGGAAAGATCTTCATATGCCAGTCAAATACTGAAACAGAGGGAGCAGTCACACTTCGGAGTCTTTGCCCTTTCAGGGGGAGGGGTGCCCCTAGCCCTCAAACATTCAATCCCCAAATAAAACAGTTCTGTATACTCACTATACAAGTACTGTGTATAAACTACACCAACAGCTTCTCCCAACTCACAACTGCTGAAACACAGACCATTATTCTGCCACAGTGCACCCCCAAACAAAGACAAGCAGCCAGGGGCAGAAAGAACTGCTGTTTTATGTCCCTTTTGCTTTCAACGAAGTATAAAACCAACAACTTCTTCTTTAACAGTGGGAAAGCAAAGTGAATTAGTCCAGGGAAAGACCACCTCCTTAGAATTTCACCTTATTTTTTTCACTGGAATTCCATTTCCCGTGATTCTGTCGAGAACCTCTGTCTGAGATTCTATGCCTAGTAACAAACTTTGATAAGTGCTTGAGTTACTCCCTGGGTAGATGTGTTTTTATTTCCTTCTCCAATATTGATTCTTTTTCCTTCTGCTCTTCCCCCAAATCTACACATAATTACTATTTTAAATACTCATCTCGTGGTTTAGGATAGAAGAACCTACAGCAAAAAGAGTTTCTGCTGCCCAGTAATTCACACTGAATGCAACAGGATCGTAAAGTTGTCAGGTTATTTCCTAATGGGACCCGCATCTGAAAAACAGGAGCCTGGAAAGCAGTGAGCTTCAAACTTTCCAACCCACCCACAGTCAAAGATGTGCACCCAAGGGGCTGGCATGCAGCTTGCTGTACTACCCCAAATGCAAAATTTCTGTGAAACTCTTGTTGCATCCAGAAACTCCAACCGTTCTTCATTTTGTTTCTCAGGCTGTTTATTTTAAAGATTTTCTAAAAATTATTAAGCTCCCTGCCACAAAGTATAATTGGCACTTGTTAAAGGTTCCCCATGCTTTCAAATACATCATGACCAACTCTTCTTACCATGGGATTGCTCATACTCTACTCTCCATACTGAATATTAAGGGTCTGGGTGACCATAATAGTTTTAAATGTTCCATTGTACCCAGCGCTTTTATGTTAATCAGCATCATCAAAATGTTGATAGCCAACATTAATTGAATACGTACTGTACGTCAAGCACTACGTAAACTCTTTACACACATACTCTCACGTAACAGTTAAAATATTCCTATAAGCAGGAACTGTTAGCCTCAATGTACAGATGTGGAAACTGAGGCTTAGCAAAGTTAAATAACTAATATTTAGTATCACAGCCAAGAAAAACAGGATTTTGATGATTCCTATGATATACTGCCTATTCGTCTTTGTTTTTCACACAACCTGGAAAGACTTTATCAGACTCTAAAATTCAAAAGAGGAAGCCAAGACTCCCAGTTTCACATCACGCAGTCAATAAACAGCAGAACTATCAATTCAAGACCCTCTGACTCTAATAAGACTATTGGGTTTTCTGTCCTATCACAGATGCTTAGATCATTTCCAATTTCACATTCCTAGAAATCATGATAGAAAAAAAGCTTAAATGAATCAGTAGAACATGATGAAACTTGGAGTCTTTATTTTCATGCAAATAGTCTCAGAATGAAGGTCAAGACATAAAGATTCAATGACCTTAATTGTTAAAGAATTAGAAATTCCATTAGTAACTATCACAATTTAATAATGCTCATTTTTTTGTAAGAATGGCTGATAGTTACAGGAAATTATAGCAACCTCTTAATTTCTACGACTTATTTTTTCAAGTGCATTTTCCTAGTTAAAGATTAGGTGCCTTTTTCAGCTGCCAGTAACAAAGGGGTTGAGGAAAATATTTTGCCATTAAGAAGTTTCCTATCTTCTGACTGTTTAAAACAGGAGTGCACAGTGGTAAGCTCCCTGTCCCTAGGGGAATTCAAGTAGAAACTAGACAACAACTTGTCAAGGATGGAACAGAAGAGATTCACAATCTTTTAGAGTGACAGACTTTTTGAGAATGCCATAAAAGCTATGGATATTTTCCCCATAAAAACATACAGATGTGCAAAATTTTGCATACACTGGGGTAAGAAGCTTTGCTCTGCCATGTCTATATGGCAGGAGGTCATTTGGTTGGGGATGAATTTCATGCTTGTAGTTACAGACAACAATATGTAAACTGGGAAGTTTTTCCCAGTTTTGTCTCATCTCCCTCCCTCAACCTGGTTACCAAACACCTATGGAAAAAAGGAGTCGCAACCTGGCATATTTTGTTTGGCCTACATGATGATTTATTTACCTTATTTTTTTTTAATTTGTTAAATCAAGAGCTCTAACAGAAAAATTCAGATTTCTGGATTCTGATAGAATAAAATCAGAGTTTCAAGGTACCCATGGTCATTTCAGCAAGATATCAATTTGCTGAAGCTGAATGAAGACCACAGACCATGCCTTTGGATGAGGCCATGCCAGTATGCCACAGTCCACACCATTCACTATTGCCAACCTCAGCCTGATTTACTCTTTTCTGTTTCCTATTTCACTATGCATTCCAGCTTGTGATCCCTGAAAGAGGACAATAGTTGTTGATCCAAAGTTTTCCAAGTTGGCTGCCAAATCAGCTGGTGTGCTTCTGTTTAGCCATAGTCTCTCTCAGTAGAGATATACACAGTACTTAAGGGAGGGGAAAGGGTGAGCTTACGGCCAAATCAAACATAAGAGCAGAGAAACCTATGATGAAAGCCTACGAAACAACCAAATACACCTATTAATTTTCAGTCTATATGCCCATTTTCTCCTGATGACTGCAAAGAGAGACCCAGTTAGCATGCTTTTAGACACCAGAGACAAGATGCAGTCCTTTCAATCAGGAGCGAACTTAGAGTTGTTCATACAGGAAGAGAGAAGGATTCACCCTCTTTTGCCCAATTCATCTTGTAGAACAGAGCCCCCATCTCATGGGTCAAAAAGGGAAGAAGGATCTGGGAAAGAGGAAGGGACCTGAAAAGGAGATGCTTCTCCAGGGGCCTTTCCACTAAAATACAAACTGGGAGTCCCAGAAAAACTCCAGGGGCACCTAGAGAAATGATTGCAGGTGGCCCTCAAATATCATAGAAATTGCACGTCAGTATGTTAGACATTGACAATTTTAACACAGGCTTGGATGCCAGATCCAATTGTTCTTACATCAACCAGTGAGCAAACATTTGCAGCCATTTCATGATGGTTCGGTTACATGTCATCTGGATAGCAGTGCATGGCGACTGATTGGAGAGTTATATTCGGAGCAGAAAAAGACGAAATGCCAATTCTAGTAACAAAACTTGTAGATCTTACCAACTTAATTCAAGTAAGACAAAGATGGAATCACTGAGCATTTCACTTCAATTGAATGCTCACTGGTCTTAAGCTGTATGTTAACTCTGAAGGCAAAGACCTAATTACAGAACATGTAGGAAATACTGAATATACATCAGAGAGAGAAACCAATGAGTGTAATTAGGAAATTGATCATTTATTTCTAACACTCCAGTATTGGAATCCTGCCAGAACTTCGTAACTTGTATCATAAACTTTCATAACTTGTAAGCAGTGGTCAACTTTTCCATTTTTTCCATTTTGCCTGCGTTTGCAGGAAGGCATTAGGTACGAAATCAGAGAATTATAATTTTAGTTTTGTTATTAATTGACTTTTCAGTTTAATTCAAGCCACATAACTGTTTCTGGTCTGTTTTCTCATCTGTCTAAAGAGGTATTCTATCACTGGGATACTGGCAGGAGAATATGAAATAGTGGATATCAAAATGCTTGGAAAAGGTAAAATACTACTCAGATACAAGGCATTAGTAATGTATGAGCGTGTTAGGTACCTAATGCTTAAAAACCTAACTCATAACCAAAATGTTACATTTTTTCACAAAGACATTTAAAAAATCAAATGACATATTTATTTTATCTCACTCTAAAATCTTCTTTTAAGATTCTTTTAAGTTCTCTTTTCATTAAAGAACGCCCCTAATATTCTCCCAGGTAAAACGATCAAGATGCAATTTAGAAAACAAGTGATTATAAACACTTAATATTCATTTACTTCTTCCATCCTGTCATTTGTTACTGTAACATTTATAGCTTTAAATATTAGGCCCATCTTACTTAGAACAACATTGGGTAGCGCTGCTCATTTATCTATTTAAGAAAGGCAATTTGGAGGAGGGGTAGCTACAGTGACGGCAATTTGTCATTAACAGCAGTTCTAATTAAATAACCTCAACTACACATGACTGCACCATCTTGTGCATTTTCCCTAAGACTAAGTATCTTCTAAACTGTAATAATCCACCAGATCAAAAATTCAGCTGCTTA
Organism: Tursiops truncatus; assembly: GCF_011762595.2. Lineage (NCBI taxonomy): Eukaryota > Metazoa > Chordata > Mammalia > Artiodactyla > Delphinidae > Tursiops > Tursiops truncatus. Next base: position 82,603,278 of record NC_047043.1, on the reverse strand, counting down.
TGAAAGTGAGAAAATAGTGATTTACATGTTACACTTTAAAAGCTTCATCAAAGCTGTAACAATTTTGTTGGATAAACAATGTGATTCTTGAGATTAATAAGAATTTCTAGATATGAACAATATGTACCCTGAGAAGAATATGATCTAACAAGGAACTGATAAATTATGTTGGGTAAATAATGTGCATACTAAAATATGTGTAATGGAGACAGGAAATTAAATATTGAAATGTGTAAATAATACACAGTTTGGTGCGTTGGGGTTTTTTTCCTGCTTAATTGGGTTAAATCCCAGCCTCACAATATTAGATGTCCCAGTTCAGGTCCTGGTCATCCATGCAAGAAAGAGAACAGAGTAAACTGACATGTGCCCCAAATCCAGATTCATACTGGGCAGGAAATGGGAAGTTGTTTGATGAGCTCCATTTGGAGTAGATACCTGGGAAAGAATGGCAGGAAATAGCCATGGAATTCTTTTTCTAGAACTTTCAAAAACAACATTTGGGGGCTTCCCTGGTGGCGCAGTGGTTGAGAGTCCGCCTGTCGATGCAGGGGACACAGGTTCATGCCCCGGTCCGGGAGGATCCCACATGCTGCAGAGCGGCTGGGCCCATGAGCCATGGCTGCTGAGCCTGCACGTCCGGAGCCTGTGCTCCACAACGGGAGAGGCCACAACAATGAGAGGCCCACGTACCTCAAAAAAAAAACAAAAAAAAACATTTGGGGCTTTTTTCCTCTCAAGTGAATGAGTGCCTTTGAAAATTGGAATCAACTGCACTGGTCCAAAAGACTATGATGATATGGAACTCAATGGAAATACTGCCAGGGCTAAATTAATCAGAATGTTTATACAGGACCTGGATTCTGTAGCCAAGTGTTGGCTAAAAATTTCTTCCAAAGGCCATCTCACCACCCATTCCTGGTAGCCCCTTCAGGAAGACCTCACCAGAGCTAAACGAGTAGGCGGCAAACCCATCAGACATTATTTTCTTCTTCAGGAAAGTTATTTCTGGGAGGAGAAAAGCTGAAAAGTCTTCCCAGGTCTGCACCGGGAACTGTGCAAGTACAGGTACAAGGCATGGTGGAGGGCAGCAAAAACTTTCCAAAAGATTGGGCTGTGAAAGAGTGATCAATGTTAGCCAGGCAAGGAACAGGTAAGTGCATTCCAAGCAGAGGAAACAGCAGGAACTTGGAGGGACAAAGCATACATGCCGAAACATAAATAAGAGGTACAAAATGTTCAAAAATAAGACTAAAAGAGGAACTGAGGCTAAATTAACCATGTTTGTATTTGTCATGCTAAGAATTTTAGAAAAAGAAGAAGAAGCTAAGAATTTTAGGAAATGAAGAACAAGCTTGAAGAAAATACAAGTAATACTGGCAAAATATATAATTAACAAATGATTGGTATCCTGAATATATAAAGAACACTTACAAATCAATAAAAAGACAATCCAGTAGAAATAGGGACAGGCAATTTCCAGAACACACAGCCTAAATGACTAAAAAAAGACACTTTAAAAGATGTTTTGTTTTAGCAGTAATCAGGAAACTGGAAATTAAACATAACAAGGTAGCATTTTAAATCCATCAGACACAAAAATCTGACAATACCAAGTGTAATGAAAATATGGAGCAATCAGAACTCTCACACACAGTTAAAGTGTATAGTGGTATAACATTCTAGAGAAAAATTTAGCAATAGTCAATAAAAGTTTAAGATATCAATACCATTTGATCCAACAATTCCCCTCCTTGTACTACAGCTTAGAAATAAGTCTCATATGCATATATAAATATATGTGTGTAAGATTCTTTTTAGTAGTAGTGTTCATATTTGAAAAAATGTAAATCACTTAAACATCAATCAACAGGAAATAACCCAGAAAAGTGTGGCAGACTCATAATAAAATATTAAACTGCAATGAAAATGAACCAGAGCCACACATATCAAGGGTGAATCTCGTAAATATAATACTGAGCAGAGAAAAGAAAAAGCAAGTTGCAGAAAGATATACACCTTATGATGCCAGTCATATAAACTTTTAAAACACACAACATAATAATGTATACTGCTGGCAGCCATGTATATATGCAGTACAATATAAAGTTAGACGTGGGACGTGGGAATGATCATTGCCACACTTCAGAGAAGGGTGTTTTACGAGGTAGGGGCAAAGACCCTGAGAGTTTCTGCGTATACTGGTAATACTGTATTTCTAAAGCAGGGATATGAGAGCTCATTATAATAATTTTTGTACACATACGTGGAATCTAAAATATGATATAAATGAACTCCTACAAAACAAAAAACAGACTCACAGACATAGAGAACAGACTTGTGGTTGCCAAGGGGGAGGGGGAAGGCAGGGAGAGGTGGAGTAGGAGGTTGGGATCAGCAGATGCAAACTATTACAGAATGGATAAACAACAAGGTTCTACTGTAGAGCACGGGGAACTATATTCATTATCCTGTGATAACCCATAATGAAAAAGAATATATATGTGTGTGTGTGTATATATACATACATATACACATATACAAACATGTATAATTGAATCACCTTCCTGTACACCAGAAACTCAAACACATGTATAACTGAATCACCTTCCTGTACACCAGAAACTAACACAACATTGTAAATCAACTATACTTCAGTAAAACAAGTTTTAAAAATAATAATAATATTCTTTACCCATTTTCATACATTCAAAACACTTCTAAGTCAAATGCTAAAACAGAGAGCTCACAGAGATAGCAATAAGGAGAATGAATCAAGGTGAGGGAGAAAAGGGGGGAGGGGGACAGGAAGTGGTAAGATAAGTTTTAATTGGCAGAGATTCCTGCTACTACAGCAATGACACACAAACCCTGCACTTTTCCAAGGAGGATTCATCAAGAGGCTAACTTTACCAAGACTTGAGTCTCCAAATTAACTCTGTAAGAATCCTATATCCAAAAACATCCACAAATGGGTAGATTTGGCAAAAGGGACACACACTTAAAGGGGGAAAACAAAACAGACAACTCCACTGTAGTTCAAAAGTAATACCAAGTTCCCTACGGGGGGGGGGGGGGGGGGGGGAAGCTAATTTAACCTTTCATCCCCTTGCTCCATATTTATTATGTGGTGATAATAATACAGGGGATGTTGTGAGGATTAATAAATTCATTTCTCAAGCTTTGTAGATAAAAATGTGCTCCATAAGTACTTTACTTTAAGAACTATGAAACGGTTTGTTTATGCCAGTGTCCTATTCAGCCATTCCTTAAACCTTATCTCCCAGTTCCGGGTTTTGAGACGAATACGGGGTCTTTTAAATGATTGCTAGTAACCTTTGAGGATTATGCATTTTAAGCACTGGTTCACAATGAATATGTGACCAGATATGTCACACAGGAGAAAGTCAAAAATATAATCCCCATGAGGTTAATGACACAAATTGTATTTAGAGTTTCAATTTGCTGCAATAATTCCGAACACTTTCGAATAAGTGACTTTGGCCTTAGCACCCAATGTCTGCCAATACAAAGACATCCTCATTTGGTGTCTATTAGAAATAAGTTAGGGTTTTGCCTGGAAGGCAGCAAATCAAGTAGTAAAATTCAATGGAAATATATATACTATGCTCTTCACAAAGATAATTAAAGAAGTTTCTTTGAGTAGTTTTCCTAGAAGCAGGCAATGGTTTATACCAGTTCATCCATACTTTCCTGCCTAGCCTCCTTTTGGAAAAAGAGCACAAACTTGGAATAAAGCTGGCCCGCTTTCAATAAAATCAAACTTTATTTTGAACCAACAATTCTGGCCATTTTATGATAACTTCAAATGTATTCATTCATCCCACAATTACATACCAGAGGTATACTTTTTATACTTTTCTTTTAGCATCCACATTAATACCAGTGCTTAGGGTAGCAACAAAATATTCTAAGCACTTACTACATATTTTCTCATTTAATCCTCACAACAACCCCTAGGAACTATCACTGTCCACATTTTATAACTGAGTAAACTTAGGCCAAGAGAAATTGAGAGATTACCAAGGATTATTCCTAGTAATTGGCAGAACTGAGTGTTGAACCTACTTCTTAACCATGATGCTATAATCACACTAACAGATATAAAATGTACACTGTGATAAATTCTACAAAGAAAAGGTATGTGGTCTTAAGATAGACTATAAATGAGATTTAACCCAACCAGGCCATAAGAGACACTTGAGCTGAAATCTGAAAGATGACTAAGAGTTTATTCGAGAGAGACAAGCATTCCAAGGAACAAGAAGGAGGACTGAAGGCAGACAGGATGAAATGAGACCCCTGGGGTAGGCATGAGCCATTGAGGAGAGATTAGAGAGAGCAGAGATGCCAGACAACGCAGAGTGTTTGTACCGCATGAAGGAGCTTTGTCTTTCTGTTAAGATCAATAGATGCAATAGCACTGGCGGTGTTTAATGAGGATGAGATCGAACAGGAGGCTCGCATGAGCATATTCACCTTTTGAGACGATCTAAACTCTAGAACAGATTGAAAGGAGTCAAGAAAAGGTGTCTGAGGCTATTAGGTTGGTTCAGGCAAGAGATGATGCTGGTGACCTCACCAAGGAGCTGGTGGTGGGGATGGAGAGGCGCAGGCACGACTGGAGCTACTTAGGAGACGAAAAGCAACAGAGATTGGATAAAGGGAAGTGAGGGGGAGATCAACGACCCGCAACTCATAGGTTTCATTCACGCACAGCTTGAATCTTGTATAACGTGCACCAACTGCAGGCTGATGGTTACGTGATTTTCCAAGTCAAAAGCAGTGCCTCAGGAAAGTGAGCTCCCGGAGTCAGGTTTGTGGGTTTGTGGTTTCCCCATATATCACAACAGAAACTGTAGAAAACTTACTACAGAAGGTTAGGGGTTGCAAAACGTCCCCAAAAGGCACCTAAGGGCTTTGATTGAAGACTTCAATCATTCATTTAAAAATCAAATAGCTTTGGTTTTAGAAAACAGATTTTTTTCATGAATGGGGTAATCTGGTTTTGCTTCAGGCATCATTTCAAACGTTCTCTGCAGAAGTATTTCTGAGTCTCAGTTTGCATCTCTAAAGAACCAATGAGATCTGTGCCCACTCCACCCCACCACATGCGCTGCGTGGAATTTCACAAACCCAACTCCTTTCTTCCACTGCTGCCCAGGGCTCTTCTCTGGGCCCTATACCCAAAATCTTCACCCCTACACCTAGTGGGCAGGACATTCCTGAATGTCACACAGAGAGGAGCCCAGCGCGCAACCACCGTGTAAATAAGAAATGAACTTAGAGGTAGTTTCTTACATTCGGAAGACGGTTATAGCACAAGTCTAACACAGGGCAGATTATCTTGTCTCCAAGCAACTAAGCCAGTTCCTTTCTTCAGGCACAAAGATCTACAGTCTAAGCCAATGGCAATTAAGGGAGCACAATCCTCTAGAGTCTTATGGCCACTCCAGAGCATTTCTCTAGCTTCTATTTAGTTTTTGTTAGCCTCAATTTCCTGATCTGCACAATGGGTATAACAGTAGTCACCCAATGAGAACTGAAGGAAGTAACCCATCAAGGCCACAGTGTCCAAACAGAGTTATGTTCTGTATATGTTCATTATTATGGTTATGCCCCATCCACTGATACTCAGAGAAGAAGGTGAAAATACCGATGTTAGAGAAAAGACAGCCCTTAGCTATAGGAGCTTCACATTCTAGTGTAAGAGACAGGGAACAAAGGAAGGTTTGTAATGAGGAGGGTCAGTGAAGACACCTCTCCAGGCCCCTGACCCTCTCTCCCCTTGCTCCTCCTCGTGTTTTCACTGTGCCAGTCCCAGGAGAGTTTCTGGGGAGGCCTGGCACGAATCTGCAGAAGAAAATTTAAGAACACTGAGCTGGTAGAAAACAAACTAGACAATGCATCCAGAGACCCTCGCCTAAGAACTTGGTGAAGCAAATCACTAAACTTGGCTGTCTCGGGCCTCCACTCCACAAATGACAGGGTCACAATCTCACCTATACACAAAGGCACGTTTGCATTTAGGAGAGGATAAGGTGAGATGCTAAGTGAACAGGCCACTGAAAAGTAAAAGCTATTAACCCAGTGTATATTAAGCACCTACTGCCCGCTCAGCAATGTGATAAATGCAGAGCAGAATGAGTTCACGCAAGGTCCCAGCTTGGGGGCAAGAAGAATCGTTCTTCTTTGGGTGGGACAAGGAATACCACTTTTAAAGCTTAACAGTACAAGGCAGAATAAAATAAAATGATAAACTACATAGTGGAGATGACCGTCTGACAGGATTGTAGAGCAATGAGAGAATAAGGACAATGCCTTCTGTCCTTTATAAAGGACCGAGTTGGGTCAAGAAAGATGATGCAGTGGAAATTAGGGGCTGTTCCAGGATACAAACAATCTGAGTGATGACCGAAAGGTAGAAATGAGCAAGGCATATTTGTAGAAAATTGAAGTGTCTATTATGAATTAAAAATTTATACATAGCTTTAAAGAAATTTAATCTTTGAAAACCTCATCTAATCACTCTTTTGTTTCATTGCTTAAATTTCAGAGCAGGTGTGACTCTGCATATGGGCAAACTGAGACCAAGAGAAGTTCATTTCCAAACCAAAGCCAAGCAGCACGGCGGGGACAAAGGTCAAAAGCCCAGATCTTCACTTCCTTATTTCTAGCCTCATCTTGGATATTATGGTCTGAGGCTCCATGAGTAAAAAGTGAAAAACTCCCCTCTTTTACTTCTTCCATGGACTAAAAGAAAGCAGTCAGGGGTTCAGAATGTAGGCAACTAGAGTTCAGCTGAAGATTTAATCTCTCCTATGTTCCTGAGTGAATATTATTCTCCTGATAACACTGCATGTACATGGTCACAGCTACCTTAAAGGTGACATCTTCCAAAGTTCAGAAGAACACAGTTTAGAGCGTCACAGGCTGCTCCAGCATCTATTAAGTACTCATCCTGAGTTTTTTGTTTCTGGTGACATCACCAAATATTTGCACATTGCCCCAATTGATGGTGTTGCCAAACCTTTCCACTAAATGACAGTCTCATGAAGGCCATGTTGCTTATTAGACGGTACTTACGTATCAGCATCCTTCAATATTGAAAGGGCTTACTTTCCAGATGCTTTCTCAACAAATTTGAAAGGTAGTTGCTCAGGTGACTAAGTGGGATTTTGTAAAGTCAGTGAATGACAGGAAGCCAATCCTTATCCATAAAGTTCCACTCCAAATTAGCAATACGCCACAAGAGTAGACAAGAATTGTTCTGGCTTTAGCTGGCAGATGTGCCCAGGTGGTACCTAATCTCTGGCCAGACCTGGCAAACCAAATGAATCCCGCCCCCCTAAAATCACTGCGGGCTTGTTTTCATTGAAAGCTCTATGGCTGAGCAGAGAGATCGGGGAAATACAAATGCATTTGTGTGAAAGGCAGCGGTGACCTATGCCTGAGGGCCTCACACACACAATCAGTTAGCATCCTCGTCTCCCAAGTGCCTTGAAATGGTTGGAAATTATGCAGGCTAAGCCATGTTGCACCCTCATCAAAAACAGACTTGCACATTTTTCCCCCTGAGGTCACATGTTAGGTCACCCAACCCAAGGAACAATGTGCAAAGCCATCCAAAGTGTCGATTCACCCCATTTGTATGTGGTCCATGATGGACGGATGAGGAAAGACTAAATGAGACCCTGTTCTCAGACGCTAACATAAGTTACAGTTCCACTTACACATCAAGCCTAAGTATAATATTAACATATACATGGATCCTGCATTTTTAGAAGAAGGGGGAAAAAAGGATTTCTAATAATATGCTACTGCATACAAAATTTATCTAAGTAAATAATTATTTTTAAACCTAAGATTTAGGCAGCTTTACTATTCCACATTATGCTAATGTTTGACAATTACTAAGTGTGGGTATCAGCCGGTGGGGTTTTTTTAAGTTTAATTTAAAGCAATTTGACACGGAAAGGTTATTACTTTAGTTGCCAATAAAAGCTGTACTTTTAACATAAGTGTACAGTAGGCCCTAGGGTATGTGACTATTATCTTTTCTGCAATTATGTGGTGTTCTACATAAATGTTTAAAAAAAACTTAGAAATATCAAAAGTACTAACTTAGATACAATATGAAAGTTGAATAGAAAGAGAACAGAAAATCCGATTATTTTAGACACAACATGGGTTGAGGTTTCCTCCTAGAGGTTATATTGGGATTAGCACCAGCTGGCTTTGAATAAATTAATTCGAACTACATCTTAAAAACACACACTTAGCAACCAGAATATCGATTTTATGAACATTCTGTCTTGAGATGCAGTTGTTCAACTGCACAAGCTAAATGCCATTAACAGTAAGAGCAAGTCTCTGAACCAATTAACCTATTTTCTGCAGTTGCTGCGCCACCAAAATAAAAAGAACATTTCTCAGATGGTATTTGTCATCCTAAGCTCTCATATGTCCCCGAGAAAAGAAAATAATTTATTGCCAGTAATCGGGTAATCTAAACTTTTTCTCTTCCCTCGATCTTTTAGCAAGATAGGACTTGAACAAAACAACATAATAATATTTTGTTCTTAAAAAGACCCAAGGCAACCTAACACTAGCTCACCTCCTTTCACCTTTTTGCATTTATCTCTGAGGTGTTCAGATTTAACTAATGGGGGAAAGTCAAGGAAAAGAGGCTAGAAAAGAATTTCATCAATAGCTCCTGTCAATTTTTCATTATTATGGGATACTCCCTTCCTATAATAGGAAACCACTCAAGAAAAATAAGGCCAGCAAAGACAGGGACATTCACCAAGCCATCTGCTTAATAGGAATATTTAATCCATCAAACGAGACCCAAGGGGGACCCCAAGAGAGAGATGAGGCTGGAGAAAGCCGAGTTGCACACTCGGGCTCTGAAGATTGACCCATGGGAGCAGAAGTTGTATGTGAACGAATATTTTTTAAATCCTGTGTATACTGTGGCTATTACTATTATTATTAACATTACATTTCTTGAGAACATCCCTCTTTATAAGCCCTGACATAAATACTTTAAAAAAACATTGCCTTATCCCTTAAAATAACCCAGAGGGGTAGGTGCTATACTTACAAGCATTTTCCCTAGGACCATGCCAAGGTTCCGTGCCAAGGCCGTTCTGGGAGTCCCACCCACACGTGTCTGCCTACAAAATGCCTGGCCTTAGGACAATAATTCAGTTAGCATCAAAGGCTTTCTACACTTGAATCCTAACTTCATAATTTCCAAGCCAAATAACCTCACTGAAACTATTTCTCTGTGTGACTCAGTTTCCCGATTGGGGAAGTCGGGTATAACAACTGTACCTATGTCATAAATTTGCAAGGATTATATGTGCTGATGCATACAAAGCACTTAGAACCCGCCTCATAGTGGAAATTCGTTAATAAACGCTACTTTAGTATATTGCTATTGCCTTTCAGCACATACCTATCAGCCTTCTTTAGTAAATGTCTTCTATTCTTCTCTGGGCACTTTGAGTGACAACCCACCGCCCCCCCAAGACAAATGAGTCTTCCAGGAACAAGGGTGGATGGAATACTTGATACTGATAGGATATGTTTCCGAAGAATCCTCAATATAGTAAGCAGTTTGTTTTTTCAAGCATCCTCTTTTATTGCCCCAATTCAACCCAGGGGAGAAATCTTTTAATTTAGCAACTTCGATTTTAACTCTTTCTCAGTGACCCCAAGGATCTGTTCGTCATCTTACTGAGACAGGAACTTGGATCACATCAGAGATTTGTGAGTGAAAATAAGTCACTTGCTAATGAAGGTGTCTAGTTACCTGCCCAACATCCATCTCCCAGTTCACCGTTATCAACAGTAACTTCATCTGAGACCCAAAGGGATCACTTCTATTTCCTTATCATCTCTACTTCATTGTAAAGGAAGAATCATTTGCCACGGAGATGTTTGCAGATTTGTGACTACAAGGGACAATTATAATACCTTAAATGGTTTGACACCCTTTCCATGAATATCCCTTTTGATATTCACAACAAAACTATTACAGAGATATTATTGCACACAGCTACAAAAAAGAAGAAACCAAGGCTCAGTAACTGAACCACAACAGCCCATCGGTACCAAGTACAGCTGCTATCTTACCCTCTCTACAAAGTCTCCCAAATTAAACAGAAACGAGCCTGGTCAATGTATACATGAGACTTTCTCTCATTTTAATCTGAACTACAAGCCTTACTTTGCAACCCTAGTTACTGTCTCACTTCCATTACGGATGCACCGTGGTGAACATCTGTTGTATTTGCCTTCCTCAGCCTTCTTGTAAATATCATCCCAGTTTTCCTTTGAAACTACCTTTTCCATTCTCAGTTCATGAGACTTAGTAGGACTAACCTATTTCCAGCTACAAGATTGGGTATGGGCACCAGGTTTGGTCAATCAGAGCACATAGATCCTGGCTGAAGAGCCTGGTTCAAGGACTGGCATGCAAACCAAGCCTGACTATTATTCTATGTCCACTGGAAGCATCAGCAAAGAGAGGTTGTCTTTACCCTAGAGTTGCTTCAATTCTACACTCTAAGTCTACAACATGTGGAGATCTTCAGTGAAGAGAACTTACCTGCAAATAAAGCCAACACAGAGGAAAGCAGACCCAAAATAGGAAGAAAGCAAATTTTTCTATCAACATTTAAGTCCCTGGATTCGGCCATGCCTGAAGCAATGCTATCCCCTAGACTTTTCAGTTAGGTGAGCCAATAAAACCCCATGTTAATTTACATCCAAATGGGATGGGTTTCTTGGCCTTCTCCCTAATACTATTCATGCATCCACACATGCCTGCATCTATGAGCAGGCTGCGGTCCTTCTGAGTTGTGACCTGCCTCAGTGCGTGTCTGATACAGACGTGAGGGTTTGGAGAAGTGACGTGCCCTTGGTTCTCTTTCCATCATTCCTGGAACACTTCTCTGAGTCCTCAGGCAGTGTGGATGATAAATAACAAAGATGATGCATTGTCCAGCCCACTCCATTTCTTAAATAGGAAAAAATCATCTTTCTCTTCTCTCCTGTGCTTGACTAAGTAGGGAAACAACTCAGGTGTCATCTCTGCTAATGAGATGTCAGTAGGCTCCATGTAGAAGGGAGCCTAGTCCACAAGACTATTGAGGCAATAAAGTTGCTTCATTTCAAATTTGGGGTCTATTTTATGCCTATGTATACATACAGAGAAAAAAGTTTGAGGTTGGGACCCCTAGGATAGAAGGAATATGATTCCAAATCTCACGGCACTGGCTGCTTCTCCTATAACTTCATTTGCATCTAACGGGAAAATTTCTAAGATGATTTTCCATCAGATTAAATAAACTAATGAGTTGGGAAGTGGTCACCCTGGAAGACAACTTATGGTCCAAAGCTAGGAAGTCAAGGTCAGAGGCTGGGAAGCTGGGCTTGGCCAACTCGGTGGGTACTAGCCTTTCACCAGTGGCCACTGGAACATTTCTGAGAAACAGGACATGGCAGAGATTCAAGCAAGAGGAGAACTTCAGTGTAACAAACCCTAAGAGTGCTCTAGGAGAAAAGCAAAGGCCAATTCAAGATGGCCTGAAACTTAGAGATGGAATCTTTCAGGCTCACAGAAAGCAGCTCTGTGTTGTATCAACTTCTCAGTCAGATAGCCATGGGCTTGAATCTGGCCTGAGCCACGAGCTCTGCAACCTTGGAAAAGTTACTTTACCTTTTCTAAGCCTCTTTTTTTCCCCCTCAACTAAATGGGAGGCCTCGTGGGACTGTCACGAGCATTAAATGAATGAGCAAGCTCCCTGCCATGTATGAAACACTGAGGATACTGCTTTGCATATGGGAAGTGCTCAATAAACTTGAACTCTGCTATCAGAACTAATCACAGTCACCACAAGGGATTGGAAATATATGGAAAGACTTCTTAAAGAAGGACATTTGAAAGAATTGAAGAACATTATAGCACAGGACTTGCGGACCCGAATTCACCGAATTGTAAGACGCTATTTCCAGAAAGGACAAAAAGTCTCGCCAGAACTGGCAGAACTTCAACCCAAACCTACTATGGGCTGGAAGTCTGGGCTTCTTGCTCTAACATCCAACCCAGACAGGGATAAATGTGGCAAAAGAAACTAGGGCAGGGTTCCCAGTAAGCTTTACCAGTCAAGCCAATAGGTAGCGAGACCCCATCTATTGTTTGGATAAGATTCTGGGCAGGACAAGCTTAGTTCCCTGTCTTTGTATTTATTTTCTTTCACTTTAGTTTCTGAGTAAGAGATCCTTTTGAAAACACTCAAATTTGCTTTGGGTGAAATAAGGAAAAAAAATTTTTCAAACTTGAGACATAAGATAAGGGGAGTGGGGCACCCACAGAGGACAGCCATGAGACCACAAAGTAGAGGTGTCACGTGTAACTGTAGCATCTGGAGATATGAGAAGAGAGGGAAGGAGAGCCATGGTCCCTGAGCCAGTTTCCCAAAGGGATTTTCTTTGTCAGTACCAGAGTTTGCTTCCTTCCATGTTTTTCTTAACAGACTGAACTTTTGTTGAAATGACCAGCCATATCACATAAGAATTTCTTGGAAAGTTTCTGGAAATAATACAGCTGCCACAAAGAAACCTCTTACTTGAAAAGGGATGCTTTTAAGAACCCTAGAGTCAGTTCTTAGGCATTCATAAGCAAATCAGAGCTCTTAATATTGTTTTCTTCCTTAAGTCTAAACAGAAAGCCTGGAGCCATAGACTGTCTTTGTGGTTTTACAAGGTGATTGGATTATGACTTTTTAAAGGACTATCCCAGTCTAATATACGAGAACTTGTACAACTGCTGTGCCTCTCATATTAGTCCTTCCCTTATTTGGAAGAACTAGACCATAAAATTGATAGTAACTGCACTATGACTTTGGAAGTTGTTGATATGACATAACTCTTTGGGCTTAAATTGGGTCCATTAAAAATGGTTATGATGTGATGCTTGTTAAAATATTAACAATTATCACTTCACTCTTTAAAATTAAGAAGAAATATGGAATTTACTTAGAAAATTTAGGAGAGGCTAGAATTGGGTAAAGGGCAGATTGATCTCTTTCAGGAAGAGGTCCCCAAGAGTGAACCGAATGTAAACTCTGTAGTAGAAAATTCAATCAAGTTAGGAAACTAATCTAAATCAAGTTAGCACCACTGACCATCCTAAAATGGAAGGAATGTAACAGAAGAAGGATGCCTTGAAATTTACGAATGCTCAAGCCTCATTGGACTGTCTCCTCTACATTTGTCTCATATCCTGAGTGGCAATAAAATATTTTGGTGGGCTTCCCTGGTCGCACAGTGGTTAAGAATCTGCCTGCCAATGCAGGGGACACAGGTTTGAGCCCTGGTCCAGGAAGGGGAAGATCCCACATGCTGCAGAGCAACTAAGCTCGTGTGCCTGTGCTACTGAGCACAACTACTGATCCTGTGCTCTAGAGCCTGTGAGCCACAACTACAGAGCCCACATGCCACAACTACTGAAGCCCGTGTGCCTAGAGCCTGTGCTCTGCAACAAGAGAAGCCACTGCAATGAGAAGCCCACACACCACAATGAAGAATAGCCCCCGCTCACTGCAACTAGAGAGAGCCCATGCACAGCAATGAAGACCCAATGCAGCCAAAAATAAAAATAAATAAATTTAAAAAAATAAAATAAAATAAAATATCTTGGTTATCAATCAAGTCATTAAGAAAGTGATGGAAATCACGCTCTCTGACTTCAGACTATACTACAAAGCTACAGTCATCAAGACAGTATGGTACTGGCACAAGAACAGATATATACATCCATGGAAGAGGATAGAAAGCCCAGAGATAAACCCACACACCTATGGTCACCTTATCTTTGATGAAGGAGGCAAGAATATACAATGGAGAAAAGACAGCCTCTTCAATAAGTAGTGCTGGGAAAACTGGACAGCTACATGTAAAAGAATGAACTTAGAACACTCCCTAACACCATACACAAAAATAAACTCAAAATGGATTAAAGACCTAAATGTAAGGCCAGACACTATCAAACTCTTAGAGGAAAACAGGCAGAACATTCTATGACATTAATCACAGCAAGATCCTTTTTGACCCACCTCCTAGAGACATGGAAATAAGAACAAAAAAACAAATGGGACCTAATGAAACTTAAAAGCTTTTGCACAGCAAAGGAAACCATAAACAAGACAAAAAGACAACCCTCAGAATGGGAGAAAATATTTGCAAATGAAGCAACTGACAAAGGATTAATCTCCAAAATTTACAAGCAGCTCATGCAGATCAATATCAAAAAACAAACAACCCAATCCAAAAATGGGCAGAAGACCTAAATAGATGTATCTCCAAAGAATATATACAGATTGCCAACAAACACATGAAAGAATGCTCAACATCATTAATCATTAGAGAAATGCAAATCAAAACTACAATGAGGTATCATCTCACACCAGTCAGAATGGCCATCATCAAAAAATCTACAAACAATAAATGCTGGTGAGGGTGTGGAGAAAAGGGAAGCCTCTTGTACTGTTGGTGGGAATGTAAATTGATACAGCCACTATGGAGAACAGTACGGAGGTTCCTTAGAAAACTAAAAATAGAGCTACCATATGACCCAGCAATCCCACTACTGGGCATATACCCTGAGAAAACGGTAATTCAAAAACAGTCATATACCACAGTGTTCATTGCAGCTCTGTTTACAATAGCCAGGACATGGAAGCAACCTAAGTATCCATCAACAAATGAATGGATAAAGAGGATGTGGCACATATATACAATGGAATATTACTCAGCCATAAAAGGAAATGAAATTGAGTTATTTGTAGTGAGGTTGATGGACCTAGAGTCTGTCATACAGAGTGAAGTAAGTCAGAAAGAGACAAACAAATACCGTACGCTAACACATATATATGGAATCTAAAAACAAAATGGTCATGAAGAACCTAGGGGCAGGACGGGAATAAAGACACAGACCTACTAGAGAATGCACTTGAGGACACGGGGAGGGGGAAGGGTAAGCTGGGACGAAGTGAGAGAGTGGCACAGACATATATACACTACCAATGTAAAATAGATAGCCAGTGGGAAGCAGCCACCTAGCACAGGGAGATCAGCTCGGTGCTTTGTGACCACCTAGAGGGGTGGGATAGGGAGGGAGGGAGACGCAAGAGGGAAGAGATATAGGGATATATGTATATGTATAGCTGATTCACTTTGTTATAAAGCAGAAACTAACACACCATTGTAAAGCAATTATACTCCAATAAAGATGTTAAAAAAAGAAAGAAAGTGATGGGAAAATAGGAACCCAAGAAATAATTCTACATGGCTCTTTAAGAAGTCAGCCCTTACCAACAAGAAGGTCATTAAGCAGATAAACTATTAGGTGTTCCTTCCTATCAAAACATTTTTGGGGACTTCCCAGCAGTCGAGTGGTTAGGACTCCACCTTTCAGTGCAGGGGGCATGGGTTCGATCCCTGGTCGGGGAACGAGGATCCCACATGCCCTGGGGTGTGGCCAAAAAAAAAATTTAATAAATAAAATTGCACACCTCTATAAATAAATAAATACATTAAAGAAAACATTTTTGAATTAGGAAGTTCGGTGAAAGTGTGGTCGTTCATTCTGAATATAAGTAATTTCAGACCAGCACATAGTTGAACACAGTACCCACTCCACAGTTTGATTTGAGAGGCCTGTGAAGCCTTCCACCTCCAAAATATGATCCCTTGATCTCTTTTTTTTTTAGATATGGTAACTAACCCCCTTCCTTACCCCCTCACTGACCCCTCCACAAACATCACCCACCCATTTTTGAGGTAAGACATCTTATTTTCAAGAATGTACTATTACAATGCACACATTTTGTCCAGGAGGATTAATTTCTAACCCACTGCTACAGATTCCTTAGTTTATTAGTTGAATTTGTTGCTAACTCTACTATGGTTCAATTTCTATCTGTAAATTAGGGAATAATAATGGTATTTACCTATTAGAATTGCTTGCAAATTAAATAATTCATGCAATGTGTCTGGAACTCAGTAAGTGCTCAACAGATGTTGGCTCATTTTGTAATTGTCGGTATTGTTTGTAAGTGATTAAGCTGAAAGTCTCATGGTTATGACTACAGAACTGAAAAATATAGAAGTAACAGGGAAGGAAAGTTCTGTCATGCAGAGAGCAGCCCAGTTAAACCACAGGAGCACAGGGGACCACAGGATCAGAGGAAGTGGGGACAGGCATGAAGGCAGGGGTTCTTATACCCTTTTCTGTTCCTCTACTTCTGAACAAATCTTCTCCAATCCCAGTACATCCTCTGAGAAAGTGAGAAGGAAAATAATCTCTTCAAATTTCATTAAATGGTTCAGAGGCCACTTTTTTTTCGCTTCTAAGGAGAACAAGGCTGCATGATTTAAATGCTCCTAATGAAAGATTTTCTCAGCTCTGTTAATTAGTGTCAATTGCAATCGTGGTTTCTGTTTCAAATTCATTCTTGTTCACCACTTTACCCTTACATGATGCTACAAAAGGCTGCAGCAGGCAAGAGGTAACCCCTACTGGATAATCTTCAGGCAAAATGGTTGGGATGAATTCCTGAGGGCCCCAGTGAGGTTTGTTTATTAATTTCATAGTGAAGAACAAGACAAAAAAGTGAGAGCAAGTATGTAATGAACAACCTGACGCAGCTGTCAAGGTGGAAAGGTGTGATGGGGAATAGAAATGTGTTGAAAGTGCACGTACTGGGATATCTCATAGCAAATACCAAGGTCTGTGGTTCGGATTCCAGTTATGCCTGGATGATTGAAAAGGCTACCAGTAGGAAAGATACCTAGGTAAGCATCATTCATCTCCACTCATTCATTCATTCATTCAACCCATATTTATAGAGCTCCTACTTAGGATGCAGTTCACAATTTTACTGGAAAGACAGACATCCAAATGAATCATACAAAAGAATAGATGGATGGATGGATGGATGGATGGATGGATGGATAATAGGTAGGTAGATAGTTAATGGTACTGGGTGATAAATACAAGAAGGTTAACTAAAGATGAGATGACAGTTCACTGTAAAGGGACTGATTTATTCTTCAGGAAAGGGAGGTTATGTTCTAAAATGACATGTATAATTCAGACCTGAGGGATATGTAGCAGTGAGCCAGGGAAAGGTTTAGGGGGAAAAGGCAGTAAGAAAAGTATGAGTCTCCACTGCGCTGAAGCAGACCTCGTCCTTCATCCCCTCAACACCAAGAAGCAGTTAAGGAAACCCAGCATTGGAAGGCGGGCAGCTTATAATCGAAGATCCTGTCTTTGGAGGTTGGGCATGGTGAGATTTTTTGACTATAAGGTGGGATGAGGTGGGACAGGACAACGTCAGCCCTCCTCTCAGCGGCGAGGAGTCATGGCTGTAGGAGATGTAAAATCTGTGGATGAGAACGACCTTCTAGGGTTTTCGTTTTAGCTTAAACAAGAAGATAAATGACCCGCAACACTTGCTGTAAAGACAGGGAGCTGACATGTTAACTTTAAGCTTCAGAGTAATGATATCCCTTCAAAAGTATTTATATTACACTCACATGTGGCTTTGGAATGAAAACCAAATGGCAAGCAATAAAACTCTTCTAAGACAACCCATTCTGGCAAGTAACTGGAATCCTGAGCTCTTTAGTAAAAGCGAATGCTGCTTCTTCCAGTTAAGTCGTGTGCCCCTGATTGGTTCCACAGACCAACAAAGGCCTTCAGAGTCCTAGACTTCCCAATGGCATGAAAATGAAAATTATTCCAGCTTCCTTAACTGGACGCTCACTCAGCCAGCTGCTTTACAAATCAACAGTTAGTAACTAAACATACAGACCCTAGGGCCGCAATGTCTGGAGTTGAATTTTAGCTCCAACATTTGACAGCCAATGTGATCTCGGGCAAGTGACCTAACCTTTTTAGCCTCCGTTTCTACATCTGAGAAATGGAGACAGCAACAGCACCTACCTCACAGCGATGTGAGGAAGATTAAATGATATACATCAAAATCAATACATGGGAGACGCTGGAGCACAGTTTGCCATTAGGAGGGTGATTACTAATCCTCCCCACAGCCCAGACAGAGACCTATTTAACAAATTAGGTTCAGAGAAAATAAGAAAGACGCCACAAAACATACAGCTAAGTAAGGGGCAGGGCTGAGAGTCAAACATAGGTTTGCATTGGTCCACGTCTTTCCCACTGACTATACTATGTTCCCTATAAGCAACAGCAATGAGTACATATGAAGGCAAGAAAAGGACCAGAAACCAAGGTGGTACAAGCACCATTTTCTGAAGAAGACAGGTTGAGAATTTACTAGCAATGATTCCCCGGCCAAAGCACCCTTCCCACCTATTTGTAGCCCAAGTCCTGTTTATCCTCAAACAGAGGGAATATAGCAAAGGAAGGATGCCTTGAAACTTACAAATGCTCAAGCCTCATTGGACTGTTTCCTCTACATTTGTCTCATATCCTGAGTGGCAATAAAGTATTCTTAAGAAAATGATGGAAAAGTAAGAACACAAGAAGTCCTGCATGGTTTTATAGGAAGTCTGCCCTTAACAACAAGAAGGTCATTAAGCAGATAAACTATTAGATGTTCCTTGCTATCGAAACATTTTTAAATTAGGAAGTATAGTGAAAGCGTGGTCATTCCTTCTGAATATAAGTAATTTCAGACCAGCACATAGTTGAAAGCGATACCCACTCCATGGTTTGATGTGAGAGGCCTGTGAAGCCATTCCACCTCCAAAATATGACCTCTGGCCCTGTTTATCCTGTTACCAGTTTAAAGGTCATTTTTGCAGAGATGTTCCCTACCCACTGCCCTGTGCCTCTGGCCTAGCTTAGCTCCTTCTGGTGAATGCTCTCTTTTTTTTTTTTTTTTTCCTGGTGAATGCTCTTAAAGACACTGGAGCTTTCCTTACGAATAGTCATCACAACTACATTGAAATATTTGTGATGTAGTTATTTGTTTCGACTCCATTTCTTCCAGGAGAATGTAAGTTTCATGAAACAGGATGAGTCACCTTATCTAGCCTTAGATCCAATGCATGACACATAATAGGAACTCAGTAAGTAACTGACGCATGAGTGGACTTTTGGTCCAAGAAAAACATTGCCAGATACTGGGGCACAACATACTTGCAATAACATAATGAACTTGTTAGCAGTGGAAGCAAAAATCACCATAAAGTCAAAAGCTAAATCACTAATTTTTTCCAATATCAAAATAAGGTCACATGAATTATTTACTAAACATGACTTTGCTATTAGGTGAAGAAGGAATCAGAAGGTTTGTGTGTATTTCAGTGAGCAATATTTATTTTGATACTGTTTTATAAATACCAAACTAGTCAACCAATAGATTGAGGCTGTCTGCCCAGAGAGTTAAGTTACCTCAGTTATCTGGAAAGAGTACAAGGGTCCCCATGTTTCGATTTTGGAGTCTTGAATTCTAATTTAATTCTCAGTGCATCTATAACAATCGGTTATAGATTGAGCATTTTTCAATTAAATCTTAAGCAGGTGCTCATAACATTAACAGATAGAAGCAGCACTGTTCTCATTTAAGCCAGGATGAGTCTCCTAAGATACACCTGTCTTGTCCACTAGATGCTCTGCAAACAATACAACTATGCAGCCTTTAAGCATGGCTCTTAGGAACCCTCCAGGGTTCCAAGGAACCCAGTTTGAAAACACAGCCAACACTAGCAGAGATTTGACTGATACCTTCAATGCCAGTTACCTGCTCCTGTGCTGAGATTACAGTCAAACGAGGCTCTTACAGCATTACACACAGCAAAGCAACTCTGAGGTGGACTCATTTCTGAGTCAATCCATAAAGCTATGTGAGTGTCACACTGATCATTGTAGCTATAATCCCTACCTTAAATACATTCTTCTCCTCAGTATTTGAATATACCCAGAGAAAATGATTTGTGATATACTGCATTTAACCTTAATAAATAAAGTAAAATCTATTTTCAATTTTAGATGTGGCATGGTTTCTATATTTTTCACCTAAGAACTAATTTCGGGAAAAAAGACCCATGAATATACATTTGCACTTTGTAGAAAAGTACAAGATTTATCCAGCTCAAATAAGAAAAGCTCCTGGCCTCATGGAAAACAGGCTGGTAAATTCCTTTAAGTGACTTCATTCATTCACTCATTGTAATAATATTTCTTTTTTTATTGAAGTCTAATTGACTTAAAATATTAGTTTCAGGTGTACAACATATTGATTCAATATTTTTATACATTATGAAACGATCACCATGATAAGTCTAGTTACCATCCATCACCATACAAAGTTATTACAATATTATTGACTATATTCCCTATGCTGTACATTACATCCCAGTGACTTATTTTATAACTGGAAGTTTGTACTTCTTGATCCCCTTCACCTGTTCCACCCATCCCCCACCCTAAAAATATTTCTTGAGCCTGCACTATGCCACTGTAGCCTTAGAAAGTCTACACAGCTCATTTGTTCCATCAGTCATGGCAGCATATATTCATTGTGTGACTGCCACGTGCCAAGAGCCTGCCTTCGTGGAACTCAGAGTCTTGCCAGTGAGAAAGATTCCTTTCAGTAAACAAATCAACTAGAAAATTATAAGTAGTGATGAGACTATGAATAAATGAAACAGAGTCCTGAGATCGACCATGACAGTCTACATATAAAATATAGCTAAAACATTTCTGGATCCCTACCGATCTAGCAATTGAAACCTGTTGAAAGTGTAAGAAACAACTTTTGGGCTTCCCTGGTGGCGCAGTGGTTGACAGTGCGCCTGCCGATGCAGGGGACGCGGGTTCGTGCCCTGGTCTGGGAGGATCCCACGTGCCGCGGAGCGGCTGGGCCCGTGAGCCACGGCCGCTGAGCCTGCGCGTCCGGAGCCTGTGCTCCGCAACGGGAGAGGCCACAGCAGTGAGAAGCCCGTGTACCGCAAAAAAAAAAAAAAAAAAAAAAAAAGAAACAACTTTTATAGGCAATGCCAACAACCTATATTCAAACAGCCCCTAGAGCTCACAGCCCCTCTTTGAGCTCTAGGTGACTCTTAGATTTCAGTGCTTAGTAGGAAGCACAAGAACTTCATTTCTAAAGTCAGCTATTTTTTTTAAACTGCTGTTCAGGATAATTTTTGCACTATCATTGTATCAGTTTTCTCATGTCTATCCATCTATTCAAGTAAGTTATCACATAGATAACAAGTTCTAGAACAGAGACAGTGAAAAGGAAAAGAAAAATTCCTTTGGCAGAAAAAAACAATGGAGTCAAGGAATTGGAAAATTGTGTGATTTAATTTAGAGTGAGGACACAGGATTTAGAAAGCTCCAACTAGTAATGGTGTTATAGATAAAACTGTTCTTGGGGAGATAAAAGTGCCATTTAGATAGGGAAAGAGAAGCAGACGAAGCATTTCAGATGGGGAGAAGAGTTTACATAAACAAAAGTTGCATAATCTATCTTTCTATCTATGTGTTTGTCTAGCCACCCATTATGGTTCCAGTCGCCATGCTAAGTAAGTGCTTTCCATACCTCATCTCATTTAGTCCTTAAAACATAATAGGTAATAAAAAATTCATTATTACTCTCATTTGTTTTAGATTGTGTTTCTTATACATAGAGCCTGAAGTACGAATTCAGGTGCATGTGACTTACTGGGACAAGCAGGACCCAGACAGGGTGAGGAAAGTGAGGCATCTTAAAACACAATTTTAGGAGGCAGTCCTTCTCAGGGTTGTGCAACTTGCATGACCTGGCCAGTGAACATCTCCGTAAACTCTGCCCTCTAGATGCTTCACTCTCCTCACCCTAGTCCGAACCCTTGGGCGAGCGCTTTAGAACAAACTTGTAATGAATGGGGTTAGGCAGGAGAGTGAAGGTGAGAGAGCAGGTGAAGAATGTGGTCCTAGGAGAAGTCTAGCCATGGGCTGACCCACAGCAGGAGTGGCCTGGTGCCTAAGTGGCCCCAAAGAATGGTGCACGGGAGCTGGCCTTCTGTACCCGCTGTATCAACAGGTCACTGACGGCCCCTGGGGAGGGCAAAGGTATAAGATGTTAGCTGCAGCAGCTGGGGGCTGGGTGCAGTGGTAGTTAATGAGAACCTGCACGGGTTAAATTGCATCCAGTACATCATTTTGAATAAGCAGAATCTAATACTTATAGAGGCAGCAAATCTTTAATTGCTGGTCTTCAGGGAAGCCCTGATGTATAGCATTTGCCAACTGTCCTGGTGTAAATCCTCCCACCAAGGCTGATTTCAAGCTACCAACACGATCTGTGAATGCGGAGTTGGCAAGACGTGTGGCCAGTCTCCAGCAACAATGCATGGGGCTCAGGCAGTTTAGCGGTCAGAGGAGAACCAAAATTTGATCTCAGGTTGCCTGACACATCAAGGCATATCCACAGTGCCAGAGAGCATGAGGCAGCAAACTCTGCCTGTCAAGAGCCAGGTAGGAAATATATTCTGCTTTGTGGTCTCTGTCACAATGAGTCAATTCTGCTGTTGTCGTGTGAAAGCAGCCACAGGCGATACGTAAATGAAGGATATGGCTTTGTTCCAATAAAATTTTATTTACAAAAACAGGCAGTGGGTCGTGTTGGGTCCATGGGTTGTATTTTGCCAACATCAGCTGTAGATGTTATTTAGTATTTTTATAATAAATCACATCTGCTATTTACTTACTGAGCAGGTCCAACACTAAAGTGATGGAAGAGAGGCACCTAGAACACAAAATTTGCCTCACCCTAGGTCTGGTCCTGTTATTGAGCCACCTGAACCAGATTTACAGGTGTATTGATCAGGGCTCATTTGTTCAAATCTGAATCACTTTAGCAGAAGAGGATATAACACAGGGAATTAAGAGCTTGCAAAATTACTGGAAGGGCTAAGGAAGCAGGTGAGGCAAGGCAAGCAGCCTACCAGGGAAGCTTCTACATCTGCCTCCCTCAAGAATGTGGGCAATCAGGAGGCTGCCCATGGAACTGCTGAGTTCAAAGACACAGTCACACAAGCATGGTCCAGGATCAAGGCCACCGCCACTGCCATTCAACCCCCAGGAACTTAGTGAACGGTACTAGGACACTGCTGCAAACAAAACCAATGTCTACAGGCTCATGCCTGCCAGCAACAACAGCTGAAGTCACAGGAAAGTGCCCCTGCCTCGCGTCCATCTTCCCAATACCAGCTGCATGCACCTCTGGGGACCTAATTTTCTTCCAGAACCCTAGCTGCAAGAGAGTCAGAGAACTGTGTATTTTAGCTACTCAACTGGTGACACTAGAAGAGAGATGAAACCAATGCTGAGTGACACTTGACTGCATTCACCATAGTAGGCCTCCTGGCAAAGGCTTTATTTTCTGAGAACTTAAGGGTACCTGTCCAACAAGCAAAAGACTTCCCTGGGACAAAGCCGGTTCCAATCAGAAGTTCCTGCTGGTAAAGGAAACACCATTCGTGCCAATACACACACACACACACACACACACACACACACACACCCCTAGAGTGTATGATGGCACACACACACACACACACACACACACACACACACACACACACACCTAGAGTGTATGATGGCACACACACACACACACACACACACACACACACACACACACACACACACACACACACACACACCCCTAGAGTGTATGATGGCACTGGTGGTAGGGATCAGAAATGTCTAGCTGAGGGATAGAGGGTAAGAGTACAAGATACTAGAGAAGATTTGCTTCAGGCATAAGGAACTGGGTCAAGGAATGCCAGGCATGGTAGTCGTCAAAAGTAGTGAAATTAGGAGCCCTATAGGATAGGAGAAGGCTGGCAGTTGCTAAGGGGTGAATGCAAAGGGAAAGCTGAGGAAATGCCCTACACAGGTCATTTGCCTTAAGGGAACCATCTCTTTATGACTGCCATACGGGGTGCAGTTAAGTAATACTAAGCATGTTATAAATACACCAAGCTCTACCAACTGCGATTCGTCATCATTTCCATGAAAAAAGAAAATGTATAAGTCAATACGGTGGAGCTATTTCCTTTAAAAATGTTTTGTGTTACAATATATGACATATACAAACGTACGTTCCATAGGTGTGATTATAGATTAAAATAATGAAATACTCTTGTATCTGCCATGTAACTTAAGAATTTTACAGCTGAAGCTACCTGTGTATTTTCCCTGATATTTCTGACTCATTCTCTTTCATTATCCCAAAGTTTATAATTTTTATTCCCTTGCTTTAAAAAATATAGCTGATCACATATACTTGCAGTCTGAAATTATTTCAAGTTTGCACACCTCAAGTTATTTCTAACTGATAGAAATTAATACTATTGCTAACGAACGTTTGTCAAAACCTATTTATCAGAATTAGAAAACGAACAGAAGTCTTGTGTGTTTCCAAAAAGTATGGAAAAAAGAAAGGCAGATATCTTCCATGAATGCTTAATTCACCTTGTAATTTGAGCAAGTTTTCATTTAAAAAAAATAGTTTAATCATAAAATGCTTTTAGACATGCCAGCCGGCTAAAACAGTGCCTAATTTCAACTGTTTTTCACAATGGTGAGCAAGTCGCAGAGTTAATGAAATTAAGCTTCCTTCATTTCCCTCAAACTCCCCCCACAAAGAAGAGCTGTAACGTACAAAATGCTGCCTTAAGTGCGTGGCCCTGCTGGTTTCCAGGACTGGAGCCATCACTGATTTGTCACACGGTCCTCTTAACAACATATTTGTATTTTGCAAAATGTATAATTTTTTGTAGCCCCTGAACAAATATATTTACATAACTATGTCTAACGAGAAATTACATTTAACTTCTCAGAAATGACAATAACTAAAACCTGAACTGCCAATTCCACTTCATTAGTGTGGTAGAAATGCATTCCAAATGTTAATAAAAATTCCAACATGCTGATAAATTAGAGCTTCTAAGGAGCATGTGACACCTTGGTTAATATATTCAACCTCAATTATATTTCTCTTCAGCACCCTGTTATCTGGAACCTTTGCTGGCAATCAGAGGTGCTGTTTTTCAGCGGCCAATTTTCTAGATAATGTAGCTTATCAACACTGTGGGTAAACTTGCCAATGGAATCAGGCTGCACTGAACCACACACACGCTAATTGCATCCCTTTTTTATGCATATTTACAGACTGTCACTTCAAAGAAATCAGTGGCCCATTGAGGCACCCAGTTAGCTGGAAGAATTGCCTCTTGCAAATGAAAATTAGCAAACAAGCTAGTGATAAATATGAAATGAACAAAGTATAAAAATACTGTTTTGTTCCGAAACTTCCTTGTCATCCCAATTTATACTCGCAAATGGAAGGAGTTTGGAACCTAGGATGTGCCTTTTGTTTCAAACGAAGACAGAAAGAATTCTTCCTTAAACCCACTAACTAGGTAAAAGCCTATTAGCTTTTCCCTCTTCTCCCACGCCATCCCCACCCCAAATTTCTATTCTCATAAACAGGTTATTAAATCCCGTATTAGATTTGGTTTGGAGTTTGAATAGACAAATGACATGTTAACACTTCAGAAACAATTAACCCTGGGAACTTAATTAAGTTCTTCTGACTTTAAGGAAGCACATTGCCAAATGTTTCTCAACTCTCTCAATTTGTTCAGGAATAGCAATGCTTTCCTTCTCTCAAGTCTTCCTAGGTTCAACAGCAGAAAGCTTTCGCTGGCTATATATGGATAAAGGTTATGGTGTCAGGAGCCTGCTGTAATCTGACTAACTCAGAGCGAGTATAAAAAAAGACAGGTACCAAAAAATAACAATAATTTAAAAAAAAATTTCCAAAAGCCCCAAACACTGGCCATATATAAAAGAGAAAACGATCTTATAATTATGTCCTGGGAACTGCACACACACAAAAATACTGAGACCTGGGCTGTGTGTTTGTCTGAAATCCTTTCCCTTGCTTTTTACAATAACATTTTGAAATCTTTCACCACGAGGACAATGTTTTGAAGGCAATATTAGGTTTTGGAAAACATGTCATTTTAATATAAGCAGGTCATTTTAATATAAGTTAAAATAAACCACATACCAATTAAACTATAAATACTTTTAAAGGTCTTGTGCCAGAGTGAGCAATTTAGAGTCGCAAAACTCAACAAATAAATGGCACTTAAAGTCTTAGCTTACAGCTCAGGTTCAATGATACTTTATTTGGTTTGGAGAACCGAGCATCACGCCTGCTGTATTTCACAGTTTCAACAGACTCCTAAATTCCTCATCACTAACATTAGATATACAATGTCATTTGAGAGTTTTTTTTCTTTTTAAGAGCACAAGCAATAACATAAATATTGATACAAACACCGGGGGATACATTGCTATTTTAAGAAACACACTACACCTACATGCCTACTGCTCCTTTCTTACATGAGAAAACAGGGTCCTTTAGTAAATTAGTGCTCATCTGTGTGCACTAATTTAGACAATTATTTTATATCACTTTCCAAGCTGACATACCATGGTGTGTTTATATGTCTGTCTCCCTGCCCAGACTGGGAACTCCTTGAAGACATGAATCTAGTTTTGTGCAAAGATGAATAAAACAGAGACCCCACCATTGAGGAGTTCAAGGTGTATGGGGGGCAGGGAAAGACACTTACTTATGCAGCTATCCGCTACAAGGGAGAGGAACAAAGTGCTACGAGATCCTAAGATAAGACCTGTTGGTTCTGCCCAGGGGTCTGGGAAAAAAAATCACACAATCGATGACATTAGAATCAGATCTTAAGAGATAAGTAACACTTCAATCCGGGAGGGAAGGGCATTTCAGGCGCATTGAACCACACAGGCAAAACAGAAGGCTGAAAGGTAAATGGACGAGTCACGGGAGAGATTTTTGGCGATGCTAAATCTTAGGCTGGGGGAGGGGGAGGTGGGCAGGAGCATCCACAGTATACACAGAGAGAAAGACCTGAATTCTGTCTATGGCTACGTCACCTTTACCTTTCCTATCTTTTGCTGGGGGAAGACAAAACGTGGGGAAGGCTATGTGAGCACTTGCGAAAGAGAAAAATTCTCATGAAGACTGACCAAAAGACACCCTGACTTTTAAAAATGTATAACAATTTTCATTTTTAAAGTTCACCTGCAGTGCTATCAAATTATAAATACATATTCACCCAGCACCTCTACAGGGTCTGTCTATAATACAGTAACACTGATTTCACAAGACACAAGAAGATCTTATCCTATTCCTCTATATGGACACACTGAAGAATGTGTCTCAATCACTCTTGATTCAAATATTAATAAATTTCCCTGTCTCTTAAAGGGGCTCATTGAAATTTGGCTCAATCTTTCGTCTTCAGAACGTCTGGAGGAAAAGACAGCAATCCCGGCTAATCTGGCAGAGCCTTTAAGGGTTTATCCAAAAACCTACTTTATTGAAGATGGTTTTGAACTTTAACATTCCGAAAACCTGCTTTTGTGAATGGGCAAAAAAACCTAACAAAAGGAATTACGTAATATCAAAGCTAGTTGGTTGGTTTCAGAGAAAATTTTTCAATTGATTAATACATCATTCGCTATTAGCTATTTTATAATATAGACACTGCTCCTAGAACATAAAAGGCAAAATAATAATGGTAATAGTAATACTAAAATAGCAGCAGCTTACAATTTTAGCCCACTCACTATCCGTCAGGAACTAAGCCAGTGACTTTACTTACAGTATGCCATCTAATCTCTAGAACATTCCCTTGAAGGAAGTATCTTCAGCCCTGTGTTTTATAAAAGAAGATACTGAGGCCATTTCTGTTGGACAAGGCTGCGAACTAGTTAACGGCAGAGCCAGGATTCCAATCGGGGACACAGCCTTCCAAGCCTGGGATGGTAACCACTGTAAGATGCTGCCTCTTTCTAAATAATGTGAGATTGTTTCTCTTTTTCAACTTGAGCTTGGCTAAATTGTTTGGGGGGGGGCAAAAAAAAAGCTTGAGCAGGGAGAAGAAGAACAAAGAGGGAACAAAAAGAGGGAGAAGAGAGAAGAAGGAGAAACAGAGGGCAGGGAGGAAAAGAGGGCCGAAAAAAAGAGAGAGAGAGAGAGGGAGGGAGGGAGGGAGGGGATGGAAGAAATGGAAGAAAAGCCAGTGAAAGCAAGAATCTCATTTTTCAGGATGCTCCCATAACACTCGCTACTCCCCATTCTCCACACTTTTTTTTTTTAATTGAAGTATAACTGATATAAAATATGGTGTTACTTTCAGGTGTACAGCAAAGTGATCTGGTTACATACACTATTTTTTCAGGTTATTTCCCATTATAGGCTATTACAAGATACTGAATATTGTTCACCGTGTTGTACAGTAAATCCTTGCCCATTCTCCACACTTCCTTACTACTTTTTTCCCTGGTCCATCTCTCTGGTAGAATATAAGCTCCATGAGGGCAGGAACTGTATCTGTCTTGGCCGGTATCCCCTACGACTAGCACAAAACCAGCAAAGAGTGGGCACTCACTAAATGAAGAAATAAAATAAATTTTATTTCCTTCCCTTCATGGTTTGAATACTTCACTTGTCAACTAGCTGTTTTCTTGTTCTCTATAGCCTCAAAAAGAAATGTATCAATGCCTAAGACTACAAGGATAGAACAATTCCATTCTATTGTACCCATACATTTGCGATCGCAAATTATTTAGGTCTAAAGAGTGCCCTTTTGTTGTTACCATTAGTGTGCTCCTCCTAAGTAGGACCACTGGGCTCCTGTACTCTAATGCTCTCCTAATTTTTTATTCATCTTTGACTGAACACTGGAAGAATGTAAATCAAAGAGTAGAGTTCCTCTGCCTTCTAACTTTTGAAAAATTCCCTATAAGGCAGTTGGAGGATAATTCCATAACCAGAAATTTCACTGCTCTCAACATTCCACAGAGGTCAAAGATCGTTTTAACCATTTTTGTAACCAAAAAAATGAATACTTAACCCAATGAAGAATGGTTTTCAACTGGAGTGTTACCCCACTTTATACTATCAATCAAAACAAAATCATAGGTTTCAATATATAAACATTTGTTCTACATTCAAATTTGTAGAAATACATATTTGCTTCATAAATGAAAATAACCCAGCAGTTAAAACGTGTGTCAAGGATGTGCCCTTATCTTGCTGAGTTTCTTATTGTTTATTTTGCTTACGCTTCATCAGACACCTGTTTTGTACTGAAATCTTCATTAAAAGGTTTTCCTTTTTTTTTTTTTCCCCCTGCTTTTCTCTCTTTTCCCAAGCCCCTTGCTTTTTGGATTAAAGCTACAATTTTTAATCTGTCTTCCCAGACTCCCCTTTCACTGGTCAGAAGGAGACTTTTCCTTTGTGTTAGAATTATTCACAGGACCCATGGAATGAAGGCTGAGCACAAAATAAACTCAGCTCACAGAAGAAAAAAAAAAAAGTGTTGCTTGAAGAGGATGGCTTTGGAACATTCGCCAAGCTCAGGACGAAATAAACAAAACTAGAACTAACTTGGGAGCAAGAATATTCTCAGAACAAGCAGCCAAGCTGGGAGCCAGAGCAAAACAGAGCGTCCTGAACATCTGTTTTGTTTTCATTTCAGGAACGAAGAACACCTTAGTCCTCACTGATTGTTTTGCTCTGAGCAGTCCCTTTGGACTTTTGCTAAACCCAGAGAAAACCTGGGACAACTTGGACAAAATGTGAAAATGCAAAGCGTTTACTTAATATTTAAAAGAAAGAACAGAGAGAAAGAGAGAGAGAGAAAAGAGAGAGGTACCTTTGAAAGTTTTAAAAACTCAGGTAAAATACAATTTATTCTGACTATTTTTGACACAAATCACCCTGTAATTGCCATTTCTGCAGGTGTCTCAATTACGAGAGTACGGTGTGGTTGTTTAAATGCCTATACATTTGTCTGAAGAAGAGAAAAAGCCACAACATTGTCTATTAAATGTCAAAAAGCCTTTTCTTTAACTATAGAGGGCTTGGACAGAACTCAGGAAATACTTCAACTGGAAAAGAAATGTTAAAAGCTACCCTTCAAGCTATTGGAAAACCTATTATCAAATGTTAAAACCTTAAAAAAAAATCCATGAGTATCCCGAGCTGGATTACAGATCTTTGTTTAGCAAAGGTTCATCATCAATGATAACCAAAGACAAAGTAACAATGGATGCAATCTACCTGCTCATTAGGAATCACGATGCTTAAATTAAGAAACTCAAGAACAGGTATCTGATGACGTGTGTTCTCTGGATGCAGGAACCACAGTTACTTACAGAAAATGCCGACGGTGTTTCTCTTTATCACATCTCTAAGTCATCATGTCAGCACTTTGGACGCTGCTAGCTGTCACTGTGTGTGAGAACCTAAGGAGAAGGGGGGAAGAAATGGACATAACTTTCCCTCAGAAAAAAACCATGTGGAAGAATATACATCATGTACATGCATAGGCAGACAACCTTTCACTTCTTTTTCTCCGTTCATAGGACATAATGAGAATTAATTAGCACATTCCTAAATCATGTGCCCCAATTTCCTCTCTAATGTGTGTATCTATGCATAAGTGAAGATTTTGTAAAGAAAGGAGACAGAAATCAGAAAGCTGAGGTCAGAGACAGAAGCACAGATGTACATATAAATGGATGTTCTGGGATTGTGTCTCTTTGTGATGCAGAATTACAAATGATTTTAATTCAACCCCTTCAACATGAGCTATCCTTTTTTTCTGTTCTAAACACAGTACCTACAAGCCCCCCAAATTCATCTCTTACAGACTTGGAAGATTTGAAAATTTCTCCAAAATGCCACATGTCAGTCAAAAAAGAAAATGATTGGCTTTTAAAATTATAATTTAAAGCACAGTGATGAGAGGGTATGTTTTCATTAAAATTTAACCCCTTTTTAAGCTCTTGTGTCTGGGGCTTTGGGGAACACACTGAAAACCTGGGGGCTTTGCCTGCATATCCTTCTGAGGAAAAAAAGCTACAAAACAAAAAGCACAGAATTACAATGAACTGTAGCCTGTGTTAAAATAAGGCCATGTCCTTCAGTATGTACCTCAGTACAGGATTTACTGCTCATTGTTTGAAATATACAGAAAAATCAAAGGTCTGTCACTTCCATTTACAAATGTTTAGAAATTAAATCTAACAGGTAAGGATTAATCCATACGTGTTCCTGAACCTTATTTTTTTTAATGGTATCATTTTCATATCCTCTGAGGGGAATCAATTTCTGTAAAGTGTAACCTTTTTGTAGTAGGAATAATCATTTTTGCATCATGGTAATATTCAATTAAAACAAATTATTTTAAAAGAG
Source organism: Tursiops truncatus (assembly GCF_011762595.2). Classification (NCBI taxonomy): domain Eukaryota; kingdom Metazoa; phylum Chordata; class Mammalia; order Artiodactyla; family Delphinidae; genus Tursiops; species Tursiops truncatus. The sequence goes on along the minus strand of NC_047043.1, from coordinate 82,571,884 downwards.
TATTCGACAAAGTAACCCCTAAACATAACAATATCATACAAAAACAATTGAGGGTTCAAAACATTTTATTGTCCTGTTTCTTTAGTCCAGCATTAAAAAGCATTACCTCAGCAATTACACAAATCTATACATGTGATAAAATCTCACAGAACTGTACAAAACAATAGTGCACATCGAAAAACCAACAAAATCACATAAGGTCTACAGTCTAGTTAAGAGTATTTTGTGAAAGTCAGTTTCTCACTTTTGATATGTACTATGGTTATGTAAAAGGTTACCATTAGGGGAAGCTGGGTCAAGGGTATGTGCTACCTCTCTGCTGTTTTTTACCACTTCTTATGTATCTACAATTATTTCAAAAGAAAAAAAATTACCTCCACACAAGTTTTATAAGTCTGAATTCCCAGACATCATGTTAGAGTTTCACAATGCAAGGAATCAAATAGATTCTCACTAAAATTTAGATCTACAACTTTCAAAGAAATTTCAGAAAGGTTGAAAAATACATCCTTCATACACCACTATGTATAAAATAGATAACTAATGAGAACTTACTGTACAGCACAGGGAACTCTACTCAGTGTTCTGTGGTGACCTAAATGAGAAGGAAAACTAAAAAAGAGGGGATATATATATACACATATAATTGATTCACTTTGCTGTACAGCAGAAACTAACACAACATTGTAAAGCAACTATACTCCAATAAGAATTAAACAAAGAATATATCTTTCAATTGACTCAGACTTGAGGAATGCTGGATTAACTCTTATCATCTTCCAAGTCCTAATGAAGAGCAGGTCTCTAACTTTCTCTGACCACCTTATACCTTGTTTGCTCCAATCTCTGTCCCTATCCACCACCCCAGGCAGAAACAATGTCTCCCTCTATTCCAGAGCAGTTAGGTTTAGGGGTTAAGAGCCTATAGTCAGATTGCTTCTCTGATACTACCTGCTCCACCGTAGTCAAATTGCTTAACCTATCAAAGCCTCTGTTGGCTAATCTGTAAAAAGGGGATAATACAGTATCTACTGCATAGGGTTGTTGTGAGGTTTACACGAAGCAATGGATGAAAAGAGCCTGACGTGTAGAAAGCACTACATCAAGGTCAGCGGTGACCTAGGGTAGTGCTTCGTCCATGCTTCTACTGTAGTGAGTGAGTGAAGGATAACAGGAAACCAGAGCCACACTGAGCTTCCTTTAAATGCTGGCCCCTCCTCTTGTTAACTACAGGATCTGCCCTCTCTCCAAGCCACAGCTCCCTTGTCTGAAAAACAGAATAATGATGCAGCGCCAGGCGCACAGTAAGCGTCCAGCACCAGGCGTTTTTGTTAGCGTTGCATCTACTACGTTATAAATATTTCTTTGGACTCTCTGTTTTGCTGCACTATGAGATCCTGATAGGCAAAGGTCAGCTACTATTCCAGCTTTCTGTCTCCTGCCCAGTGTCGCCACAAAGGAGATGCTCCGTAAATGTTTGTTAAATTGCAATTTTTAAAAAGCTCAGGATGGAAAAATGAAACTTTAAAACTAACCACTTGAAACACATCACAAAGAACCCCAGGAGTGAAAAGACATTTACAGGACCACTCTGGTTGCTGAAGACTTTTTCTTTTTATGGTAATGGCACCTCTTTTAAGTTTTCAGAAACCGAATTTGTAAAAGTAAGCCTCAAGGAGAGCTGTAAGTTCTGGGTTCCAAAGCAGAGGAGGCATTGGCCAACAATCCTTGCTTTAAACCCTCAGGTCCCAGAGTAGTTAAGTAGGTGCAAGTTACACCTACAGAGGACACCACAAATCAATGGGAATGCCTTCCCTGTCTTTATTAACATACTCCCATGTGCTGTCTTAAGTAATACTCTTGAAAATTTAAGAAACGCCCACAATAATGGCCTGGGATGCTACAGTTTCCTGTAACAACGTTTATTCCTGTGCTCTCACCTCTTCATCACAAAGCAGTCTTGCCATCATCCTGAAGTCATTTAAAGGACTGGAAAATCAGCTTCAGGAAATAGTCGGTTTTCTGTCCTAAGTCCTTATGGACTGTGACTTGAGAAACCCTCCTGCAGATAAATCTAACACCCTAATAATTCAATATTTTTCTCCAAAACAAAACCATTAGCATTTTATTAGAAGAAATATTTCACCCCTCTCTCTCTCTCTATTTAAACACGCCACAGATGTAGCACTCTGTGTGGGTTGTTAGAAAGTCAAAGAATATAATTTCTTGATTAATTGCCATACACAGGATCCGAGTTATGCACAATTCTGGTAGTTAACCCCACCACCTCCCGTAAGCAGTCTTGCTAAACCTTCCAAATAAGCACATTTCTGATAAATCACTTGCAGCTATTTAAATGGATCAGGCTTTATTCCTTGGGATAGATAGATCATGTCATTCTCAAAGTGCAAGAACTACAGGAGAGAAATTCCACAGTAAACCTCTGCTGTGGTACCTTCGTTTCCCTTGCAGGCTTCAGGGAGTCTCAGTTAATATTTCTTAGCTTACTTTTAACTATCTTGTGGTCTCAGAAATGGTTGGTGATTCAGAAATTACATCAGGAGTCTAAAGATAGACTTCAATAAATGCAGCAGTTCTCGATCAGGAAAAGAAAATGCCTGTTGGTTTAAAGACTATTGGGAATCAAAGAGCTATTCTTAGTTGGGCCAGTTACAGTCGATCCCTCCAAAAGCAAGTTACCTTCTCTCCTCAACCATCCATCTACTTAACTGGGTTGCATGAATATAAATCACAGGGATCCCTAGATATTGGTAGAGTGCTCAATTCTGAGCTATGGGTAACTTTTTATGTACTTTTTTTCCCCACCACAGGCGGAAAAAGAAGTTTTGGGGCACAGTTTGCATATTGGTTACTTCACCAATGGAATGACTGATTTACCCAAGACAACAGGGCTGACAGCAGTAAAAGCAGAGGGAAAAGGTCGGGTCCCAGGTGTATCTGGGGGATGCTCCTTTATGCCACCCGACCTCAAGGAGTTACTATGCCACATTTTTTTTTTTTTTTTTTTTTTTTTTTTTTTTGCAGTACGCGGGCCTCTCACTGATGGGGCCCCTCCCATCGCGGAGCGCAGACGCAGCGGCCATGGCTGACGGGCACAGCCGCTCCGAGGCATGTGGGATCCTCCCGGACTGGGGCACGAACCCGTGTCCCCTGCATCAGCAGGCGGACTCTCAACCACTGCGCCACCAGGGAAGCCCTATGCCACATTTTTATCACACAACCTCTGGCATGAAAATTCTTTGCAGGGGATCCTACATCCCTCAATTATGCTCTTCTTTTTCCAGTACAAGCATAACGATAAAAAGCATCTCAGTTCAAACAGGATTGGTCAACCAATACCTAAACAGCAAGCAACTGGCCCCTCTCGCCTTCACGGCCAATAAAGACCCTCAGACATCTCCTCCACTTCTCTGAAAATTTATCTTCTTTAACACTGGAGGTATGTTTCCCTAAATCTGAATTTATTTGGGATTCATCCAGACAACCCTCCCTTCTTTAGTTCAAAAAGTGTGCGGGGATACCCAGAATTCTGGAATGGATGAGAGTCAATTAATTGTGACATTCTAGTAAAGAAAAAACACCCACTGGTACCGTCTTCTTGAATCTCACATCCTTGTAAATCAGGGTCAATATATGTTCATTTAAAATAAAGAAAATGATTCGTTTTTAATATTCTTTTTAGTTTATATTACCTAAATGTCCCATAGTAAGCATACTCCACTTCTGCAAATAAAAATGTTCTTTGAAATGCATTTGACAGGGCTTCCCTGGTGGCGCAGTGGTTGAGAGTCCGCCTGCCTATGCAGGGGACACGGGTTCGTGCCCCGGTCGGGGAAGATCCCACATGCCGCAGAGCGGCTGGGCCCGTGAGCCATGGCCGCTGAGCCTGTGCGTCCGGAGCCTGTGCTCCACAACGGGAGAGGCCACAGCAGTGAGAGGCCCGCATACAGAAAAAAAAAAAAAAAAAATGCATTTTACAAAATTTTATATACATATCAATACCATGTCGAAAATACCATAAGGAAGTCTCCCTGAAGCTCGTGCCAAGTTTTGTTTGCTTTGTTGTTGTGGTTGTTTAGTCTTGTTTTTGCTTTTTAAGTTTCCCTGACCATTCCAGTTTACCTCATTATTAGACTACAAGCCATTCAATAATTGACTACTAAAAAGTGTTTTACCGAATCCATAAAATGAGAATGAAGGGGAAAAAAAGAAAAAAAACATGAACAAAAATGTCCTCTAAGTTTTCCTACACATATCCTATAATTTTCCAGTTGGCTTAACCACTCAACATATTTAAATAACCAACCAACATATTTATTTAACATTCGGCAGATGGACATGATAGAAACATCATGATTTTCAGATGTACTTTTATAACTGCAAGGTTTTCTTCATGCCAGGATCACAACAGGTTCTTAAGGTAAAGCTGCCCCTACCTGCTGTTTCTTTGATGTTAGAACAACTCTCAACCTCAACATGTCCTCTCAGATTAATTTAAAGCAGTGGAAATCAAATCATTCTCTTCAATCTATTTTTTACCCACAGCATAAAAGAGACTATTTTACATGTTAATAGTAATCTGATGTGGTTGTATAAATCTGATATAAATATGATACTCTGTTTGGAAATGATGCTAATTTAGTTTAAAATGGAGATTACATTTCAACTTGTAAAAGAGCAGGATGGAATATTAGCATTCATGGCTGTTATATAATTTCCCTTTACACTACACAAGTGTTACTCAAAATCTTTTCTGAGCCTCTTTGTCCAAAGATTTCCCATTCTTCCTATAAGAAAAAGGACTTCTCTATTTAACTATAAGTTAAACAGGTGGTACAGACCCTTGAAAAAAGATTAACAACAACATTATAAATGCATTTTTGAAGAAACATTTAAAGTTACAGTGTAATAAACTGAACAGAATGTCATAAGAATGTCAAACTGGGCACAGTAAAAATAAATGTTATTCCCAAGGAAAATAAAAAGTCTGCATATTTATGTAACATTCAGCAGATGGACGTGATATTAATATAGGGTTTTCAGTTGTACTTTTATAGCTACTAGATTTTCTTGCCTAACTTGGCAACCCGAGGCACCATTTGAGTTTTGGATTTGGACAACACTGCAACAGATGTCCAGACCAATAAAATAAATTCCTTAAGGGCTCTGCTTAATTTGTGTAATTGATCAATTTTGGTTACATAGGCCTCAGCTCACCAGCATGTAACTGCCTTCCACAAAAGCTTTGCAGTGGGGATTTCATTCCATATGTTACTAGGGTTTATGGCCCCTCTCTTTGACAATGCTGCAGATAGAACAGGGCCTGGGGTGACACCTGTTGGCAACCAGTGGTGAAAAACAACCACTGATAGCAGCGGATGGTTCTGGGGCAGTTTTTCTCAAACTCAGCACCACTGACATTTTGGACCAATTCTTCGTCTGGAGGCTGTCCTGTGCATTGCAGGATATTTAGCAGCAACCCTGGCCTCTCTCACTAGATGAACCTAAAATGTCTCTAGACAGCGCCAAATGGCCCTGGGGTGACAACACCACCCCAGGTGAGAACTGTTGCAGTAATGTGGATGCTTCTAGAATGGCTTAAGATTTCTCACAGTTTTTTTGTTGTTGTTGTTGTTGTTGTTTTCTGTGGTACGTGGGTCTCTCACTGCTGCGGCCTCTCCCGTTGAGGAGCAGCACAGGCTCCGGACGTGCAGACCCAGCGGCCATGGCTCACAGGCCCAGCCGCTCCGCGGCATGTGGGATCTTCCCGGACCGGGGCACAAACCCGCGTCCCCTGCATCGGCAGGCGGACTGTCAACCACTGCGCCACCAGGGAAGCCCTCACACAGTTTTTTAAAACAAAACACAAGACACTCTTCCCTTGCCTTGAAGTCTTTCGATCTAATCATAGTTTTAGAGTTGTCTGTTGTTGGCCTGATAGAAGGTAACTGTAATATCGCTTCATCACTGCACTTAGGCGGGTGGTAATTAAGACATGGATTTTGAAACCCAACGTGAAATGTTCATCACTCACCTATTAAACCTGCCAGAGTTGCTATGTTAATTATCTCCCCATATCCCTGATTTAGCATAAGATGGCCTGCAGCCTGTGACAGAAATCAAAGGAAAGACCAGTGACCTCTTTTGTGACTGCACAAATAACTACATGATAATAAATTAGTTTTCAATTTTCAGAAGACTTTACATGGTTAAAAAAAAAATGGAGCAAGTATGATACACAAACTTGATAGATGGCTGATCAGCACCAACTTTGAGGCTTCTTTTTAAATTTGCTTCCAATCAATGCAAATAGGAAACTGAAGCAAACTGCACGATTATTTACCTGGCTGGGTACATTACTGAATATAATAATAATAATGAGAAGATGATGTCAGTTTATATTTTATATTGGGTATTACAGCAATAAAAGCGGGCTCATCTGACGTTTTCAGAGGTGGAGAAAAACTTGACACATACACACGGTACACACAGCACACATCCAGACACTCACACAAAACATTTCTGCAGTCAGAATGACCTGAAGGATTCATACTAATATCAGAAAAACAGTATGCAAAGTGGAATGACTTACTTAACGGTAAAGAAGTACCATGACTTCCTGGCATGTTTTGTGCCTTTCTTACATCTGCTCCTGCCTCTAACAGCTTTCCTCCTCTGGCTGACAAAACACAAATAAGAATGTACAGAAGCAGAGCCCCACTCTGATGTACGATAATACTTGGCTAATTAGAAGAATCCTCTCGGTCATTATGTTAGGCAGTAGGAAGTAAGAAACTACATGAAAGCATGACACTTGCTAAGCCCTAGGACGATGTCACAGCTGAACTGGCCTCACTTTCTTCTGTTTCTTTTAGATTTGGTTGGATTGCAAGTTCATTCCTTTAAAATCAGGGTTTTGACTTTCAGAGGGAATGATTCCTTGAACACTGCACCATCTTCTGGCCAAACGCTGAACTACAAGTTCTTATTTAAAGTGTGAAGTCCCAATTTCCTAAGAATGTCTGCTGGATGAGAACCCGATATACTTTACTATTCCTATTTTCAGCACAATAGATCGAAGAGAAACAGGAAACATTCTCCTTCTAATTAAATGAAAAGAACTCTGTTTTAAGACAGTTTTGTGCTTCACAGTCTTAAACAACTTTTGATCCCACAAATGCTCATGGGTACTCACTGGCATTTAGAATACGCTGATTGGGGCCCAAAGAGGTATGCAACATGGTTCTGGGCCTCTGAGAGCTCTGAAAGCTCATTTTACAGTTCTTTATTGTATAGTCATACAATTGTAAACTATATACAATATGACTATTGTATAGTCATACAATAAAGAACTGTAAAATGGGTGAATTCTGAAGAACCCGAACAAGAAGGGCAGTAGGAATTTGAGGGGAAACCTGAAGACTGACCTCGGTGGAAAAGATTTACTATAGACAGTGGTCCTTGAATCATGATGAAGAATGATGATGTAGCCACTAATGATGCTCAAAATATGCCAGGCACTGAGCTAACTTCTTACAAACACTACCTTAATTAATCCTCAAAACAACTTCATCTTGCTAACGAGCGTCCCACCCATGGGGTACAAGAGGTTAAGACTCAAACTCAGGTCAGCCCCGTTCCACAGCCCACCCTCTTAACCACCTTGCTGTGCCATCTCCCATGACAAGGATGAGAGGCCCAGAAAGGATGACACAGGGGTTTCTGGAGGAATGAGATGAGCTCAGCAAAAGGGCAGAGGGAGGGATGTGCAGCTGCAGCTCTAGAATTTCCCTCTAGAAGGGACTTAGGATGGAAATCTTTCTGCAGGGAAGGGACAGCTCTGAGACGTACCTGTTTGAAGCTGTGTTCACGGAGGAGGCATACAGATACCGCCCAGAGAAAGTAAGAGGAGCTGGTGGGAATCATGGGAAGGACTGACCTCCAGGACACCCACAGCTGCTGTCAATGAGAGCACGGGCTGCATACTCAAAGAAGAACTAGAAAACCAGTGGGAGTAAATAGCTACGTAGTTCAGAAGGCAACCAGAGGAAACCGGATTCGAAAAGCAGGTTGGAAAAAGACAACCATGTTCAGAAAGTTAACCAGAGTATCAGGGTTCCAAAGGAAAGAAGAGTAAGTAGCAGATTCATTCACTCATGTAAGCATTCATGCATTCACCAAAATGACTGGGTTCAAGGGCAAAGGATTTGGGGAGCTGGGAAGAGCAGGTGAGGATTTTGCCAGTTAGGGAAGGCTTGTGCATATGCAAAGCAGAAGAAAGAAAGTCTAGAGAGAGTGACGGGAGATGCTGTAGAAATAAAACACAGCGGAGGTAGTAAAGGTGGGAGGAATGTGGTAATGGGCAGAGGTTGAGGGCGCCAGTCTCCAGAAAGGTTCCTTTCAAAGATACGTAGGTAATTCAGCCATAACCTAAACAAGGACTGCAAACTCAGTTTTGAGGCAGGCAGTAAATGCACACAGTGGGCCAGCCAGCTGCAATGAACAGGGAGTGGTGGATGGAGGAAACCTGGAGACATTGTGCCCCGTCTAAAAAGGACAGCTGAGCCGCAGTTCAGGCTGCTGCCATGCTGAAACCAGAACTCAGAATTGCCAGATGCTCTGATATTTCAAGACAAGCTAAAAAGATGGATTTCTATATGCAGTCTCTCAATGTATATGTTGTTAGAAATTTTAAAGAATTTTAAAACACTATGCGGGCCAAACAAAACACATCTGCAGTGCAGGTGGGACCTGCGGGTTGCCAGTTCAGAACCCCTGGCTTGGAAGAAAGATGTGGCTTACCGAAGGTTACGTAAAGGAAAGAGGGAACGCCACATCCTCAAGTCCTGTCCTCTGCAGCGACTTGACATCCATCCTTCTTTCTGACCCACCTCCATCGTCATCATCAGTGGAAGCTCTCATGACTTCTGAGATAATCGCCCACCTCCACTCGCTCCTTGTTCCTCTTATGCTACACCTGTCACTGGACTCATCTTTCTAAAATATAGTTCTTTTGTGCCACCCACTTCAGCCTCAGCCCAGAAACTTGAAATGACTTTCCTCACTGCTTATTAAAATCAGAACTTCAGCTCACCTGCATCCATTATTCTTCATGATAAAGGATCATTACGCCTTCACAATAGCCTAACATTTCTTTCCAACTGAAATGCCCTTCCAAATCTGTACATATCCTAAGCTTTCACCAGTGAGAACTACCCAATTTCCCAAACGCAGCCTAGGTTTCCATATACGTAGATCAGAGTTTTTCAGTGTCAGAACTATTGACATTTGGGGCTAGAAAATTCTTTTCTGGGGGGGAGTGGGGTCCTGTGCATCGTGGAACATGTAGTAGCATCCGCGGCTTCTATGGACTGGATATTAGTAGCTCCTCCCTTGAGTTATGACTACCCAATAGGACAAGATGGAAACAACTGAGCCCTCATAATATTCTCTCAGGAAAACCTTCAAATTAAGTGGAATTCTCTAAATCTTCACCAACAGGTAGCAGAAAAGTTTGCTCAGAAACAGCCAGAGGGGCAGAGGAAGGTTGGCCACTGATTAAAAGTTACTGTGTATGAATTACAGAGTCAGCAAGTCTCTTGACTTTTTCATCTCTTATCAAAGAAAAGAGGGGCTTCCCTGGTGGCTCAGTGGTTAAGAATCCGCCTGCCAATGCAGGGGACACGGGTTCGAGCCCTGGTCCAGGAAGATCCCACATGCCATGGAGCAACTAAGCCCGTGCACCACAACTACTGAGCCTGTGCTCTAGAATCTGCGAGCCACAACTACTGAAGCCCCTGTGCCTAGAGCCCGTGCTCCGCAATGAGAAGCCACCACAATGAGAAGCCTGTGCACAACAAAGAGTAGTTCCCACTGGCCGCAACTAGAGAAAAGCCCGTGTGCAGCAACGAAGACCCCAAAACAGCCAATAAATAAATAATAAATTCTTAAAAAAAAAAAAGAAAAGAACACTTCCCCTGGGAGGTTTTGCCTCCCTGATTCCCATGCTAGGCCACATTCCCTTGCCCTGGGCTCTCACAGCACCGACGTCCTAATAATCCCTTGTTTAATGTTGGTTTCTCCTCTGGGCTGTACAATCCATGAGGGCACAGACGGTGTGTCACCGTCACAGCTGTATCCCCAGCTCCTAGGACAGTGCCTGGCATGGAGAGGGCACTTACTTCTCTGGTAATGAGTCATAAACCTTACAATAATAGAGTGATTTCCCCTTCATCTAATTCTTAGCAAATCCCAATTCTCTTATTCCTTTCAGATGCAGCTCAAGATAAATGATCTCCATGAAGACATCCTTGACTAATACCAACTGACAATGATCTCTCTTTTCCTATAAATCCATACAGCATTTCACAGGGCTTGTTACTCGTGGTTTTCCACATAGATCTTTCTCACCAATGAAATTCAAGATCTTCAAGAGAGTCTACATCTTCCAGTTTTTTATTATCACCTTTAACAATAAGTATACAGGTGACAGATCTAAATACCTGCAGGTGCAATGAATAAATGATTATGTTTTTCACTAAAACAGCTAAAAAGCCCACCATCACCAAACTGAACCTTAGAAACCAAATTTTGAATTTATGATCGTGTCTAAAATGCTTACCTAATGTCTTCTTCCTGTATTTTAAAATAAAATTTCTATTGATTCAAGTTCAATTATTATTTATTCATACCATAAACATGTCACTTTACAAATAATACATACAAAAACCTTCTTGCCAGCACACATTTTTCTCATCCCCAAGTCTGTGGTCTGGTGGAATGAGTTCTTTGTTAGAAAAAAATAGAGAGCTGTGACTTTAAGCTGGTCAATTAACCTTCCTTGTTTCCTCAATCCATAAAATGGGTACATTAATATCTGCCTACTGGCAAGGGTAGTAATAATTCCTGTAGGCTTAGGGTTTGGAGTCCTACAGACCAGATTCAAATCTGTATTCTATCTCATGATAGCTGTGTGCTATCATTAGTCAATTTAATCTCTCGGTCTTGGTTTAAATGTAAAATGAGATTAAAAATAAAACCTACCTATTGTGAGATATATATGATGATGTATACAGTTGCTAGTAAGTAGCAAGTGCTCAGTGAATGCAGGCCCTCTATTACTAGAGAGAAAAGAATGAGACAATGACATTAGAAAAGAACTTTGGACAAGAATAGTTTCTAGGGATGACCTCATTTGGTGATTATTGGAAAGTTCAATGATAAAATCAGTTACCTAATATTCCAAGAATTTTTTTAAAAAATGCTTAATTCTCAGTCTTATGGTCACAAAAGTCAGCCCTGGGTTTTTATGGACTGAGACTCAACCTGGGCCCAGGACAGGCATTATAGTTTAAAATGTATAAAATCTGTCATTTTCCCCATTGTTCTTAGAATTTTAAGAGACTGTTGCTTTAAATCTGGTGATTCTGTCCAGCGTCTTTTCTGAGTTAGTTGGATTTTCACTGCACCAAAACTGAGGCAAACTAGAACTTCAGATGCAAAGTAAAGTCGAGCAGAAATGCAGCTTCACGCTATGGAGTTCAACGTCCATTCAGCTCCATGCTGGTGAGACCCTGTTACATCCCGTCAAACGGGTTGGGGGAACTGCGCTCCTGCACTCATCTCTCTTGCTATCCCTGTGCAGTGCCAGCCTCGACTACCTCCGTTTAGGTCTGTACATCTGCCTTTCTTCATCCACTCTCTTGAGGCTGCATGAAATTCAACTAAATTCAGAGGTTAGATGGCATTTTTCTCAAAAGGAAAACAAATAAGGAGATATCTTGACCAATTCAGATCCAAAATCTTTTCTATATGGATATTTCATTCACTCAACCAATACTTTTCAAGTGAAATAGCACATAAATGTCTGAGATTTCCCTTTCACTCTGGCTCTGAGGACCTGGATTTTGTTTGCCCTTGAACAAGATTTTACTCTCAAATTTCCCATCAATAAAGCAGAGATAATGACAGTATTTGCCCACTGCATGGGGGAATTGTAAAATTTAATTAATTAAAATCTTAGATGAAGTGTCCTAGCAACACCAACATTCTGCATTACTTCCTGACCTGGATGTGAATGAGTGTTAATTTCAAAAGACAAATTCTCCAATTTATAGCATGATTGTAGAGTGGAGTTTTACATACACACACACACACACACACACACACACACACACACACGCTCATCCATATACATATGTATATGCATATGTATAGCTTGGCATTTATACGAATGTGTGATTTCAGCGGCAAATCAGCCAAAGGAAAAATTAGCTACAGTTTTTTCCAAGGGAAATAATTTTCTGTTCATGTTCTGTTATTTTCAAAAGACTCTAATGCTGTTATTTCAAAACTAAATGTCCTCAAACAAGGCAAAGACAATTCTTCGTTGAATTATGCTTGCAGATGCCAAAGTTTCAGTGTTGTGTTAAAGTCCTACAAGAATAATCCAAAATTTTTAAAATGTATATGGAAACATTCTTTTAAAGTGAATTAAAAATATTCCACCCCTTTAGGATCAAATAACCTTAAAAAGAAGATAAATAAACATTCCACAAGAGAGAGGGAAGGAAGGAGGGAAGAGAGAAAAGAAGGGCATGAAGAAATGACTGTTATCGCTTCCCCTCCCCAAGAGAAAGTTACAAATCATCCATGAAGTTTATTCTGCACTTTGCTTGACTAAAGTTGGGCAGGGTCATTTTGTGACAACAGAAGGGAAAGGAAGAGCTCTGATGTAATTGAGTAGGAGTATTAAGAAGCTATGTCTTTTTCTCTTGGCACTCATCTCTGGCTATCACATCCGTAAATTCCTGCCTGCCTTTTTTTGGGACACAAACAGATTAGCTATTTCTTAACAGATAAATGTTTTCTCTGGATGCAGCTACTTTCATAGCTGATTAGTTGACTAAAAGCCATAGTATTTTTAAACTAGCTCGTTTATATAGATAAGGCTTTTTTTTTTTTTTCAAGATAGCACCAGTTAACTTTGGCATCAAAATATGGCCTCCTGTCATAGGAAAAGTACATGTAACTGATAAGGATTGAACGCGGCCTAATACTCACAGTGGGAAGAATATACTGCTTAGGGCTGTTTATATTCTAGCATGAATGAGAATCTTTTGTTAATTTCAATAACACTCTATCTTAACACCTAAAGAAGTGTTAGATGTGAGATATAAACATTTTTATTGATATGCTATGAATTTTAATATTATTTAACTTTATTTTATTAAATTTTTTTCTACGTAGGCAGTATATATCCATTAACATTTTTAATGAAGAGAGAGAGAGACCATATGTAAAACATCAAACAAGTCTTAAAACAAAGGAAAAGAAGGAAGAGTTCTCTCTAAACATCCAGAAACGAAACAAAACTAGAAAATCTGAAAGGCATCATACTTGTTGATGAACAGATACAGCTTTTAAGAAGCTACCAAATCCTTCTTCGCATTGTGGAAACCCAGTTTTTATTCACCTTCCTCAGTAATTGAAGGCAGGGATTTTTGTTTGTTTTGTTTACTACTAGACCCTCACAGTCTAGAACAGTGCCTGACATATAGTAGGTGCTCGAAAAAATCTCTACTAAATAAAGGAACAAAGGAAGACAGCTTGTCAAGGCAGGATATAAAACCTGAGATTGGTAAAAAGCAATAGGGATTCCAAGAAGCCTTTCATCTGTCACTTTGAGGTTTGCTAAGAAGAAGAAGAATGATCAAAACTAACCAGCAAATGAGGCTATGGATCAGTCTATATAGAACCTGAGATAAGAAAACAGAAAGGACCAAAGGATAATTGGAATATTATGCTCCTCTTTCACAAGAGTAAGACTACCTCACTTTCAGCAAAAAAAGAAGTGGAATTGAAGTAGCGAGAAGAAATAAGATGAAAAAATTGCCACAGAGTAAGGGGCTCAATAAATATCTCTGAATAAATGAAAGGCCGTCCACCCACATGGGCATTGGCTCAGCACTGGGATGTGAACCATAATGGTCCTCAGAAAGCTCACGTTCCAAAGAGGGGGGAATAAACAGGCAGATTCCAATCCTGATAGAAAAGAAAATAAAAATAGGTAAGAAAGGTGACAAAATTAAAAGGAAAACTGACCCTCCTTTTTCCAACCTAGGACACATTTGGAACTTGGGCAAAATCACATGTGCCTTAGAAAAGACACAATGCATCACAAGAGGTAAGTTCCACGAAAATCCTCTGAAAAGCTTGTTAATAAATTTGAGAACTTTCCCATGAGGAGAGAATAACAAAGAGCTAAAAGTCTTCTGGAATGATGAAAGCTCAAGGGAGTATGATTGGAGGTTCAAAAATTTACAAAATAAATGAGATGAATAAGCACTTGTACAAAAAAGCTCAAGAACTGTGGAATGAGAGACAGCTCACACAGCATTAGATTGGTACATTTACGATAAAGTTTAAAAAATACCATAACCAAACATAGTACAGATTGAAAACATAAGTAGACTGGGACATGTATAGAAAAAGTCACGGATCAAAGACAACTCTCGTAGCCTGAGGTAAAATCTAGACTGTGGCCACGGTTTTTTGTTTTTGTTTTTTGTTTATTGAACTCTTTATTAGGGAAACTTCAAACACGTACAAATTTAAATACGTGTGTATTCATCCATCACGCAGTTTCAGTAACTATCAATCCATGGTCAATGTCATTTCATTTTTACCCCTTGTTTCATTTATTTCCACTTCCCCACCCTAACCCCTGGATCATTATGAAACAAATCTCAAACACTGCATCACGCATCTGTAAAGAGTTCAGTGAATATTTTTAAATATAAGGACAGTTTAAAAAACACAACTATCATACCAACAGCCTGCCCCAAAAGTTAACACTAATCCCTCCACATTATCAAATATCCAGGCAAATTTCAAAATTCTCTGATATGCAGTAGCTTTTTTTTTTTTTTTGCAGTACGCCGGCCTCTCACTGCTGTGGCCTCTCCCGCTGTGGAGCACAGGCTCCGGACGCGCAGGCCCAGCGGCCATGGCTCACGGGCCCAGCCGCTCCACGGCGTGTGGGATCTTCCCAGACCGGGGCACGAACCCGGGTCCCCTGCATCAGCAGGCAGACTCTCAACCACTGCGCCACTAGGGAAGCCCTACAATAGCATTTTTAAAACTTAGGAATTTATTGTCACATCTGAAAATAGAGTATAGCACAGGGAACTATGCTCAATAGTTTATAACAACCTATAAGGGAAAAGAATCTGAAAAAGAATATATACATATGTATAACTGAATCACTGTGCTATGATATTGTAAGTCAACTATACTTCAATTAAAAATTTTAATTTAATTAAAAAAAAGAAAATGGCAATATTTCAACCAAGTCTAGATTTCTGACTTCTCTCTTAACAAAAATATCTGGCAACTCTGGGTACATATTCCTGAACAGCAACATTGAGCAGAAATGACAGAGCCACTTCCCCTTTTATGCAGGTCTTACACGCTCCAGCTCATCACACTCCTCACCACTCCCTATAGTCCTGCCCCCCTGCACACGCCACACATCTACATCACCTGTCTGGCTCTTGGACACAACTGAGTCTACAATCCTAAATCTAAGCTAACAGAAATGCTGGATGACTGGAACCCCTCCTAGAGCTTTCGGGTAAATGATGTCCTAAGTGGTAACCAGAGTCATGCTTTAGCTTTACAGGCTTGAAAAAGTCACAGACAGAACAGAAAGGAACAACCCAGAAAACAAATGCTCACATTTTAGGGTCAAACCACGGGCAGAACAAGAGAAGATGCAAAGTCAACAGACAAGGAAGCCAAGAGGGGGAATGGTGGAGTTATGAGGCACAGATTGATTTGATTAGTTCAAGAATTATTTGGAGAACCAAATTATGTGCTGGGCTTTCCTCTCTGCAAGGCATTCCAAGATCCAGAGATGGGTTATGTTGCTTTTAAAGGAGTTACGCCAAGTCCAACACTACATAAAGCCTTCCCTCCTTCCCCATTCATTTGTCAGTTCTGAAATGTGAGAATGCAAGCCCAGTAGGTTAAATTAAAAGTGTAGTCACTGGGGCGACGTATTAATGCTCTTAAAATTGAAACGAAAATTAAAATCTAAAATAAGATCTCTTACACTCACCTATATCTATATGTTGACTCCTTTTCAGAGAGGCTGGAATGCTCAGGACTCAATGTAAGAAAATAAAATGGTGTGTGTTTGACAACCAGATGCTATTCAAAATTAAAAGAGCTTAATTTTAAAACTGGTGCAAGAAAAGACATATAAT
Source organism: Tursiops truncatus (assembly GCF_011762595.2). Classification (NCBI taxonomy): domain Eukaryota; kingdom Metazoa; phylum Chordata; class Mammalia; order Artiodactyla; family Delphinidae; genus Tursiops; species Tursiops truncatus. The sequence continues at coordinate 82,555,595 of NC_047043.1, read as the reverse complement.
TTGCTCACTATGCACACAGTAAATTAAAAACTAAAAAGAGACAATGAGTGTGAAATATTAAATATTTACTTCTCAGGGTATTTTTGTGCACTCTGATATTAATGGGTAATAATAATTACTGTGCCTTATCCAAGACACACCTAGACTGGGAAATTAAATTCCCAGCAAATGGGAGATATATCAGTCAATGCACATGCTTAATTCCCATTATATTAATACAACCAGAGGAAATGCACCCATGGAAAACGAGAGATCCCCAGAAACTTAATATAATGGGAAATCTGGAAGGGTCTTTTCCCTTGGAAGTAGGGGAATTAATTCCATTTAAATTTCTCAAAATAAATATGTATCCAGGACAGAAAAGCTGAGTACGTAAATGATTTCATAGAAAACAACTCACAAATGACACTTGTCAGTCTCCTTTGTATATTAAAAACTTGAAGATGGAAGTAATGGTAATCATAAATAGTAGATTTTAAATGGTTTTACATGGCAATATAAAAGCTGGTAACCCTAAAAACCTTGAACATGGCTTGGGACCCTAGGAGGAAGCTCAGTCAAGGAAATCATTCATCCATCTGAGACCCCACGTCTTTAATAGGAGATGCCTTGCCCTTCTGTTCTCTTTTCTATTTGTTAATTCTAATTCCCCATTAAAGAGTCTATTTGACCACAGGGATACGAAGCCCAGTAGATATCAGAGCCATGCCTCCATGTCACACATGGAAAAGGGGATCAGCCCCGGAGCAGTGGTTAAGGTAATTCACAAGTCAAGAGGCTGGAGCTCTAGTGCAAAGCTCTGCTCTTTAACCACCTGGATGACCTTGATCTTGACCTCAGTATTTATATCCGTAAAGAAGGATGGTAATAATCCCTATCCACCTACTTCACAAAACTGAAAGTCCAAAAGAATGATATGTATGTGTGAAGGTAACTGCAAAGGTAATTGCAAAGCACTCTACAACTGCAAGGACCATAAGTAATTTAGGGCTGAATGTCCTGCTTTTCAGAGCTTTGATGCATTTATTACGAATTTTTTGTCTTTTGGCCTTTTTTTGAGTATTAGAGTCATACACATCAGTATAAACAAATTAAAACGAGAGAAGCAGACAGAAGAGGAGATATTATTCATGTTCTCACCACCCCAAAATAACACCCATGAACACTGTACGTATATCAATCTCAGCCAGGGCTGTCTCCCCACCCCAGGGGACATTTGGCCATTTCTGGAGACATTTTTGGTTATTCACCGTTCAGAAAGAGGTAGATGAGGGGTGCTACTGGAATCTAGTGAGTAGAGGCCCTGGATGCCACTAAACATCCTACAGTGTACAGTACAGCCCTCTACAATAAAGAATTATTCAACCCCAAATGTCAATGGTGCCAAGAATGAGAAACCCTGATCTAATATATATGCATGTATGTGTGTGTAGCATCACATGTGGCATTAATGCCAGAAGGCCATTCTACACTGTCTTTCACCAAATTAAGCTAGGTGGAAGGGCAATTCCAGAATCTCACATTTAACCAATGTTTGCTGCTACAATAACAACATACAGGCAATAAAAGAAATTTAACACAGAAATTATAAAATATTTCTCCACATACATTAAATGGAGGCAGTGTTTATGATAATATAACACCATTTACTCTCCCAGCTTCTTCAATAACTGCAGGAAGCTGCTGAAGTGATGAGTGAAGAGAGATAGGATGGCTTCTGCTCAAGCAGATTTAGGGGTGAAAAAATATTCTCGTGGGTAATTTTTTTTTTTTTTGGTTTTCTTATGAATAAGTAGTTAGAGTTAAGAAGATAAATAAGTTTTCTATTTTAAATTCTCTTTACTAAAAGTAAATATTACTTTTGACACAGCTAAGAAATCAAGCATCAAAACTCGACCAAAACAAATTGAATAATTAAGTTAATAGAAATGGAAAGATCTCAAATAGGAAAGACGTTCCACAACTTCTTCTTAAAGAACATTGTAGAAAAAGATACCAGTTAAATGAGCTCATCATCATAATCAAAATCAGAACTACCATCTTATTTTTCTCTTAGTAACATACAGTATACATCTTGTTATATTTCATATATATGTATATATATACACATATACATGTATATACATATGTATATATACATATATATACACAGCACAAAAATACTTCATTGTTTGTGTGTACATAATTTACTTAGTCAATACCTCACTGCAAATATTTTATTTCCAATCTTTCATTAAAGTAAACAATGCTACTCTGAACATCTTCATTGTTAAGTCCTAGGTACATCTTGAATTATGTTGTTAAATTGGTAGAAGAGGAATTGGAAGTCAAAGTGTAGTTCATATAGTCGTTGCCCTCCAAGAGATTTTTACTGGAAGGCAAAATTCAAGTTCACCTTTACACTTGCTCTTTTACCTTCTCTAACAACCTGATTCTACTCCTGAAAGTCATGCCCACTGCCATTTCTGGTGAGCAGGATTGTTTTCAATGACAGCAATTACTTTATGCACAGGAGATATGCCACAGACTGTCCAAAACATCCTATATTAAAGAGACTGCCAGGTTTTGATTCAACCAACTGAGTACTGATCACTGAATTACCATTCACGTAAAAGTTCACAGAGACAGACCCATAGCAAATCTGATTCAGCCACGAGAGGAGCCCTAATTAGCAGTTTGTCATTCCTTCAAACTAACCTCCTAACCTCATCCAACTGTCTATGTGTCAATTCAATTTACATAAGTAATTAATTTGTTAAATGTTGTCCCAAAGCACCACGTTCAGGCCTCCTCTTTCTGATGGGTTCTCAGCGAACACTCATGGAGATGGACATTATTTGAAGTTTCCGACCTTTCTTTTGTTGTCCCTATTGTCAAGAATTTGGTCTTTATTTTTCTTCTGAGAACTGCTCGGCTGAACTAGAAGATATCGGAAGTGGTTTCGCCAACCTGATCCAAGACACATGAGGGTCCCAACGGGGGAAAATTCAGAAATAACTACACTGTGTTTTTTAAAAGTCATTACAGCAGACTATGTTTGTGCCTGGGAATATATGCCATTTATACAAAATATTTCTAATCAAGTGAAAAGGGTTCCGCAAATGTGAAAAGCGCCCCATAGTTCAATAATCTGGACCATGATATCACAGTGCTGCAGTTCTTCTCTCTGGCCACTAGGGTGTCATTTTTCTGCTCCAAAAGGCAATTGGCTAGATGGGGCCTCTAGCCTATAATACCCCCCTCCAAGTGTGAATTTATTCTTTCCCGCCTTGCTAGCAATTTTTACTTTTCCAGCTTGTCACGTAGAATCTTGCAAGTCTCCCTGGAAGGTGACTCATATTTAAATATGAACGGGGCAGCTGGCTTCTGTTATCTTAAAGGGTTACATTATGTCATTGCACATTTTCAGCTGGGGTAAAAACAAACTGTGCTCTTTCCACATATCATTCCAGTAATATATATTTGTATAAGATCACAGGGACTTATAAGCTGTCTGAAATTTTTCCAGCTCTAAAAATTAAGACCAAGGTACTCGGTTTCTTAAGAATTCAGCAACAACAACTAAAAACCTCCGTTTATTACTCGTCGCGCTGTTTAGGATTATTTCTTAAAAGAAAATGATGATGATGATGACGATGACAACTATGATATCGACAAGAACAATGGTAATAAAGGTTAACTTGTGTTGATATTCACCACACACCTGGTGCTGTGCCAACAGCCTTCCCTGTAGTCTTCACTACACTCCAAAGAAAGAGATACTCTGAGTGTTCCCAACTTTCAGATAACGACTCTAAGGGCTTAATGGGAAAAGGTCAAAGAATTAGAAAATGGAAGAGGCAGGCTGTGAAAGTAGCCAATTTTAACTCCAAAGCTTGTATTCTTAACCATTAAGATATGCATTCATCCTCATGTCTTAGTAAATAATCTTCTAAGGTTCTGGTAAGCAAATCTTAAATTTTCCTCAGGATGTACATCCTCCAGGAAACCTTTCCCGGCCACCCAAGGCTAGACGGGATGTCCTGAACTCTCCTACCACATGCACAAGGCCTCTATGAGACCAGGCAGCACACTGTGTTTACCAACCTGTCACTCCTGCCCCCACAATGGAGTGAAAAGTCCTTGGGGACACCAACTTCATCTCTTCTAAGGGCACCCAGTACTGGTAGGCACTTGGTAGGTGTTTGGTCGAAGAATGAGCATATCAGCAAATGAATTCTACCTCCTTTATCATAGAGCAGCCAAGTGGAATTTCAGCCCTACATTCCTCTAATATTTTCCAATCATCCTCCATGAAATTTATCTCACTGGAAAGTTATCCCCAAACCTGCTTCCTTCCAAAGAATGGCAGGCACTGGAGCTGGACTACCTGGGTTAGAGTACGAGGCCATCACTCCCTTGATGTAGAGCTAAGGTTTAACCCTCTTGGGTCTGTATCCTTAGCAGTGAAATGGGTTCTAAAACAGCACCTAATCTACACTACAGAGCCGGGAGGTGGTTTAAACATCAAAACACAGGTACTGTGATTAGAATACTGACCCACACAGAGCAAAAACTTAGTATACGCTAAGTACAGTAGTAACAGCAATAGTATTACTAGCTGTAGTTGTAGGTATAGGAGCACTAGTATTAGCAGGAAAAGTACTCCCTGAAAAAACTGAGCATGAGGAATCAAGGAGGAAAGATGAGGACACAGCCTCACTTTTTAAAAGTTTATATGCTATGTGGTGCTTTCCCTGTAAAGGACATAGCTATCTCATCAAAAACGTATCTTCTGGGCTTCCCTGGTGGTGCAGTGGTTGAGAGTCCGCCTGCCGATGCAGGGGACGCACGTTCGTGCCCTGGTCCGAGAAGATCCCACATGCCGCGGAGCTGGGCTCGTGAGCCATGGCCGCTGAGCCTGCGCATCCGGAGCCTGTGCTCCGCAGCGGGACAGGCCACAGCAGTGAGAGTCCCGTGTACCGCAAAACAAAAACAAAAACAAAACAAAACAGAAGTATCTTCTTTAAACATTCCCCCAAACCAGTTACAAAATAATAATTCTTATGTGCCAACGACTATGTTAAACATGTATGTGCGTTACGTAATTTAATCTCCATAACAACGTTTCAAGGTAAGTCCTGTTAACCTCAGTTACAGATGAGGAAGTAAAGATTCAGAGAAGTAACAGTCATCTGCCCAGAACCACACAGCTGGTAAGTTATCACACCAGGAATATGAGTTTGAATTTCTTTATTTACGTGACGGCCTGTCCCTTCCACTAGACTGAAAGCACTATGGGGCAACAGACCACAACTTCTGTTCATTGTTATAGTCACAGCCCATTGCATAATAGCAATAGGGCATTTTGGGATGTGTGGGGGGAAAAAAAAATGAATGAATAAATGGATGAATAAATCCAGAGCCTAAACTCTTAACCAAAGTGTGCCTCTTAGTTATCTGAGATGAATGACATTTTTGTATAACACATTACTAGCAAAATTAGAGGCTGGCCCAGAAATTTTATAATAATGATAATAATAATAATGCTTATTGAGTACCTACTATATTCATTGTTCCTTTGCTAAAGGCCTTGTAAAGGTCTTGCTAATCCTTACAGCAATCCACAAGGTAGATATTATTATCTCTATTTTACCGATATTTGATTACCCAGTTATGCAGGAATTTAAAGCAGGTCTTTTCCTGAAGCCCAAGGCTTTCCACTTTGGGATCTCAACTCTGAAACAGGAACAAAGACAGGTGTGTGCTCTGTTTACTCTCAAAGAGACACACGAGATTCAAGCCAGCCAAACCCCAGTAGTTAAAAGAAGCTTCATAACTCCATTGACTGTGCCCGAGAAGAATCGTCCATGATGCCAGATCACTCTAGGTGGCCTGTGTGTGCAGAACTTTATTTTGTCCCCTACTAGTATATTTCACAGGGTTGAAGGCACACTCAGAGTTGTGGACCTTCTGCTGTCTGCGTCCTTCAGGGAACAGGTATACAGATTTGTACTTTGACTTCTGACCACTAGCAGTGACTTTATTCCAGCACCTGATGCTCAGTTTTAAGTTCCTGTAGCCTCATGCCTCTGCCAAATGTTACACCAAGCAATGGATTTGCTTATACATATCAATAAATTCCTGCAAAACCTTTCCACTTCTCTGCTACTGACCAAACCTGAAGTGCCTTCTCACTTCTGCTACACGCTCCAAATAATACCATCTGATGAATAAAGACAAGAATCAATGAATCCATTCATTCACTTTCTTAACAACTACTCACTGAGTGCCTACTGTGCATCATGCATGGTCATTTTTGTAAAAAGCCAAAGGAGGCACCAAATAAAATCAATGGCAATGACTGCTATTGCTGTTGACTCTCTTCATCCTTCTTTTGCATATTGACAGAATAATGGTCCCCCAAAGATGTCTACATCCAAATCCTCAGAACCTGTGAATATATTACCTAGCCTGAGAAAAGGGACTTTGCAGATGTTAATCACCTTGAGGTGGGGTATGAGCTTGAATCATCCGGAGGAGCCCAACCTAGTCACATGAGTCAACAGAGCCCTTTCCTGCTAAGGCGACAGGCAGAGGAAGATGTGACTATGGAAGAAAAGGCAGAGGGATGCAACATGGCTGGCTTTGACGATGGAAGAAGGGACCATGAGTCAAGGAATGCCAGCGAGAGGCCTCTAGAAGCTGGAGAAGCCAAGGAAACAAATGACCAGCTACAGCCTGCCAACACCTTCATTTTAGCTCAGTGAGACCTAGAATGGTAACATAATAAATTTATATTGTTTGTATGTGATACTTCGTTACAAAAAGCAATAGGAAACTGATACACACAGCAACCGAAAAAGAAACAGCTCTCCTAGGCTTCCAAATAGCAGGGAAACCTGCTGTACAGCACAGGGAGCTCAGCTCAGTGCTCTGTGATGACCTAGATGGGTGGGACGTGGTGGGGGGGGAGGTCCAATAGGGAGGGGATATATGTATACCTATAGATGATCCACTTCATTGTACAGCAGAAACTGACACAACATTGTAAAGTGATTATACTCCAATAAAAAAAATTTTTTTAAGTATATCAAGGGTAAATATCAACTTTTGTGCCTAAAAGCTGTAAAGTACAAGAACGTAATGAATAATAAAATAAATATTAGCACTGGATATACTTGATACCAGCTGCAAAAATTCCTATTGCACGTATCACATTGCAAATCTTCCAAAATCAATTCGCAACATTAGTGGATTAAAATGTGCTCTCTCACCAACTGGGTTAGATGGTCATTCCTTATACCCAGTCAGCAGAACTCCAAACTGCTCACCAAAAAGATATGCAGCAATCACTTGATTTTCATTTTTTCACTTCAAATATTTTCATTGGTTACATTCACCTGTAAATCTGTTCTTTCCAAAAAAAAAAAAAAAAAAGTGTTTTCCACTCAGATCGTTTCATCCACCAGAAGAGGAAAGGAAAAAAGGATTGGAGCTGTGCCAAAGAACAAAAAAGTTAATTTTCTTGCCAGTGGAGGATCTTGTTAAAATGAAACATCCTTCCCATGAAATGGATGCTAACACAACACAACATAATACTAATAAAGCCTTTTCATAATATTTTTCCTAAAGATTACTTGCATTTTAAAAATTGCCTTTTCTATCGCCCCCAAGTGATGCTTAAAAAGATACATCACTTCTGAACAAGTGTTACTTTTTCCTTGCATTTCTGGTTAACTTACATATGCTTTTGTGAAGTTATCTTTCATCAAAAAAACTTACCAAAAGAAAAGATCCTTTAGAGCTAAAAGGAATAATTTGTAGGATTTAAAGAAGGGCTAATGAAGCCCCACATTTTTCCAAGATAACACACATGCATGGCAGACCCATACTTGTGCTTAACAACTGGGGATAAAAAGGACTTGTGTTTAACATTTCACAAACAATATATTCATTTTATGTGTATTTAATACCTGCAATTTTAAACGCAGGCTTCTAAATATTCACTAGTCACTTCATAATGAAAATTGAATGCATCATGCTTTTGGATCTTGGGGGCGGAGGGATGTATAAATTTTTAAGGAAATATGTATCTGCTCTTTCCTCCCTCAAGAAAAAGGAGGGTGGATAAAGAAAGCATTGATGGTGTCAGGGTGTGGAACCGCTGGTGAGCAGGTGTGTGCTGTTGAAGGGGCCTCTGGTGAATTGAAAGCTTTTAAAAGAGATTGATTCTCTTGCTTAACTAGTTATTTCAAACATGCTTTTAAAGGTATTAATTACTTTACGGAAAAGAGTCTCCATTTGCTTCTAAATTGTTTCTTTGGGTGATTCTTTGCTGGCAAAAATGTCTGGGGTAGAAGTTAACAATCTGTCACCATAATTTGCAGTATAACATTTAAATGTTATACTTAAAATTACAGAAAATATTTGTGTCATTCAAATTATATGTAAAATATATTTATAATATATTCAAAATATATTTAAAATTTTATAAAATATTTAAAATTATTTGTTTTATATGAAAAATTATAGATTTATATGTAAAACAGTTACATGTATTATTCTATACATACATAAATATATGTAAATGCTAGATGAACATCTCTTAAAAGAACTTCGGTTTTTGTTTTATTCATACATAGATGCATATTCTACATAAGTCTATGAAAACTTCTACTACTTAGTTTATCTTGCAGGATTCTGTAAATTAAAATAAGACATTAATTGGCATTTTCGCTACCTTCAGTACCTGTCCCCAGTGCTACAAAGTTGTTTATTCAAGGATTTTTCAGTTTAATCTGCTGAAGGTATTTAAGTCTGCATCAAAACAGCATCTTTGGCCCCAAATATTTTAAAATGCATCGAATCTAGTACCACAAGGGTAGACACCACTGTAATTAAGTCCTCAGGAGGTTAAGCATGATTCCATACCTCCTTGTGACTTAACTCTTAGGTTTTAGCAGCCTGGGGCATCCAGGTTCGCATGAAAAATATTTTTGCAGCCCCTCAGGTACATTATATTCTCCAAGTGCAAAAGGAAACTTTCCAGTGACAAGAGGCCATTTTGCCAATTTGCTGCCCAGAACACAGACTAATGAGTCACAGACAGCAGAGAAAAGAAATTTAACACTCCTGGCATTAATGAGTCGGGTAGGGATTAGTCATTTTAAACGATCCTTAGTAATGCCATAAAGCAACAAAATAACACTTTGAAAAAAAAAACCCGCAGGCTCCTTGATGTTTGAGCAACTTTAACCCAGCACCTACCAAAATTTGTAGAAATATATTCCCTATGCCATGATTTCTATACCTTTTTCCACGTAAACATTTTGAAACCAAAAAAGAATACTAAAGAAAGTAACCCTATCAATTGTGTTCACTCCTCTTAGATTTTTAATAATACTAACAGAAATTCACCATCACCTATCCAGAGTCTGAAAAGCTTCACTGCTAATGTGAAATATATAGATAAGTGAAACACGGAAGGAAAAAAATCGACATCAAAAATGCATATTTCATTGGCCCAAAATACATTTCAAGACACTGAATGAATATCTAATTGTTAAAACCAACACAAAAGACTGAAGCTTTCCTCTCAATGTTCCCAACAGGATAATGCAGTGTAACAGTTTATAAACACAAGCCAGGAATTAAAATTTAAAACTACCCCAGGTCAGAAATGAGACCACTTTATAATTAGAGAAAAAACTACTGGTCCCCAGTGGAGATTAAGAAGGAGATGGTTTCTGAAAATGTACATAAGAGCGACAAAAATAAACAACTTCCACAGTCTGGTGGCACAATTCTGTTCCCTTGTGATGGAAACACAAAAAGGAGTCTCTAACAAGCTCCAAAAATATGTGGATGTGTATTTTAAGGAAAATTTAGCTTTCCAGACAACTATGTTTTTCTGCTGGAAATAATTAACTAACATAAAAATGATACACGGGTGTGTGTTAAAAGGACATTTAAGTGAAACAGGTTGAAGGGCTTCATAAATTTACCAAAGATTAAACTAAAGCTGGATGTGTAAGAGGCAGTGATAAAACAATCTGGGGCGGCTCCTTCTTGAAGCAAAGATGGTTTGGGCTTTAGCAGGAGCCAGGCTTGCATAGCTAATCAGTGGCATGACCAGCCCAGACTCCAAAGTAGGAGTCCCGGTCAGCCCCTTGCAATCCATATACGCTCAAAACTCGTTACGTTGGATATGCCTTGTTCTTGACCTAAATGCAATAGAAATTCTTCCTTGGGGTGCATGATATACATGAAAAAGTACAACTTCTTTTTAAAACACCATTAGAATATTTCATTGTGTGTGGACATACACTCTCGTTACTCCTAAATGCTATTCTATTGAGTACAGTTTATATTCACTGGCAAAGCGAAATCTCCAGGGAAGCCAGAGAGGGGAATGCAATTTCTGGTAATAACAGCTCACAACAGTGAATACTATCCACTTATCCCCACAATTTCCAGCTATTTTGGACTCCTTTCTGAATTAACCTTTCATATCAAAAGGAGCAATTCTGCACACAAGAGACTCCGGTACAATTTCATGCATAATTTATTCACTCAGTTCAACATTAAACGCACAGTCCTTGACTTTGTCAAGGTGGATTCTGTTGGCAGACTTCACAAGCAGCAAAACAGGAGAAATGAGATCTACAGCTCAACCTCTTCACCTATGCTGTCTGGTGAGAGATGGGGGGTGGGGACACGGGAAAGAGAAAAAGAAGGCAGGACTGTAACAGGCTGCGTTGTCATCTGGAGAATCACCGGCAAGCACACAGTATTTTCACATCAGTCAGCTCTCAAAGGTTTTGTTTTTTTTTTTAAGTCCAGAAAAATTGAAACAAGTTTGAATTCTATTTCACCCACAGAAGTCTAGGGCAATTTGTTAACCTTCCCGACAATTCTACCATTCAAGGGAAACAATACTTTTGTCCTGAGTTGCTTAGTAGGCCTGTTGGAAGAAATGACTCAAAGCTGTTATTCAAACAAACCCACACATTAGCTTGAGGTCATATTAGGAGGGCTCGTTTTAGAAATTTAAATAACACAGACTTTCCAATGAGATCCCAAATCCCAGATGTGCACGCCCAAACTGGCCTTCGTTTTCTCTCTTCAACTACCCATTTGAACCCTCAAATGAGGGACGCGTGCAACCAGTTGTAAAAACCGAACCCTGATCCTCCATGAAACTGTTCCTTGGCCTTTTTAGTGTCAGCTGACGCTGAGGAGACAGAACATTCATTTGCTTTCCTTGAAAAGGCCCCTTCATTCAGAGCCATCCAACTACCGTCCGGATTAAAACCCACCGACTGCTCTAGTTCCCAGTCTCACGGATGACAAACTATTTTGTTCATCCTGTAACAGAGGGTTTTTCCCTGTCCCATGATTACTGTATTAGGACTTAACACATACCGGCAACTTTGCTATCATTATTGAATTTATTCCAACGAACGTCACCGCGAGATGGTGTTATTAACATCCACGAGTTGCAGAAACAGAAACTGAGGCTGAGATTCCGATCACTATGCGAACCACTTCCCCTGCAGGCCTCGAAAGGCAAACTGTGAAGCTAAAGCAATGACTGAATTTTAACACTGAAACAAACTAAGCGATTTCCCCAAATACGCTAGACGAAGTGAACTGCTCCCTAACTTCAGCACTTGCCCTTTAAAATGTGACGTCCCAGCAGCCAAGGCCCACTTTCCAAACCTGTGGATAATACGAGGCCTAGGAGTATACGAGACGCCCTTAGAAACTCCACAGAACGCTGGAAATTTTCACGCAGGACACTTGGCAAAAGTCTTTAAATTTCAACGTTCTTAGCCAGCTTCCCCCACAGGCTACTTTGAAGAAGCGCAAAGCACATAAATTGGAACCTTACCAAAACTGAGCCTTACTTTTCTAATTTCCCTTTAAGTTTATTGCGAGACCATGAAAATTAAATACCTCTGGTACCGTCAAAGTAGCTCGCTGAGAGTTTAGCCGTGTTTCTCGGTTACCATTCAGCAGCCTTTTTATTGTCTCGAGATAGTTTCTGTATTGGAACCAAATCACTGAAATCTGTAAAAAATTCTGAGGTGCGGCAGGTTTTCTGTTTATGACCTTTTCCACCCCTGAGATGTTCGTGGATTCGCGTCCCGGCGAGAAGCTTAGAGGCGCCATTTTGCCGTGGATTCCACTGACCCGCCTCCCCAAGCCACCCGTGCAATTTGAGATGATTGGCAGGTGGGTGGGAATAGGCGGAGCCACGCCCAACGCTTTCCGCCCAACGCTTTCCACCCAACGTGAGAACGCAGCGGCTGGAGTCCCCGGTATTCCCGCCGCTCATCACCCTTGCTGCGCATGCCCGAGGGAATGTAATTTCCCTGTAATCTCAGATCCCTGGAACAGGACCTCATGCTTCCACGACAGCCAAGCCTCAAAGCTTCTAGAATTCGATTTATTAGCAGCCACACAGAGCTTTATCTCCTGATAGACACTCAGAAGAATGTCCGCTCCTTTGCTTCCCAGCCTCGTGACCTGAGGCACGTGTCTTAACCCTTCTTCACCTCAGTTTCCACATTAGGAAACCAGTGGAATAAAAGCTACTTTAGAGAACTGCTGTAGGAACTTAACCTGAAAATGATTTTAAGTTGCTTAACCCACTGCTTGGTACAAAAGTGTTCAGTGTTCATGGGTGAGATTTATTTGCTCTCCATGCATGATAACAATTTTTAATTTTAACCTTCACAACACATCTGGGAGGTAGTTGTTGTAATATCTGTCATACGCCTGTGGAATCAAAAGCCAGGAGTTAAGTTACATGTGTCAGTCAGTGTTGCTCAGCGGGTAAGTGGGGAGCTGGAATGTGACCATGTAGCTCTTTGACTTCAAGGCCCCAAAAGCTGAAATCACCATACTATGGTGCCACACTAATAAATATTGCTAAAAGGAGCTTTGCAAGAACTGACAAAGTACCAAGGAGGGACTTATAAATGGTCATAAATTTAACTTGCAACTAAATAAATGTAATTTACTACTCTTTATTCTTGCATCATTTTTTGAAGCACCCCATAAAAGGGATGTCCAAAATCAGGCTCCTGGAAGGAGGCTGGTGCTTCACCAAGATCCCCTTTCTCAGCTGGTGCATGTGGCCACCAGCTGCTGGGAGGTCCACTGCAAAGGGCTATTTTGTGGCCTCTGCAAAAGAATCACCTTTGGCAGATGGAAGTCACTTCCCCCGAGACAGAGACTTACAGGAGGTGTTTTAGTCAGGATTCTCTGGAAAAGTAGAACAAATAGGCTGTGTGGTGTATGGAAGAAATTTATTATAAGGCATTGGCTCACACTGTTATAGAGTTAGCAAGTCCAGATCTGGAGTGTGAGCTGGAAGCCTGGAGACCCAGGAGAGCTGATGGTGCACATGAAGTCAAAGGCAGTCTGGTGGAGAATTCCTTCTCGCTTGGGAGTCCTTCAACTGATTGGACAAGGCCCACCCACAGTATGGAGGGCAATCTGCTTTACTCAAAATTCAGGGATTTAAATGTTAATCTCATCCAAAAACATTCTTGACCCATAAAATTAACCACTGCAGGAGGTTACCCCCAGGCCCTCCACTTTCAGATGGCCAGTGAGTGATATAGGATTCAAAGAGCCCAGGTAGGACATCTTTATGGACCAGACTGAGGCTAGATTTTACATGAGATCATATTCTTGCTTGGACTTTCCCCTTCCCTATTCAGCTTCCATCTTTCTCTCACAGGTTTGTCATAAGAAGATGTCCTTCAATAATCACATACAGGGGCTTCCCTGGTGGCACAGTGGTTGAGAGTCCGCCTGCCGATGCAGGGGACACGGGTTCGTGCCCTGGTCCGGGAAGATCCCACATGCCGCGGAGCGGCTAGGTCCGTGAGCCATGGCCGCTGAGCCTGCGCGTCAGGAGCCTGTGCTCCGCAATGGGAGAGGCCACAACAGTGAGAGGCCCGCGTACCGCAAAAAAAAAAAAAAAAAAAAAAAAAATCACATACAACATAACCAAATCCCTGTCTCAGGCTTTGCTTCTGGGGAAACCATGCCAAGACAATCCCTATTAGCCCCTGATTAGCTCCTGAATCACTCCACACTTTTTCAATTTTACTCAACTCCTCTGCTTGTGTTTGTCTCACTCCACGTCTTCTCCTATTATGAATTGCGTTATTCTGACTCCACCTTCACCTGTCTGTTTGACAAATTGCCCCTACTCACTCAACCCCTTCACAAAATCTTCATCTCACTGTGGGGCCCCATGAATCCAAACTGAAAACCAGGGCTTAAGGAAATTTCATTTACTTATAAATTTCCATCACAGGTTTTTGGCATGTATTGGAACTGCAGTCATAATGAATGACAGTTACCTGGACCTTTGTTCTACAGCTGTATTTGAGGTCCAGGATGCCAGAATGCCTTTTGGTATAAACTACCTTATGCTAAGACCCTAAGAAGTTTTTAAACTCCCCTTGATTGAGGTTAACAAGAAATTACCACAGATAAGAAACTTACCATATACCCATGATATATTGCCACTCAATAGCAAATTGGATTAGTATTTTAAACTGGCTAACTCATATCCTCTGACCTTTTTTCTCAACTGTAATAACCCTCAATACAGAGTGCCAGGTTATATAATCAAGCATCTTAATATGATAGTCAAATCCCTCCACACTTTGAGCTCCACAACTTTATTAACTTTACCTGACAAACCATCCTTCCACATCAAGATGGTGTCTTAATCTGTTTGGGCTGCTATAACAAAAATAATATAGATTGGGTGGCTTAAACATCGTTTATTTCTTGTAGTTCTGGAGCTGGGAATTCTGAGATCAAGTCACCAGCTGATTCAGTGTCTGGTGAGGACCAGTTTCTGGTTCCCAGGCAGCCATCTCCTCACTGTGTCTTCACATGGTGGAAGGGCTAGAGAGCTCTCTGGGGCACTAATAAGGGCACTAATACCATTCACAAGAGCTCCACCCACATGACCTAATCATCTCCCAAAGACCCCACTTTCAAATACTATCACATTGGGGCTTAGTTTTCAACATATAGAAGCATCATCATCCACCTGACCTAGCTAAAAAGCAGGGTGAAAACTTCAACTTCATCCTCTCCTTCAGCCTCCATGGAGTCACCAAGTCCCTTGAGTGAAGTGCTCTCACATCCTTCCAATCCGTCCCCTCTTGCTCATTCACATCAGAGTCTCCCTTATTCATCCTCTTTCATTTTGACAGTTACAAGCATCTCCTAGCTGGTCTCCCTGCCTCCTGCCTCTCACCTCTGATCATTGTATCCCTGGAGATCATGTTCTCTGAGGTCATTTACAAGACTGAATCCCTCCTATGTATCAGAAGGCTTTTCATGAGTGATCCCAGCATACCTCTCTAGCCTCTCCCTGTTCCCAGAGTCCTCAGCCCCCATACTCTGACCTTCCCATCGTTTCCACACATCCTGCCACCTTCAGGCCCTCCAAGAATCACTCCAGGTCCTTGGTGATTTTACACCAGCTGCTCAATGTGCCCAGAAGGTAACTTGCCTCTTGGCCCACACTCACCCTCAACAAACTTCTACTCACATCATTCAACTCCCAGTCACATTCTGTCTTCATTTGGGTTCTAAAAGCAGAGCCTGAATTGAGCACTTGTATGCAGGTGATTTACTTGGAAATTATTCACAGAAAGCAGGAGAGCAGAGAGGGAAGACTGAGGAAGCAAAGGAAGCAAGGTTAATTAAGCTGCAGTATCAAGGTGGTTGCTATTGGCAATCTCAGGACTATTGAAAACCACAATGAATCCTTCTTAGAATTGTTCCTTTATTAAAGGTGGGGAGACTGGGGCTTTGATCTACTGGTTTTCCTTTCCCCAACAGTGGGAGGTGGCCACTGGGAACATTAACTACCTGGGCACTTCTGCACTCTACTTCCAGGTCCTGATGCTTCAGAAAAAAAAAAAAAAAAAACCCTCAGGCAGCAAAGCTGGCCGGCACAGCTCACACCCTCAATGTGTGGGAACTCTCCACTGCCTGAGCAATGGAATCAGAGGTGGACAGAGGGGATAAAAGGCCCCCAGAGCATCTGCTACATCTTTTTTGCAAAGCTTTCCCCCGCTCCTCCAACGACAGGAATTCTTCAAAAGCCCTCTGTGTTTAGTCCTCACTGCAACACTTCTGGAGTTTATTGTGACTGGTTACTGCTCACTATCTTGCCCCCGTTAGGCTGTGAGCTCCCAGAGGGTACGTTCTCCTAGTAGAGAAGTTGCTCCATTCTAGAATTCCTCAAACATTTGTTAAATGAATCAATAACTAAAGCTTCTCCTAAGCCATTCCATGATCCTAAATGTCTAATTCTACATATTTTGAACACAGATAAAAAGATAAGCTACCACCTCATTAATAGGAAGTTTAAGATCTACAGCCCTGCTGTCAAACTATGACCAAATACTTTAGATTCAATTCAAAATGCTACAGTAAAGTTGTTTTCTTCCGGGCTTTTGTCATTTTAAAAGTAATAAGTAAAAGAGACAGAGAGCAAAATCCTCCAGGCTGAAGAAATTTAAAAATTTCATATAGATACTTTTTAAGTCACTAGTCAATACATCTTTATTATATTTTTAAATGTTGTTGCTATAAACTTAATCAATACCAAGTTGCCTTTAAAATAATTTAAGCAAGTAGCTATATTTTTTTCTATTCCAGGCTCATTCAAATGAACTCGAATGACTTTTTTTTCTGTACCCTTCTCCTCCTGTTTGCTTGATGCGCCCTGACATAAATTCAATACAAATATGGGTGGTTGTTCAGAGGGGCAGCCTAGAAATGTTAATAGGCTGATCACAATAACAGTCTCATCCTAATTCTGGGCAGCTCTCATCCCTAAAAGAATCATGCTCTCAAATTCCTATAAATTTAAAATAGAATTCCAGTGCCTTTGATTGAGCGTGCCAGTTTGCATTATTTTTCCATTTTATAAAACACATGGCTGGGGAAAATGTGCATTGCACCCAAAAATGTTCAATACACAACTCATAAATAATGCTTAAAAGTTGAATTATGATGTTGCTGTTGGCTTTTGGTAAAGTTAAACTTACCATTCAATACCTACTTGCTTAGCACATCCCATGCACTGGCATTGGGCTGGTAGATGTATTTATTATTAGGGACACAGAGCCATCCTGCCATGTCAAGCTCCAAAAGTCCACGGTGTTTTAATAGCTCATCATCAAACTCTCTTGGAACGTCAAGTAGGTTCCACTTAGCAAAGCTAACTGATATCCCACTAACAATGTGGGATACATTACATAACTCATTAATAGGAGGTTTAAGATCTACAGCCCTGCTGTCAAACTATTACATAACTAATACACCTAAAATAATTTTTTTCCCTTCAAAAATGTCTACCATCTGTTAAACCTGATAGCCACTACAATTTTAACCAAACTCTACACTTCGACTTACATTTCAGTTCTCACCTAGTCTTTTTTTTTTCCCGGAAGTATTTTACCCACTTCTGCATACGTATATACATATATATGTATATAGAATACATATACAAAAGATATATGTATGTATAAAATATGCATAACATAAAATTTATAATTTTAGCAATTTTAAGTGCACACTTCAGTGGTATTACGTACATTCACAATGTTGAGCAGTCATCACCTCTATTTCCAGAATTTTTCCATCACCCCAAACAGAAACTCTGTACCCATTAAACAAAAACTATGCATTCCTGTCTCCCCTGGCCCCCGGTAACCTCTGTTCTATATACTTTCTGTGTCTATGGGTTTGCCTATTCCAGGTACCTCAGATAAATGGAATCACACAGTATTTGTCCTTTTGTATCTAGCTTATTTCACTTAGCATAATGTTTTCAAGGTTTATCTACATTATAGTATGTGACAGAATTGCTTTTGGGGGCTGAATAATATTGCATTTATGCATATGCTATATTTTGTTTATCCATTCATGTGTTGACAGATACTTGGGATGTATCCACCTTTTGGCTATTGGAACTAACACTGCTATGAGCACTGGTGTGTAGGTACCTTTTTGAGTTCCTGCTTTCAAGTCCTTTAGGTATACACCTAGGAGTGTAATTACTGGATCACATGGTACTTCTAGGCTAACCTTTTTGGAACTGCCAAATGTTTTCCATAGCAGCTGCACTATTTTACACTCTTACCATGAATGTTCTTATTATTGAGTTGTAGGAGTTCTTTATATAGTCAATATATTAATCCTTTATTAGATATATGATTTGCATATATATTTTGTGGATTGTCTTTTCACTCTCTTGATAATGTCCTTTGATGTTGAAAAGTTTTTAATCATGAAGGCCAACATATCTGTTTTCTTTTGTTGTAAGTGCTTCTGGGGTCACATCCAAGAAGACATTGCCAAACACAAAGTCATGAAGACTTTCCCCTCTGTTTTCTTCTAAGAGTTTTATAGTTTTGGCTTTTAAATTTAGGTCTTTGATCCATTTTAAGTTAATTCTCGTATATGGTTTAAGGTAAGAGTCCAACACTTCATTCTTTTGCATTTGGATATCATTTTCCCAGAACCATATGAGAAAAGACCATCCTTCGTCACTGAATGACTTTGTATCCTTGTCGAAAATCAATTAACCATATATGTGAGGGGGTCTCTTAAATGTAGTTTCAGTGAGTCAGTTGTGAATAATAACCACTGGAGAGCAATAATTCAATTAATTTCACACTCTGTAAAGAGCAACGATCTTCAACACTGCACAAAATGTGAGATTTTTAGTATAGCATTTTCCAACATTGCTTAGATTCCTTATTTTGAAAAAGTCAGAGACGATATACAAATACAATTATTATGTAGCTCCAGGTCTAAATATTTCTTGCCACACACGAGCAAGAAAGGAGCATTTCCTCGCACTTTCACTTCAACGTAAGGACAGGTTTCACTGGATTCACCTGGTGCAGTGATCTCTCTCTCACAATGACTCAGGAATGAAGGTCTCAGTAGGAAGGTCTTTTAACCATACTGGATAATTTCACTAATGAACAAACCTGTTCTAGAATCTGTGGCTAGAAGTTACAAATGGCATTATCTTTCAAAAAAGATGGGTCCTCACTTCTGCATTTATTGATAGCTGACTCTATAGCCCAGATGAATCCAATCCATCACTAATTAGCCAAGGGATTCTGTAAACATGCGCAGGTTCAGATTAAGTCATGCAATTCCCTGGACCCAGAATTAAAGTTAGAAAAGAAATGAAAGCATTTCAGCTATCTCAAATTTCATATTGAATATGGTGTTTTCCTTTGATCACCGTATCTGGCAACAAATATATGAACGAACAAAAACCATAAAAAGAAAAATTGTTATGAAAAGCAAAGAAAATAATCGAAGTAGTTCATGGCCAGGATTTCCTTAAGTGAAGAGACTATGAAGCCTGTGGCTCAAACAGGTACATGAAAAGATGCTCAACATTACCAATCGTCAGGGAAATACAAATCAAAACCACAATAAGATACCACCACACATCTATTAAAATGGCTATTACCAAAGAGACAAGAGATCTGCATTGGTAAGGATTAAAGAAAAGGGAATCCTTGTGCAGGGTTGGTGAGAACATAAATTGGTAGCACCACTATGGAAATCATGTGGAGGTTCCCCCAAAACCAACAATAGAGCTACCAAAGGATCCAGCAATCCCACTTCTGGGTATACATTATAAGGAAATGAAATTACTAAATCAAAAAGATAGCTGCACTCTCATGTTTATTGCAGCACTATTCACAATAGCCCGACGTGGAAAGAAACTAAGTGTCCATCAGCAGATGAGGGGATAAAGAAAATGAGATATATATATATATATAAAAGAAGGAAATCCTGCCATTTGTGACAACAGGTATACACCTTGGGGGCATAATGCTATGTGAAATGAAAAAGCTGCACTCATGGAAACAGAAAGTAGAATGGTGGTTGCCAAGGCCTGGAGGTAGGGGAAATGGACAAATGTTGGTCAAAGGAAACAAACTTCCAATGATAAGAGGAATAAGTTCTGGGAATCTAATGTAGCACATGATGAATATAGTCAATAATACTGTATTATATACTTGAAAGTTGCTAATAGAGTAGATTTAAATGTTCTTACCACATACAAAAAATAATGTGAGGTGATGGAGACAATAACTAACCTCATGGTGGTAATCATTTTGCAATGTATTCCTGTATCAAATCATCAGGCTATACACCTTAAACTTACACAATGTAATATGTCAATGATATCTCAGTTATGCTGGCGTTGTGGGGGGAGAGAGAGAGAGAGAGAGAGAGAAAACAGCTCTTTAATAGTGCTTTGTGATTTGCTAGTGATTTGCTGGGGGAAGAGATACCAGGATGCCAAGCGTGGGTGGTAGGCATAGAAAGCATGAAAAAAAGACTTTATTGTTTCTTTATAACATTTTTTTGCAATACTCTTATATGACCAACATCAACACATTAAAAAATTTTTAACTTTAATGCACTGACTGAAAACGTTTTTATTAAACATTTAAAACGTTTTATTAATAAAATGTTTAAAACATCATAAATGTAATAAAACATTTTTATTAAATGTGCATTGCAAAACAAAAGAAAAAATGAATAGAGTTTGTGCCATTATCCTTAGCTGACGTTTCTGAAACATATCTAAGAAGTTGGTAATACTGAGAAATATCATCGAGGGTTTTGGCATTAGACAAACACATGTTTGCTAGTCTATGGAGCCTACATAAAATACCCAATTCTTAGTTTCCTTGTTTGTAAAATGATGTTATTAATAACCATTTCATAGTAGTATTGTAAGAGGTAAATGAGGTAATAATGTAGAATCAGTAGAATGTGTAGCATGTGGTTAGAACTGAACAAATGTCGTTGCATTCTGAAAATATTAGTTATCTATCCTTAGGGAAATGGTGAGGCTATACATATATCTTCTCTGGTTATTCTGTAGAAAGTGTAGCAAATAATCACCCATCAGAACTAGCTGCTTTGTACAGTCTCTGAAGGTGGCCGGCAGTATCCTTCCACCTTAAAAGAAATTGATAAAGACGGAAGCTAAAGTTAGAGGCTGGTTCCCAGTCCCTCAATCACTTAAGCTCCAAAAAGGAAAATCTTTTTTTTTTTTTTTTTTTTTTTGCGGTACGCAGGCCTCTCACCGTCGTGGCCTCTCCCGTTGCGGAGCACAGGCTCCGGACGCGCAGGCTCAGCGGCCATGGCTCACGGGCCCAGCCGCTCCGCGGCATGTGGGATCTTCCCGGACCGGGGCACGAACCCGTGTCCCCTTCATGGGCAGGCGGACTCCCAACCACTGTGCCACCAGGGAAGCCCCCAAAAGGAAAATCTTATTAGGACCATAAATAAATAATGTATTAAATGTAAAAAGAAAAGTTTGTAGAATACTTGACTCAGTATCTAAAATTAAGCACTCATAAGTAGTAATTTTTTTGTCTTATTCACATCTGTTCAAATTCATTGGCAAAAATATCAAATAAAACTATATTGTCATCCCATATCCCCTCTTACTGGCACTCACACAAGATAAATATTCTGTAGAGTATGAACCAAAATTAAGCTCATTTTAAAAGATTACTAAAATTGGGCTTCCCTGGTGGCGCAGTGGTTGAGAGTCTGCCTGCCCATGCAGGGGATGCGGGTTCGTGCCCCGGTCCGGGAGGATCCCACATGCCGCGGAGCGGCTGGGCCCGTGAGCCATGGCCGCTGAGCCTGCGCATCCGGAGCCTGTGCTCCGCAACCCAAGAGGTCACAGCAGAGAGAGGCCCGCGTACCGCAAAAAAAAAAAAGAAAAAAAAGGAAACTCTGTCGTGTGGATGATATTTGGACCTACATTTCTTTCCTTGGAAAAATATTAGATAGCCTTATTTTGGATATGCCTAAAGAAGGACAATGATACTATCTAGAGAGGTTTCATTTCCAAGTATGGAGAAATGATTTGGTCACAGTTTTTGCTGTTTTTAGTACAAACAACACCACACTGACCAAAGGAATGACTTCTACCAAAACATTCCATTAAATCTTTCATCTTGCCTGCTCAAATTTAGGGTTGTTCCTTTCCCAACTAATGAATAACCAGACAATTTCTGGGCATGGATGTGACACAACTCTGTGGCACACACAGGAATTTGTCACCCACCCACATATCTTTGGCCAGAACAGGAATCTGCCAGCCACAAATTCTGCCAGTTAATCCCTCCCTCTGGCTGCAACCGTGGGAAAAACAGTCTTGGGAACACATCTCCTGCTCAAAATAAAGAGCTCAGAGTAAACACTACCTATACAAAAAGCACAAGACACATCATACCCACAAAGAGAGAGAGAGACAACTTCAGGTGAGAGATGTCAAAAAAAATTTTTTTAATTAAAAAATAAAAAAGCTTAACTCCCATGAAGGAAAGCATTAAATGGGTTTTAACTGAAAATGCAAAGCCATTTACATTTGCTTTGATATTGCCTAACTGTCTGCTGCAAAGGCCTTGAAATACCACCTATTTCAATATTACCTCCAAGTGAAAATGGTTTTAAGATGTCCTCTGTATTCTTTGCTGGGGACTGGAAAGAAATCACTGCATTACCTTGCATTTGCTCGGATAGTCATTAGCCTCAGACAGCACCATCATTTAAGAAATTTATCATCAGTGCTGTCCTTCGCACAATGTATTAGTGCAATACATTATAAAAGCACCTCACTCTGATGATGTATGGCTCCAAAGATGGCAACATCTGGAGACGAATGGGTCTAAGAATAGATTTGGTCTAAGAGAATAAATGTATAGATCCACCTTGGTAGTGTTAGTCTGAAATAAACCAGTATTTGTTGTTCTCAACCAACCCCTCAAACACTCATAACCATCTTTATAACTTCCCTGATTTAAAAAAAAACAATCATTCATGACATTAAATTGATTTTTCATGACAAAGAAGGAAGGCTTCTAAAATTAGTGGGTTGGTACATTGAGGGATAACCTAGCCCAAGCTCGATGATAAATTTCATTCATGGCTTTCAGGAAAACTCGAATTTAGCCACCTCTCACTCACTTAAATTTTTCAGTAGATTCTCCAAAGGAGAGAGGAGAGATTAACGTCTGATGTCCTCAAGGGTATGAGAACAAAAATTGAGTTACAATTAATTCGTCTATCCCAAATTCTAGCTTTCTACGTGGCTGATGATACATTTTTTCCAAAGCTCAATTCTCCCGTTTCCATTCCTCAAAGTCCAGAATGCTGTCCCCTCCATTACTCTGCCTAAATAGGACGCAAATATTTTAGCTAACTGCTGAAATAAATCATTATGAACATTCAAACTCAAAGAAAATGATGGCAAATGAAAATACCTAAATGGCTCAATCCACGCCTGCTAGAGTAACCTGCAGGGCCACAGACTTCTTTGTTAAAACGTGTTCAAAGTGCCCACTTTAAAAACTTTCCAGCACAGTTTGGAAACTGGTCCTGTTTGCCCATTTGAAGCACTGTGCCTCCAGGAATCAGTGTTAAAGCGATGCCCCAATCCAACTTGCTACTGAATCCCATCATTCAGTGATGCTTCCTTAATTGGAGTTTATCCAAACTCCCTATGCTAAGAGAAAAAGAAAAGACTGAGAGGATAAAGTTCCATGTATGTGGGCTCCCTGGTGGTGCAGTGATTAAGAATCCTCCTGCCAATGCAGGGGACACGGGTTCGATCCCTGCCCCGGGAAGATCCCACATGCCGCGGAGAAACTAAGCCCATGCGCCACAGCTCCTGAGCCTGTGCTCTAGAGCCCGCAACAAGAGAAGCCACGACAATGAGAAGCCCGTGCACCGCAACGAAGAGCAGCCCTCCGCTCGCCGCAACTAGAGAAAGCCCGCGCGCAAAGACGAAGACCCAATGCAGCCAAAAAAACATAGACAAATTAATTAATTTTTTAAAAAGTTCCATGTATGCACCATCTCACCATTATGTTCACATAGTGTATTTCCTCCAACTATGTTAACATGCCAACCAGTTCAGAATCTTAGTGTGATTAACTTGGAAGAGTCCAGCTCCTTTGACTCCACGCCCAGCAACATGAATCTCGAAAGAGGGTCTCTCCACGTCTCTCAGCCTGCCGTAAGACTGTCTTATTAACTGGCCTTAACAAGCAAACTATTTTCCTCCCACAGGAAGGTGTCGGGGGGAGAAAAAACCTTAGTGTAGACCACTTGCCTGTGGTGATCAGGGACTTGATATGTTTTCAATGCTCCTGCACTCTGTCATCTTTTGTCTCTGCCAAGGCAATACCCTATGTTATTTCTGACAGATTTACTAAACCACCAGGAAATCTTGATTTTGGTGGGAAAGAAAAAGGCAAAAAGAAATACAGACAATTCAGAGAGACTAGAGAGAGAGTGGCAGAAGGGAAGAAGAAATGGATAAAAGCAATAAATTGCTCTGCCTCAAATTGGTTTATATTTAATGAGCTAACACCTATCTTAAATCAGAAGTCCTATTCTTAGAAGTTAAAAGAGAATCTATTCAATGCCTCGAGAGCAGCACTGAATATCATCTTCCAGTGACATTATTTCCTTTCGTGAAAGAGAGAACCTTGGCAAAATAAAATAGTTAATTAAGGAACATATCACTGTGTCACTGAATACTTTTCCAAAACTATTTCCTCCTTTTTCACTTTGATGAATTACTAAACTTTCACTGTTTGTCGTTTCCATTATACTAGTTTGTTCTCCTCTCTGTTTCCTGTTTTCTAAGTTCTTTTTGAGAATAGGATTTCTGATTCAAGACGGCTGTTAGCTTATTAAATACAAAAACAACTGAAGGCTCAGTATTAACATAAAACTCCATATTTATTCCAAGATCCCTTTCCTCCAGACCCTTTGAAGCAAGTATGCCTCAAAACCTTACGATGCCCACCAACCCTCAAAAACTATGGAGTTCAGCTGATTTTATTTTAAAATAACACGTCTCCTGCACCTAAGTGTAGATATTAGTCCATGATGTCCTCTGTGGGAAGCTCAAGGCCTGTTCCAGCCCCTCCTTCATCCCCTTCACCAAGAATGGGACAAGTTCATGACCACAAAAGACTTCAGGCCATCTTTCTCAAACCTCTGCCCACAACTGATCAAGCAAACCTGAGTCGTCAGATGTTCTTGAATTTATTGCCTCTGTTGCTCCTTTTCCTCTATATCTTTCTTTCTTTGCCATCAACGTTAAGATCCAAGATTTGCATGACATAGGGCAAAGCAGATGATTTGATTTAGGCTCTCATCTCTGGAAAACAAAACAGCCTGCCACTGGGACCAGTCTAAATGGCAAAGTTCTACACTGAGGTTTGGAGTCAAAGTCCCAGCCAACAAAAGAGCATTCTGATGCTTTCCTTTACCTCTTCCCCACATATATCTCTTGGGGACCTTGTGGAGAACAAGAGATTAGGACAAAGTAAAATTCAGCTGGGAGTGTAATGGCTGAGTGGTCCTCTGGCATCTGAGGCTTTACTGCTTTCTAGCTCTGTGCCTTTGGGCTAACATCCTATTTTCTCCTTTTTCCATTTCATTTGGTGGTATATGATAACTTGTGGATGAATATTTGCTAATTTTACTATTATTCTTGGGATGCTGGCCTAATATTTTCTAGCTTCTATTCTAATCAGAAAGGATATGTCTGCCTCATTTTTAATTTGAGGCAAATAGAGGTGGCTTTGAAAAACAAAGAGGATAAATCATTAAAACAATACAGCAAACTATTGTGCTTTGACCATGGTATATCAGTGAAAGTTGGACAATCATGCATTGTTTCCCTTAATCAGATACTTGTTTAATATTAAGCACCTAGTACATGTCTAAACTTTGCCAGTCACTGTCGGAATACGAAAGAGGTATGGGACCTGATTCGTTGAGTCAAAGAGCTGCAAATCTGGTGGAGGAAACAAGACAGACATAGAATAATGGAATTTGGACCTGTCAGTGATTGAAGCACATTTGAAACAAGGGACAGACTAGTGTGGGTGACAACAATTGGGAAGAGGATAGAAAAAAGGAGTTCGAACCAAGCCTGAATGGGAAGGTCAGACTGAGACAGGCAGAAGGAAAAAGTGTGGCATCCTAGAAGGAGGCCTCAATGTGAGTGGAGAGACAGAGACAGAACTGAGAATGGTGACAGCTGGAAATGGGGAGGAGACCTTGCTTCAAAAGACTGGAAATTATTTGGTAGTTTCCACTGAAATTAATAACATTTAAGGAGCCAGTTTCAGGAGAGAGATTACGAAATGAGTTGAGATTTTGCAAGTCTGATGTCATAGAGGATGTTTTAGATCCTAGTTGAATGCCACATTAAAAAGAGTTTGGATTCCTCCCCCCATTTTCTTAATCCAAGGCAATCATATGAAGATATCAGCCCAGCTTTTTCTTCACAAGAAATGTATCCATGCAATCTTTCCTCCATCTCCAGAATAAAAAATAAAGACTATTTTAAAATGACAGAAGCTATTCCATTTGAAAATGATGGTAGCTACCATTATGCTTAAAGATGAGAAAGTTAAACCAAGCTGAACTTTAAAACTCTTATAAGTCCTTTAACTGTGCACGAGATCACTCAGCATCTATGAATTCTTTAACGATATTATTGAGAAACACCCTGGGAAGACAAAGTGAAATGGTGAGATGCTGAAGTCCAAAGGGTACTTACTTCATCTGGTCAATTAGAATTCCCTTTGGAATTTATGCTGCAAGCCAGAGTACTACATAGATTTTGCAGTAAGAAATGAAATTAGTCTCATAAATGTTCCCAACTGAAAGACCAAAAATACAAAACAAAAAATGAAGACTATTGGAAATAACCAGTCGTCTATCTTCTGAGCTGGCTGTCTCACCACAGAGTTCCTTACTGAAATCGAATTATGTACATTTGGGGGCCAGTGGGGGACATCATGCTGTCATTTGAATCCTCTGAGTTTCTGTAGAGAATCGGTTTTGCAGAAAGCTTCGTATATTCCAGCCTCAACTCAAGGACAACAGATGACTGGAGGAACAGAATCTTTAAGGTTGGCAGAAACAAATGGCCCTTCTTGTTAATGTGTTGCTTTCCAGCAAGCACCACTTCTCAGTGGGCGACCTGAGACTCTGTCACCTACCATGATGGCTAAACATGTTTAGATCTCAAAGTCTTTCTTCTTGAGAGGGACTTCTTCCTTAAAAATGTTGATGAAGATTTCACAGGTTTCTTTAAAAATAATGATTAAAAAAGAAATACCTCCCAGGCTTTAACTATGCAGAGCAATAAGCCTCAGCTACAAGCAAGTTTTGGTTTTTGTTTTGTTTTGTTTTTTTGCAGCACGCGGGCCTCTCCCGTTGCAGAGCACAGGCTCCGGACGCGCAGGCTCAGCGGCCATGGCTCACGGGCCCAGCCGCTCCGTGGCATGTGAGATCTTCCCGGACCGGGGCACGAACCCGTGTCCCCTGTATCGGCAGGCGGACTCTCAACCACTGCACCACCAGGGAAGCCCCAAGCAAGTTTTTTAGGTCAAGATTTCTGCTTCCAAAAAAAACAGATTCGTAGAAATACATTTAAAAATCATATTTATTGAAGCAGGCTACAGGCCAATTACTCCAGTGGCTTGAAAACAATTCCAAAATAATGAAATATACAATAATGCTGATTTGTCCCCTGTTAATATCACCACAATCTGAGAAATCCTTTGAGACACTGCACCAAAAGTGATTTGCATCTTTAATGACAATTAATTACAGAAAATCAAAGGGAGGTTTTGAAAAGTAAAGAAAATATAATCAGGAATAGTATATATTCATTTGGCATTATTTAAATAAGCTATGTTTTTCTTAACAGCTCTTTTTTTTCTGGTTCTTTTAGTATTTTGCCACCTCTTTATTTTGTCACAGATGTTTTATTTTTTAAGTGGATAAATTTCATAGTTTTCATAGACTAACAATTTTAAATATAAGATAAACAAAAAGGCTACCTACTAAATGGGAGGAGATATTTGCAAATGCTATATCTGATAAGGAGTTAATATCCAAAATATACAAGAACTCATACAATATCAAAAAAAAAACCCACCCGGTTAGAAAATGGGCAGTGGATCTGAATAGACATTTTCCAAGGAAGATATACAGATGGCCAACAGGCACATGAAAAGACGCTCAACATCACTAATCATCAGGGAAATGCAAATCAAACTCACAATGAGGTACCACCTCACACCTGTTAGGACTGGTATCACTAAAAAGACAGCAATTAACAAGAGTTGGTAAGAATATGAAGAAAAGAGAAACCTTGTGCACTGTTGGTGAGATTGTTAATTAGTGCAGCCACTACAGAAAACAGTATAGAGAGTCCTTAAAAAACTAAAAATAGAACTACCATATGATCCAGCAATCCCACTTCTGGGTATTTATCTGAAGAAAACAAAAACACTAATTCGAAATATGTATCTCTATGTTCATTGCAGCGTTATTTACAATAGCCAAATTATGGAAGCAACCCAAGTGCCTGTCAATAGATGAATAGATTTTAAAATGCGATATATATATGTATACATTATATACACTACATATATTATATATATATATAACGGAATATTACTCAAACACACACACACACAAGAAATCTTGTCGTTTGTAACAACATGGATGAACCTGGAGGGTATTACGCTAAGTGAACTACGTCAGACATAGGAAGACAAATACTGTATGATTTCACTTATATGTGGAATCTAAAAAACAAAAGAAATGAACAAACATAACAAAAGAGAAATATATTTATAGATACAGCAAATAAACAGGTGGGTGCCAGAGGGAAAGAGGGTGGAAAGAGGAAAGAAATAGGTGAAGGAGATTAATAAGAGGTACAAACTTCCAGTTACAAAATCAATTACAGGTATGAAATGTACAGTGTAGGGAATAGAGTCAATAACTATATAATATTGTTTATGGTGACATATAGCAACTGGTGACATATAGCAACATAGAGCACCACAACTGTCGTTGTGGTGATCATTTCAAAGTGTGTAGAAATTCCAAACCACTATGTTGTGAAACAGCAACTAACATAGTGTTGTAAGTCAATTATACTTCAAAAAACAAACAAACAAACTTATAGAAAAGGAGATCAGATATGTGGTTACCAGAGCTGGGGGCTGAGTTGAGGGGAGAATAGGAAGAAGGCGGTCAAAAAGTACAGACTTCCAATTACAAGATCAATAAGTACTAGGGATGTAATGTACAACATGATAAATATAATTAACACTTCTTTATATTATATTTGAAAATTGTTAAGAGAGTTAATCCCGAGAGTTCTCACCACAAGAAAAAAAAATATTTTCTATTCCTTTTGTTTTGTACCTATATGAGATGATGATGTTCACTAAACTCACTGTGATAGTCATTTCAGGATGTAAGTCAAATCATTAGGCTATATACCTTAAACTTATACAGTGCAGTATGTCAACTATATCTCAATAAAACTGAAAGAAACAAGGTAAACAACTATAAAAAGAGCAAAAGATTCACAAGGCTGAAAGACAGAGGATATGCTAGCTTCTTTCTTGAAAAGTAAACATATCAAACAGAAGTAAATGAAAATTTAATACAAAAAATGCACATTTCGAACTGAAAACAAAAACTCACTATACTAACTATAAAAGCAGGAAATGTGTTTAGGTAGCCTCTTACTGAGTAAAGATTCTTCACATCCTTCCTTCCCTTCCCATCACTCCCCCCCCCCCCCACCGCCCCACACCACACACACACACACACACAGGCAATTCTTTCCATGAACCGAAGATGCGGTGAAGAGAAAGGTCTCTAGTCATTTCCCATGAAAAACAAAATTCCCACTTTTAGCTCCCTCCTCGAAGCTAAGGCATCAGAATCTCCAGAATGCCCATGCTAAAATACAGATATTACCGCTGGGAGGGTAGAACACTTCACTCACCATTAAC